>NC_141704.1:38267616-38613673 GCF_971803275.1 Cyanistes caeruleus | reverse complement strand
CTTTTAACAATGCAGTCATGCATGCTATGTACTAAAAGGGATGATTCATTAGTTACTTGGAAGAGGAGCATCTTCTTTTCTCAGTTCAGAAGCCAGAGGAATGAGCCAGTGCCCCATGAACAGGGCTGACTAGCATGTAGAAAGAGAGGAAATACTGGCTGCTTTTGTCCCTGTCTCCACATCTGCAGAGCTCTTCTCACTAAAGCAAGAAAGAAATAGGGGAATTTTGTATTCAGAAGTGGCATTGTTTTAGTCATGCTTTGCATGAGTCTGACACCAGAGCTGCTGGCAGCTACTGGCAGCTGCCTCCACTGCCCTGCAGTCACAGGTGCCTGCCCCCAGCCCAAAGCATGATGTTCATGGCCCCACTGAGCATTCCAAACAGCCATACCAACTGCTCTGAACACCACTTTCTGACGTTGCTTTGACACATACATGAGAAATTTGTTCCTCCTGATTTTTGTGGTGATTGCCTCTGCAGAAATAAAAAAGAACAGTTTCATGTAGTACTGGCAAAGAGGACAATGACAAGAATGGATTTTATTTTTTTATTGAATCCTATTGTCACTGAAATTAATTTTAAACCAACTCCTCCCTTTCCATCATCTTAAGTTGGCTAATGCTAATCTTCCTTTGAAGATGAGGTCACGCATATAGTAATGAATACGTCACTCCCAAGCCTTGTTAGGTTTGGGTAGCTCCACATTGCAAGGCACTCTTTGCAACACCCTGGCGGTACAATACAGTAGAGCATGATGACACAACCCTCTGAAAGGTAATGTTGGGTTGTCTTACAGTCTTCTTCCTGTGAGGAGAAATGATGTTGCCAAAGCCTGCACGCGAAACATTTACAACAAGCGGAAATTGATGTTGTTGTATTTGAATCACAACAGGTGTTTAATTTATGGGCAAGTACAAAGTTTTGTTGTTTTTGTTTGTTTGGGGTTTTTTTCTGATGAGACTGATCAAAATTGTCACATGAAAGACCCACATTTCTTTACCCTTTCCTTGGAGTCTGAATAACAGGTACAAACATAACTTGTGTGCTTCTTACTGCAGACTTGTAATAATCATCTGTACACACTGTACTCAGAAAACTAGCAGCAATTCCAAATTGGTGTGTGTGACAGACCTCTGGCACCATCTTAGAGATGATCAGTATCTGCAATGCTAGTATACAGACAATGCCCTTGCACCCAAACAATAATCACACTTTTCCTAAGTACACTTGTATCCTGGGTTTTATCAATTCAATTGAAACTCTGCTTCACTCATCCCTGGGCTAAGCCTTTGCCTAAATGTTTCTCTCTCTGGTTTTGCTTAGCCTTTCTTTTAACCTAATCCTGCCTACCCCTTTTTGCCTTTCACTACTTTTGTCCTGTCATAGGTTGCCTCCTTGGCAGCCAGCACCAGCTACTTAAGCAAAATCATTCATCTCCCTTACTCCTGCCTGTGTCTTCTTTAAGAGGTCAGGGTGGGATGAAAGGAGATGCAGCCTCCACATGCCAGGGCAACCCTGACCCCCATTAAGAGGTCAGCAGATCTAAGGGGTGGGGAGAAAATCCCCGTCAGTAGTTCTCTTCCCAAATACACTTGAGCAATATCCTGCCCTGAACACGGCCTACCCTCAACTCTCCTGTAAGCATTAGTATTTGTTACCATCCTGTTGTTATCTGAATCCCTTTTTATTTCACCTTGTCAAGTGCAGAGTACACTTCCCATAGTATTTGGAGTAGAAAAAGGGTCTCTCTAAGTGCCTGTCTAACTCAGTTCCTGATAAGAAGACCTCAGGGATTTTGGTTTATTCATTATGTAAGAGTGCTTAAAGCCTTGGCCACATAAATTTCATGCAACTCAATTCCAAGCATAAAACTTTAAGGAAATATATTACGTTTGGGTTTGGTTTTTTTTCTATTCAAAAAGATGGTGTTTTAGTCTAAAGCAAGGATCATTTCTTGGTTTTGAAGGTCAAAAAATGTCTCTAGAAAATGAAACAACTGACTTGAAACATGGACAGGGTTCTTTTCATTAAGTAGCAGAATACACTGACTGAAAGAAGGATATTCTATTAAAAAAATCTCACCTTCAGTCAAAAAGTTTAAATCTCCTGAATCACCTGAATAAATGCCCAGCACATATTGGACACCAAATGGAATCATCTTCATTATATATATATAGTGGTATATAACCACTGAAAAGCAATGTATTCCATATAAAAACAGAGCATTATCAATTCCATATGTGAGGTGTTATGTAACTTAAATTATTTTTGCTTTCACCATTACGCTTCAGCTTTCACCAGGAACTTCAAAGACAAATAAAACATTAGTCATTTTACTGGTGATATACAATACTCCCATTTGTCATCTCTGGCAAGGTTCTGCTTTTAAACTTAAGTTAAAGCAATTAATTTGTGTCCTAAGAGGCATAAGAACCTAAACTTCATTGCAGCAGATCTCTGATAATGCTGAACATAGAGCAAGGTCAGAGCTTGGGAAGGAAAACTGAGTGCAGTGCTGAATGACTGCTACGATTATTTTTTCTGTAACTCTTGAAATCTTGTATACTGCTCTTCTGACACTTCCTTGGAAATAGCTGCATCATTTTAGCTAAAACATTTCCTGCCTTCTCCCCTCAGCTACCCACAAGAAACACTCAGAGGCATTTATTAACATTGAAAACATCTGAACAATATATTCGCATTTCTGAAAGTATGGTAGAATTGAAAACAGTATAATTTAGTGGAAAAAGCTGGGTCGTTTTTTTCCTAGGAGCTCTTACCCACGCCCTGCATAATGGATATGTTGCTCTTTTTTTTTATCTGTAACTCACTGCCTTTTCATACTGCCACTCTCTATAATGGTTAATATATAACTCACCAATGTGTCAGTTTTTCCCCAAAGTGTTACTTCAGGCAGGGCAGGGGAATTCCCTTTGATATCTGTGCCAGAGCAAGGGTACACTGGCAGCTGCAGTTATACAAAGGGGGGACTTCAGCTGCAAGGACAGCTTGGGAACGTCTGTCTCCCTTCCCTACCTTGCCTCCGGCTGCTTCTTCACACTCGTGCTTCTCTGCTACTGTTTCTGGGTTTGTGCTCTAAATTAGGTCACTGAGCTGATCCAAATTACAAATAGGCTTTTTATTTACAGAGTTGTTCTTAATACAGGTTGTTTTTCTTACCAGAACGATGCCAGAAATTGCAGTGCTGGTGCAACTGAGGAGCCAGAGTCCTGGAACAGAGAGGAGAGAAAAGCAGTTGGGATAGAAGACACTGGGGAGGAAGCCTGAGTTCATGGAACTGCTGGCTCAGATGGTGTCTCTTCCATTAATAAGGGTAGGATGCAGTCAGGAGGTTGCTGTCACAAACCATTAACAAACAGCAAGTTCACACAAAAGGATCATGCACTTGCTCTAAATAAAAGGCTAAACAGTAAAACAGCACCCTACGTGACTTTTGGAGGAAAAGTCGTTTTATACGTAGATGTTAGAGAACATGTGTGGGCAGATGTACACACACATACACGTGCATACACACACAAATGCATATTCACACACATGTACACACACAAAAACCATCTCTAAATTTAAAAGAAAGACAAAACACATCTCACTTCAGCATTTTTGACAGTCTTCAAAAGCATGCAGCTCTGATCTCCTGGATAGCTGGTTTGTGAAAGCAACAACCAGGGAAGCCTATAGAGGGAGCAGGCCACCTTCTTTTCCTTAGCAAGAGGAGTTTACAACCTTAAGTGATGACCCTGAGAGAAAGGAAAGAGAAAGGTAGAGGAGGAAAATGTCATAGGGAGCAGAGCCCTACGAAAGGGCCAGAGCAGCTGCCCTACAAACAAAGAGAGCAGCACCAGACCTGCCCTTCAGGGGAGGGACAAGAGAGCTGCAGATTCACACCTACCGACCTCCTGTCCATCCCTCTTCTTTGTGTTCACACCTGGTGCCATACAGGAAGTCTGGAATTTCTTCGTGTTTCCCCCAGTCTACCTGTCCCAGCATTTTAGCAGCTTGTCTGCACATTGCAGGATGGGGATTTGCTTGCCTGGAAGACGAGCAGAATTTCATCTTCCAACACCTACAGCCAAAGTAATAGAGCAGTGCCTAGAAGAAAAGGAAAGATGCACTCAGAAAAGC
The DNA here is from genome assembly GCF_971803275.1 of Cyanistes caeruleus. NCBI lineage: Eukaryota > Metazoa > Chordata > Aves > Passeriformes > Paridae > Cyanistes > Cyanistes caeruleus. The sequence continues at coordinate 38,609,529 of NC_141704.1, read as the reverse complement.
CTGGCATTTCCTGTTGAACAAAAATAAAAACTAAAGAAAGGCTAACCATGTCACAGACAACATAAGAGAAGCAGTATTAAGCAGAGCCTGTTCAGAAGACAGAATACACAGAAATGTCATAGTTAGTTATTGTCAGTAGAGGCTAAGTGACTGAACAGAGCATTACATGTATTTGAATTCACATGTGCATACACAAAAAATTTTAAGTCTTTAAGCCATGTATACCTGTAGTGAAGGTCCAGAAAGCTGGTGGTTATTTGTATGGCTGTAAAGCCCAGAAGGCCCATCCTAGACAGATTTGTGTTTGCTGAGCATGACAGAAATCTGTACCAAAAGCCTCTGCATTACTGTGTTTATTATAGTCCAGTAAAACAGAGGAGATTTTTTCCTTTTTCTAACAGATAGGGAGCTGTGTTACTAAACCAACCCTGTTTCAGTCTTAGAGACCAAAGGAATAGCAGCTAAAAAACATCTGTTTGACCGACCGGTATGTGCATTCTTGAACTAAAAATTACAATCAGAAATAAAATACAGAGCACAATATGTGGCAAGCACACATGTATTATTTACCATGTTGCACCTGTGAGTTCTTCTTGCATAAAGACTGGCCACCAGAGTGTGCATCAGATAACTTATATTTTGGTAAAAGTCTAAGAATGGCTATAAAGTATGCAATATTTATACATAAAAAATTATACTAAGAGCTTTTCCTCCCATGCACTTAGGTCTAATAATACTTTAGTGTGTTTCTCCAGGGGAGCAAGAGCAGGTCTTAGCACTGCAATATAAATTGTTAAGCACAAGCCATGCAGCAGTAAAACAGAAAAGGAGTACTCTATGCCCTTCAATTCCAAGGCAATGCAGCAATAGAAATATAATAAAATAAAATAAAAGGATACTATTACTTTTCCTCATAATATGGTTGGTTCATCATTTGAGTTTTAATGCAGGTTTGGTGCTGCTTTCTTTTTCGCTTATTTTTTTTTCCATCGTTAGAGAAAGGCCATTTGAGGAATGTACTCTGCACAGTGATGTGATTCAGCAACTTTCTGGAAAACAAAAACACAGCTCTCTTTTTGGTGTACTAATGAAACACAACTGGCACTAATTTTCATTGAATTGAGCCTAACTGAAAGCAGGCAATGTACCATGTTAGCTAAAGCGCAGTGGTCTTGGATCACAATATTATTTTTCATGGGTTTTTATACATTATGTGCTGAACAAAACCTGCTGCTAAATTAGGCCAATGATAACAAATATATTTTGTTATCAAACAGTACAAGCTGTTGTCTTACCTAGAATGGCTCAGCAAATACATTTGCCTTTTTATCCAAATTCTAGGTAGCTTTTGTCCATACCAAGATGTGAGACCATTGTTTCTGAGTGTTTCCCAAGGTCATGTCCACAGAGAGGTTGTCCAGCAGTTCCACAAAGGCAGAGTGCCATCTCATGAGCTTGCCATGTCAGTGTTTTTTCTATGAGGACACTGAATACTGCTCAGACACACAATATAATTTTACTTATTTGGTATTCTTTATCAGGAGTGCTCCAAGTCTGGGAAATTAAATCAGGATCAAAAGGAGGTAGAAAATCTCCCACAGTCACACACAGAGTAGTGAAAAGAATTTAGGAAGCCTTATGCTTCATGGGTGTGTTTCCATTAAAAAAATCTTACTAAAGACATCTTTGTCTATGTAGGCTGATAGAGAAGTCCTGTCTCCAGGCAGGCATGATGTGGTAGCCAGCCATGGCAAGCAGTGAGTGCCTGAGCAGGGGTGTGCTGCATGTCCTGGCTTAGGGCACATGCTGCTTTTTCTCCAAGCAACATGTGGAGTGACAGGTGGCATGTGTCCCATCAGGATCATTTCTGCATCGAGCCACAGAAGAGCTGCCACTGGAGCTCGGCAGCCAACAGTGAGTGCAGCTGGTGAGAAGCAGGTCCCACACCCTCTGTGAACCCACCTGAAGATAAAAAGTGCTGCATGAGCACCCACCCTTATTTTTCCTGGCAGAGCTGCATGGGGACATTGGCACCCAGGACCTGTGGGCTTGGCTAACCACCAACCAGCACAGAGACTCTACTCTTAGAAGCACCAAACAATATTCCCCAAACATATTGTCATTCGCAAAAGAAAGAGTCATTTTGACAACAAAGTCATCCAGTGACTAAGTGGCCAGGGTGTTGCTGGTATTAAAGATGTGGCAGAACTTCTACCATAAATGTTTCTATCAGGCCACTGTGTATCAGCTGTGAAAACTTGCTCTGGGCCAATATTTGGAAAACAAGACTCAGCAAGAGTCTTTTTTGAACACATTATCATATTTCCGTAATCTACAGGTATGTAAATCAAGAAACCTGCAAGTGTAGGCCTCACTGGCACCTTTGCTGATTCTTCTTTGCTGATGCTATGGTCATTAGGGAAAGTGAGCACTGGCCATTCCAAGTTCTTGATCTGGGACTTTCCTTTTACCTCCAGATGCCCTCAATGGTTCAGATAAAAATGGGGAAACGTAGGGTAAAGCAGACAAGCTGCTGTCAACAAGGAAGCATGGAGAAGAGCTTCCCCAGGAGAAAAATCTGTCTCCTGAGAAGGCACATATAGCAAAATATAGATCACCTTTGCACAGAGGTGAGGAAGAGTCACTGTTGGAAAGTTCCTAAATCCTTTCTAGCCATACATGCCTCCTTCCAGATCTGAAGTAAGCCAACTTTTCCAGGTAAGTAAAAGAAAAATTGCACTTATTTCTATCTCAAAGGAAATTTCTGCTGTTGCTTCCAAATTAAACTAGCTTATTAGCCATAATGCACTAACATTGCACTGGTCACACAGCCCTCTTTTTTCAAAAGGTTCCCTGTGGATTCTGGCACATCTGACATACACTTTGGTGAGAAAACATGTCAACTGCCCTTCTGAATGGAGATTTCCAGATGTGCACAGAATATGCCCAGGAGAAATAAGTGGTTACATGCACCAGGAATGGAAAACTCAGTACCAAACAAACAGTAGCAATTTTCATGTATTAATGATAAAGTATTCAGGATTTATAGTTAGAAATACTCTTTTCATTGTTTTCATTATTGGAGGTCTGTTATATCTAAGCATTTTTCTAAATGCTAAATCTCATTTCCAAATACCCTTAGGGAACAACAGCCACAACAACAAAACTAGAAACACTTTACTGAAGACAAAATTATAATAACTTAGCTCAACACTGTACAGTGAAAATGCAGTGTTAAAATGTATGAAGTAAAATTGTTTTCTAACTTTCCCAATGTTAAACGTCATTTTGTCCTTAGAATGAATAAAGGCAGAAATTTGTGACATGCTCTGACAGTATTATACACAACTGTGGTTTATGCAAGTTATGTGTTAGGTCATTATATTTTCTTAGTACAGTTAAGGCCAAAGAGATGTAATAAGATATTTTTAATTAATTTTTAATTAATAAGTTCTTTTTTAAAAAAAGCTTTTAACCCTCCCTTCCTTTGAGACCATGATTCCAGGAATTCCTGAGAAAATAGATAGTTTATTTTTCAGCATTTCTTACACAGGAAACCCAGAGGGATATCTCAAGTGAAAGAGATTCTTCAGCAAGCATAAAAAAGTCACTGCTATCACACCTATCACATTGGTGGCAAAAGCAAGAGAAGGCAACAGATAAGCACCAATCTGTACTGGAGCAACCCCTCAGATACTTTGTAGTAGAGTTTTCTGAGGTTGGTAGGACAAGTGTTTCAGAGCACACACACTACCATGGCCTGGGCTAGAGATAGGCTTCCCTTATCACTCCTGAACAAATCTTCATGAAACAGACATTCTCACATCACCTGTGTATAGTGCATGCAAATGTTGTGCAGGCTGGGAAATGACAGTTTCTTCTCACAATGTGTTGAAAAACATATTCTCTTTCTTTTTTTTTTCAGGAGCAAAAATAGAAACCACATATTTCCAAAACCAGAACTGTGTCATAATAGCCAACACAGGACAATAGGGAAAAGGGGTTGTTGTGGTCTGCAATATCTTCTCACATTAGTAACCCTCCCTTCCTCCCTCTCTTCCAGCCTCAAACATGTGGCTGTCATAAACTCTTAAAGGCAACATTGTCAAATACATTCACCAAATATTCTGATGAAAAAGAATCATTAAAAAAAACCAAATACAGTGATGAAAACACTCTGTTTGGAGCATTGCTTCATACTGGTGAATAGCTCATTTGCTATTTCTGGGTATTAGAGTCGAGCTCAGTGCTTTTGTTATAGATATTTTTAAATAAAGGGTAAAGAACATATTTGTCCTATGTTACATACTTGAAATGTCTGTGGAAATAAGCAAGCACACACTTCTTAGGGCACTGCCTATGGTAGTATCTGTAGGTCTTGAAACAAGCAGACAGGCCAAAGGCACGTGGGTTTCACAAATCACTCCCCAGCAAAAATCTGCATTTATGAGCTGACTCCTTATCTCCACTTCAATCAAATGAGCTTATTGTTAAAGTTTTACAAAGCAACCCAGCAGCAAGGTGAAAGATGAAGAGATTATTGAATAATAGATAAGAATATTTTTAGTCAGCTCAGATGTATTCATGTATCTGAGAAAGCACCAGGAAAAAAGCTCTCAGAAAGGTGCTGGCTGAATTCCAGCAAAAGCAACCTGACTGTCAGGGCCCTGCAAGGGCTGGGGTCTTCCTATGAGAGACAGCAAAACAGAAATGTTGGGGAGGTACCAGGAAACCCAAGAGATTCCTGGCCAGAGGCACTGGGTAACTCTGTGGGGATGGGGACATAGGCCTGTGGTGGTCCCATCCTGGGACACTCACAGCTGAGCAGGGCTGTGGGCAGCTGGAGAGGGGCTGAAGCATCACTGGGCAGGGACCAACAGTCCCAGGGGGCTGACATGGGATCCTGGGCTGTAAGCAGTGTGGGGGGAGCCCCAGAGGGCTGGGCAAGAGGAGTCAGAAATGGGGGTGCCCTCAGGGTTCTGGTATAGTTATGCAGAGATGCAACATTAGCACTAAAACAGCTGTCCGTATTTCTGGTCCTGCAATTGATTAATTTTTGCTACTTTTTCAGTCATAGCATTATAAGCCAACAATCCTGCCCTTATATTTGGAGCAGCTGGAACTGTAAACCTACTCCCAAGGTCATTCTTCCCATCAGGTTTCCTACAATGTAGTTGAACGTGGGGGCAACAAAGCATTTGTAATGATCTGGAAAGCACTGTCCCCATGCACAAAAGAAGAAAACTACCAAATTGTCTAATTTCAGCACTGTTCTGCTTCTTACCCTACATCCATTACCCAGTGAGAGTCATTTTTCCATTATTATGGTCTGAAGAGACAAAGAGTTTTAAAATATCTTCTCACTGCGTGAGCCAGCCCTCTCCCTGTTGTATTTCCCTTTTAATGAAGATCACAGTGCAGTTGACATCTTTGATCCTGGGAGCCTCTGAAGAAGTGAAGGTATAATGACATTATTCACTTAAAAGCTAGGGAGATACTGACTGAACATCTACTGAAATAAAGTAGCAGTGAATAATGAAGTGTCACTTGGATATTCAGAACTTCATTCATTAAAAAACATTTCTGAAAGGAACTGGTTCATGCGTCCCTGGAAACACTAATACAAGACGTGCCAGGCTAAATCAGACTTGGCATTTAGTCCAGAATCAAAGTACTTGAACATAGTCCATCCTCCTACAACGGTGACTACAGAGCAGAAAGCTCTTCTCTTACGTTGTGTACAACTATGAGACTATATGCAGTAGTGTCTAGAGAATCTCTTATAAGGCAGATGTGAACAGGGAATACTTTTGTCAGCAGTATTCAAGAAGCATAGTCCCTCACAATGTAAAGGTATGACAGCCATGACTGTACCATGTGAAAAGAACCAAATCTCTCTCTTTTGCACCAGGGACAGTCATAAACCTGCAGCACCATGGAGCTCATTGCTGCCTAATCTACCTTGATTTTTTGACAGGACATTTTTTATTAACTCCTTGCTCCCTTAACTAGGCTGCCGTAGGCAACTGAGTTAACATGTTCAAAATTAGCTTGGATGTGTCTAAGTTATACCTTGGGTCCTGTAGAGAAAGAACAGCTACAAAATGGGGGTTGAAACTGCAGCACTGACACAGCCCAGCACTTTGAACCTCTGTCCAGAAAGGCATCTCATAGCACATGTAGCTGTAAGGCTCTGGATAGACTTGGCAACTGCTTTAGCTTAGTAATGGTGAAGCATATTTTGAACTCCCTTCTGGATTGGAAATTGTCTCTGAGGGGTTTTAAAAAATGCAGTAGAGCCTCAGGAAGCAGGAAACAACATTTATTCAATTTTTCTCCCCTCAACCTGAATGCACTGGAATTAGGATACTTTGGCATAAAACTCAGACATATTTAAGGAAATGTCAGAGGCCATCAAAGGCCCAGCAAAGCCAGTTTTGGTGGGTATGGGCAGGTACAGAGATGGCCCCTCCCCAAAGCCACACAAACCCAAGTGCCAAGTGCCAGCAATGAGGATGAACACCAGCAATATGGAACAAGGAGCCACGTCATCTTTCTGTGAGGACTTGGAAAGGCTATTGTGCCATTGCAACGTGCAGGGCCCAGAAGAATACTGCAAGTAGCATAGCTTCATAAGAAAATAGCAGTAAATACATCTGTGTGCAATTATCTCCTTCTGGTGACAAAACCCATTCAAAAGAAACCCACAAGTACCTTCAGGAGAAGAATATCATGCAAGAACCCATCTGTGCACACACACAAACAGAGACACCAACATATTTATCCAAAACACTCTCACATAGCATCTCACTTCAGATCTTGTGAATCACATGGAGGCACAGGGTCATCTACAAGCAGATCATTGCTTTTCCTGTTTGGATCAACCATCTGCATCTTCTGCTTCCCAGCTTCCTCAAAAGTGAAGTTTCAGACAGATCAAAATACTGAAAAGTCTCTCTGCCTGCAGACTGCAACATTTGGAAATGGCTGTGTCAGCTGACATTCATCCCTTGTAACAGCACCATTTGATATTTGAAGCTGTATTTTCATTTCTGGAGAATAATGCATATGCCCTAACTCCCTTCTCAGATGTGTCATTCCACTGCTATTCCTTCCTTCTTTAAGCTACAGTTTGGTATTCTTTTAAGTGAACATGATTACCAATAAAGCAGTCCCCACTTTCTCTCACTCCCACAACTTCTCCCAGATCATCTGTTGTACTGTGCCATCATAAATATTTGTGTGGCTGCATGGTTAACCAGATTAAGGAAAAACTGATCCAGATGAAAAACAGCCCCTGGGAAAAAATATGCAATTTTTGCAATATAATTCCCCACAAAGTCATACAAATGCTTATGCTGCAATTGTTAAGAAGGTTTCCATAAGAATTGAGATGACTGTCTGAGAAAAGGGAAAAGGAACAATCTGGTTTTCTAAGCAGTTTTTCTGGCTTTAATTTAGGTGCCATGGTTTTTCATTTGCTTTCACCAGCATTTGTCCACAGAATGCACATAGAAACCCCTGCTTCGGTGAGTAAATGTGCAGAGCTACTGAAAATTCCTTCTGAATGTCCAGGGAAAAGTTCTTTGCACAGCAATATCTAAATCTTGCCAGCATTGGAGCCCCTATCCATAAAGCCCAAAATAGTGTTCTTACACTTGAAGAAGAGCATTCTCCTATCAATGAGAAGCTTTGTCGTGATCCTTTGGAGTCAACTGTTAGCACTTCAGAGGCAAACAGCCTATTTTTCTTTCTCTTGCTTTCTCTGGATTTAAGGACTGGTGAGACAGAATACTACCTCGTTACCTATTCTATGGCCCTGTGGTGTAAATGGGAGAGAAAAGTATGGAAGCATTGGATTGCAATTTATCAAAAAATCTTTTGAAAACAGCTCACCTCCCCGTTTAACAGTTTCTAACAAGCTAAACCTAAAGCTAAAGACAGAAAGTCCTGTCACCAATTCCCTCAGTTTCACTTCATCTTGTTTTCTTTCTTCACAATAAAGTGGAAGTTCCACTGCTGATATTTCTCAGGATATCTGTGATAATCTTTTGTGAGACATTTGAAAATTGCAGTTAAATGCAAACTTGCTGGTGAATAAAGCTGCACAGAAGGCAAAAATGTTGCCTCCTCCACTTAAAAAAAGAGTCAAGTATTACTGTTTTCTCCCCACTGGTTTGTGGTGTGAGATAGCAAGGATACAAAACTAGCTGATACCATGAGTGGGAGGACTAACTACAAAGAGAGCTCTTATTGTTTCCAGTAACTGTACAATTAACTTAAATTGTGGCTATCTTTTCACCAGTGGGCTTAACGTATTCAGACTAAGGATAGTGGCTAAGTGAACATTACAATTTCCTGGAGAGATTGCAAACCAGTGATCCTCCCTGAAATTGTATACCATTGCTTACCCTCCACTAACCCAAAGCATGAGGGCTGTGTGTTACCATAGGCTAGGGGACTTCCTCCACACAGTGTCTGTGCCATGGCAAGCCTAGGGACAGAGCTCTGACACAACACTGGGCATATTTAGCACGAGACAGGGAAAAATGTGCAGAAAGGTAACAGAAAAAGACTGATCCTCAACATATCTACTATTTGGGTAGCACTGCTAATTTTGATGAAAGCCAAGAGGGACACAGCTTTAAAACTGAGAGGTGAGCATTTTTAGACCTTAAAGGTGTTTGAACTCTAGGGAGCCCAGAGAATGTAACATCTACTGCTGGGCAGAGACTGTTTAAGGAAGTTAGAGGCCTTAGGAAAGCTGGCAAGAAGAATTGCCTTTGAATTTTTCCACCAACTGCCAGTTCCCCACACATTCTGTCTCTTCTTCTGGTCGTATTCATGTGGCTTTTGGAGCTGTGATGGCCTGAGAACACAACCAAGGCAATATCTGTAAGGGAAGGTCTTATTTTTATTAAATTATAGGGATAGGAACCAAGTAGATTTTCAGGCACATAAACTCATCTCCATGCCACTGAAAGTCAGTGTGTTTGGAAGTGTGTCAGAGCTTTTTCTAGCTATACCTGTTGAGCAAAATATGACATCCCCCTTCAACACCCCTCTCTCTACTTGATCTGAAGCTCAGCTCTCTCCCTCCCCAGTAAAGCCTACTCCAACCCTATCTCCATTCTGACAGCATCCCCAGCCTTGTCTAGATGCACTGAGTTTCATACCCTCTTTTCCACCTATCTTCTCATTCTTCTCACCCTGCCCCACCACCTCTTCAAGGCCTTGCTGAGCCTCTGGATCCCCAATTCTTATTACAATGAAGCTCCTTTGACAGGCCCCTGTCAGGCATGAGCAGCTCCACAAAACTTAGTCTTCTGCAGGGCAAAGCCACCAGAGAGGTGGAAAAGTCCTGGGGTTAGGTAGAGAAATGCTTAGGGTGCCCCTGCCCTGTAGAGAGCACCAGGGGCTCAGAAAGGAGCATTCACAGTAGCAAGGAAGAAGCCTGTGTACAATAGACATTATTTTTCCCTGCAGCTCATAATAACACAGTATTTTGTGAGCTTTGTCCACAACTGCTGTGCAGAAAATACAGGAGCATTTTGCAATGCTTTTAATGTTGTTGTGTCATAATGTTCTTCAGTTCTGCATGAAGTTAAAAGGGACAAGAACGGATTAAGACCCAGTTAAGTGAGCAGAAAAGCAGAGGAAACAAAATTACCAAATACTTGCCTCAGTAGGCCATCAAGAACTGAAGGGGCAGCCCCCTGCAGACACGCACAGGTTGGCAGCGCAGCGAGGACCCATCTGACACTGTGCTTCTGCAAATGAGGATTGAAAAAAGTCTCTTGAAACGAGAGGGAGGTGAGGTGGGGGCAGGAGAAGGAAGAACTTCTAGCAATTCACTGCAGAACACTAAATCTTCCCATAGTCAAGCTCGGCTAATGGCAAAGAGTGGTGAAGAGTAGGAATACCTCAGAGAAGAAGAAAGAAGAAAAATAATGTCCCAGAAAAATAATGTAGCACAGACTGTATAGACATTTGAGCTGCTGATGAATCAACATGAATCAGGCCTATTATACTCCAGACCACAGCCATGATGTAAATAGAGGTGATGCAGCAGCTGACTCAGAGGCACCTTGCACATCCTGGGTGAGGTACAGAGCTGGGGACAGCAATCTGTCAGACATACTCAAATAAACTCATAAAACCTGGGCAACAGGCCTAAGGTATTTTGCCCTCTCTAGTTCAAATAACCAGTATGTATCATGCCAACATGTAATGTGCAATGGCTCCCTGCCTTCCTTTAAAAGGGCAGCTTCTCCTTCAGGATTACTTTGTCTCACCACTGACATCACTGACAAGCAGAGGTGCTGTGACTACAGCCTGGCTCACCCCACTCAGAGGACACAGGGACTGGTCAGTACATATGATCTTCTCTCACCATGGACATCTGGCAGCAGAGCCACATGAGGCAGCAAACCACACAGCAAAATACTACAGAACACATTATATTTACACTTTAGCATTAGCTGTCCTGTTTTTACTTTCATGCATAAAAAGAATTTTATGAATTTTTTTTTAACTGATATTGTGCAGGCTGCTGAAAAAGCATGGTACACCACTGAGCCCTGGACAAAGTGCTCCTTTTTTGGCCTTGGATCTCTTTGTGCAATATGTTGTGGCCTTTTTGAATATCATCTCATTGGAAAATAGTAGGGGCTGACAGAGTTGGAATACCAGGGGGACATGCCAGATGGATGGGAACCATGGAATTCAGCACTTTCTTTGATATCTGCGTTACAGCAGCTACAGCGGGGCTGCCTTCTCTTTTGCTCCCTCTGCATTTTGCACGAGACCAGGCACCTGGAATGGAAAAGGGCTCTCAGCGGCAGCTTCATGGCAAGGAAGAAAGAAACAGGTATATGTTCAACATCACTATACAGCCTGCTACCTACTACTGTGGCCCTGATCCTGAGAGATGATACCAGAGCTTTCAAGGATAGTCTCATACCACAGAATGCACTGCTGGCTTTGTCATTGGCTATGTAAGAACAGGCATGGGTACCACAGAAAATTTGGCAGCAGTGTTTGTACCTAGACATCACCCTTTCAGATTTCACAACATTTACGACTAACAAATTGTAACAAGTTGAAATACAGCAGCCTACCTAGTACTGTGTTCACAATTCTTACTTATAATAAGGCAGAAAAGAGTAAAGAAAAGTAACAATAGTGTTCTTCTTAATAAATAAAAATTGTATGGATGTGATCTAACTTTCACTACGTTGAACATAACAAATGTTCAGAGGGCCTCTATCTCTGTTGAACAGTTTTGATATTTGATCTTTGTATTTGTGCAGAATGAGATGTGTGCCAATGCTTGGCAGAGCCAAAGGATGCTTGAAACAGGATTTAAGTCTGAATCATAGAACCACAAAATAATTAAGGTTGGAAAGGACCTCCAGAGCTCACCTAGTCCAACACCCTGCTCCAAGCAGACCCACTGCCAACACCATATCTGGTCACTTGATCAGCTTTGCATTTGCTTTCACAGCACTTTCCTGGGACTGAGGCTTTGGCAGCAATGATGCTTTTGCCAGCTGAAGCCGTTCCTACTCCACCTCCAGTCCTGGTTCTCACAGTGTCCTCCCAGCACAAACATTTGTGTAGTCTCCTAAGGAAGTGAATCAGCTGAAATATAATCTGTACCACCAATATCATAATAATTTTTTCTATTCAGAACAGTTCCCCAGTCCAACATATTCTGTAGTCATACTCACAACCATGGTGGAGGAAGAGCCAGACAAAGACAAACAGCCAAGAGGATGAGGGGAAATGAGGAGGAAAGAGCAATGAAAATGCCTGCCTGAGCTAGAGCTGCAGATTAATGAATTCTGTGTTCATACCAACCCTCAGATAAGCAAGATTCAATTCCTGTTCAAGCCTCTTCACCACTACAATTTTCTTTCCAGGGGTGGGGCAGAGTGATTAAGTATTGCTTACTGAATATTTTCACACCACTGAACTTGTTGGGAAAACTCTATCAAATGTATAGGAACCAGGTGAGTCTGTACATGTGTCAGAAAGAAGAAACAAGCAGAAAGTTGACCTGAACAGAAGTATAAAATGAATAAAATTTTCCAACAGAAATAGCCAGACTGGCTGAGCTACAGAATCTGGGATGTCTCCACCCAACATTTTGTGGAAAAGCATTTGCTTCAAGCCTGAACAAAGTTGGAATGAACTAACCTACCTTCACTCCAGCTTTCCCATCTTCACAGTATTTCTGTATTTGCCAAAAGGACTCAAAACATTATTTAAAATAACTGAAAAGAAGCTCAGTCACTGAACAAAACAATCTAAGGAAATTCCAGAGAAGGACTACTGAAAATTCAGTGATCCTCATTAGTGCTACTGCTAACATTAAAAAAAAAAAAGTAAAAAGACCTGATTAATTCCATCTAGAAGCAGGTATTTAATGCAGACATCTGAGTCAGAAACCAGATCACACAAGTCCCTCTGTATAATCCTTGAAGAGTAGCAAGCACCTCCTGAATATAATTCACTGCAACATCTAACTTATCATTTCTGTATAAGCTCAGAGGTTGAAATTACCATCCAAGCAATACTCAAACACTCACCACTGACCAGTGAGAGGCTCAATGCACTGTCCTGTCACTTTTTATTTTTATTTATTTTTATTTAAGTCTTGCTCTGTTTCTCAGTCTCTCATTTTTACTGGGCAGAGTTCAAAATGCAATTTGAAAGCCAAATACAGATCAAACTGAAACTTCAGATGCCAAAGAATAACTCACTAAAATCAATCCAAAACTGAAGCTTGAAATAATATTTAAGCAACATAATGACATTGATTTGTCCAGAGTTAATACTGCTACCCAGAGTATAATATCCCTATATAGATTCAGCAGAAGCTGAAGTCTCCAACTAGTCCTGACTCTCATCATTATCCTGATTTTAACATTAAATGTATCCTTATAAACCCTTCCAGTCCAACCAAAAGTGGAAGCAGCAATAAACTCCTGGCTCTTAACTATCAAAAATCCTAACTCATTTACCCACATGTACCACAGAACAGAAGGTACCAAGAAGCCACCTTAAGAGCAAGGAGTGGCTTTAACTAGAACCCTGCATTAAACCTTTAGTCTCTGTCTACGCTTCTATCACTGATCACAGGTCCAAGCTGACGGGTGGCTTGAAGAGCCACAGCCCACAGATCAAAGATATCCAAGTACACAATAGACACAATGCACATGTTGTATACACCCTGACATAAACCAAACTGTACTGACAATACCTCTCACAATTATTATCAAGTGTAGAGCTGCATTCCTTTTTAAATAGCATACAGTTCCTAAAACCAAGATATTCCCTTCCTAAAGTGTTAAGAATAACTTAACTTTCCAGGATTGATTCTAAGGACAAGACCTGTATAATCAAGGAAAGGGAAAATGTCCTAATTCCACTTCCTGTTAAACCCCATCCCACAAATTACTGCCTTATTCAGAAAGCCAAACTCACCCTGCTAATTATAAATTATTCTCCTCCAATTAGGTAATGGAAATAATAACAAATGACTTAAGTAACTAATCACAGCTAAATAGTACAGCTTGTATTGTGGATACCAAGTATTCCATACCACAAAAATACTCCCAGAATATGAACAAATAAAGTGCAGTCTGTCTGCATGTACTCCACAAGTAGAAGAGGTTACTGACCAAAATGTAGGTAATTAAAAATTATTTGGGACTGATCTGAAATGCAGTTAATATATCATTCAGAAGCATTCTATTCCAGTGTGTTACTTCATTTTAAAGATGTTATATAGGCTATTTTCTGCGTTTGTTCCATGTTACTGAAAGATTTTACAAGTAGCTAGTTAAAGCGAGCTCTGCAAGACCAGTGAGTAGAATATTTCTGTCTGAATATTTTCTAAATGCATGCAAAGAGAAAAACCAGACTGAAAGCTGATTACACTGCTTTTAAACATGTCCCTGAGTGTCATGTACAGTCTGCACCGTGACTTTTATTATGTAGAAGCAAGATAATCTTTGGTGTCTACTAGTTGGAAGCCTTCAAACAGCATATCTTTTTCGTATTACTAGTCCTGAATACAAAGAAAAATTTAATAAAAACTCCAATTAGGAGCACTCCTGGATATGAATATGCTCAACAGGGTTTTGCAGTTTGAAATCCAAGTGCTAGCATATTTATCTTATAAATCAGAAAATTCTGGCAGCTAACTAGTGAGATTAGAAAAGGGCAGCAACAAATGAAAGCAACCTTCATTCTGCCCCCTGGCTAGCAGATTATTTGTAATAGTTCATGGATGAAAGGACAAGAGAAAGATACCAAAACTCTGCCTTTGCAATGCAGTATTATAATACTCTTGTGTGCTCATAAGCAGAACTACAGTTACCATATAAGAGCAGGAATTATGAGGGAGGATGAAAGATTAGATGCCCCTTCTGCTAAGGAGGAATGGCCAGTGATTCAAACACTCACCTCTAGTCACTCACCTTCAGTTTCTTGCCCTGTCAAGAGACCGGCTAATTGTGCCTTCTCCTGTAAAATGGCAATAGCAGAACATCATTACTTCGCAGGCAGGGCAGAAGGATGCCTGGAGGCAAGAGGTGTTGAGATGATATGAGTATAGCCAGATGTGTAACAGAGAGGATTTGTTTGCTTAAAGCAATGGCTGGGTGCTTTAAGATGCAATGGTCCTGCTCCACCACTTTCTTTCTCTCCCTTCCTTGTCTGTTTCCCCTTTCCCAAAGACAGAGGAGATTCAGCTCCTCCCTTGTCTAACTTATTATGCTCAACCTGCAAAATAAAGAAAATTCAACTTACTAAGCAGCAAAACCCCCATACTTTGCTTCTGTTTTGGAATTATTTTATGATTTAGTGCTGCCAAGTTGAATTAGGTTGCTGTACAGTTAGATGAGTTCTAGAGACAGTGAAGAGGACAGCTGGAACTATGCAGCCTGATGAGGGAGGAACAGAGCATGAGATAGCAGCAGGATCTTCCCTCTTTAGCATCAGCAATTCACTAGACTGGGAGCTATAGCACATAACTCTCCTTGACTGATGCACCTCAGGTGCATAGGTACCGAGAAAAGGAGCAGCTGCTCTTTGCTGGGAGTGGTGATCAAAGCCTCATCCAGCACAGGCACCAGAGCTCCACGAGACACCAAGAGATTGACAAAGAGCTTGCAGAAATATAATAGAGCTGGAGCTTTATATGATACTTTTTAAAGAACTGAAACAATTGCAGACCAAATACGTTGGCAGGAAAGTTTACTGCCAGCTAAGAATACCCTCTTTCTTCTCCTCTACCAGAGAAGTTATTAAGTCTTGATTTCAATTGACTGCACAGTGCTACCCCACCAAATTTGACACTGTTGTTCTGTTTGTTTGCAAATAATATCATATTCCCAATCTATTTTAAGAATAACACGCTTCAAGGACAGCCTGTGCATTTAAATAAGGGTGTACCAAGTGGCCATCTTCCACAAGAGAAAGCTTTGGATCTGTGCAGTAGAACTTAGTAAAGACATTATTGGTTGACTAGATGCCTTTGCATCCAGTGGGGCCCAACAGAACATCCAGTGCCACATTAAGAATTGTTAGTTTTGGAATAATGTTCCAGAAAATTATAATCACTGTATTAGCAGAGTAACAGCACATACTGCTCTTACATCTTACGCCTGGGAAAGCTAAGGCTGTCTCCCTTTGATGCACAGAAGCTTTCTCAATCTGAAGCACACCATGCACCTTGCTCAGGAATATTTTCCTGATTACCACTGAGTCCATGTGTGAGAGGGCAGAGATACATACCTACAACACATCCATCATTTCCCTGAGTCCTGGATGAGACCTGGGTGAATACAGTTAAAAGCATGCCCAGAAACATGCAGAAGCAGCAAGGACCAGCATGAGGCTGTTGGCACCACACCTGCTCACCTTCCACTTGCCAGCCTGCATGACTAAGCCTTCATTTAAAGCAGGATCCCTTGGGAACCACTGTCAGCACACATTTGGAGCACAACCTGTACTCACAACTCTGGCTCTGTGGCCAGGTGTCCTAATTCCTCTGCTGCCAGGCCCCTATGGACTGACACAAATTACATTATTAATGCCTGGCTATAGCTGCTGGAAGCAGATTTATTAAGCAGATAGAATGCACCACCTTGAAGAAGAATATATATTTTACCTCTCACAGTACCTACCCTGCAGTATTTATCCCTATGGTGGTGAATTACACTGAATGAAGAAGGCAATCAGATCATAAAACCTGCATATATTCCTGCACAGTGTGATTAACAGAGAAAGGAAATCACAATTGCTCACACCTGCTATATACATTTTTCCATATGCTTACAAAGAATGGTGATTACATTTTGTTTTCTCACTTTCAAAAGACAAATATCATCTGTCAAGCTTCAAGACTAGATCAACCAGCTTTCTATTCTCAGGCAAATTCCAAAATAGCAGCATTCAAAGGGCAGAGAGCACACCTAGCAATATGTGCTGCAAAGCTCCCAGTACACTAGAAATGCAATAAATAAATGATCATAACAGTAAAGCTGTCTTGCATGTAAATAACAGTTCACCTTGATGTTTAAATTTAGTAAGCAATGTTTCCCACTGCACACAAGTTTTGATGCACCTATAAGGCCAAATCATGAAGTGTTGTTCTGATGATCTTATCATGGGGCAAGAAATGAGACATAAAAACTAGGTAAGGACAATTTAGGAAACTGAAAGAAATAAAAATATACTCCTGGGAAATTAAAACAAAGCAAAGTAAGTGCCTTCATGACAGTTCATAGAAGATTCAGGGTAATCTATTAGCTGCTAAAAAAATTATATAGAAAGGAGAACTGGCATCACCCAATTTTAGGCACTTCACAAGCAAGCAATTCTCACCATATCCAGCACAGAGGGAGAAGTTCCTTCACTGGCTGATCAGGACTCTCTTAACTCAGGTGGTTTTGGTTGCTTTTTCCAGGGTCTCACTCTCTAATAAAAAGAAAGTTTAGGCAGGCTGGTTGGTTGATGTTGTGGCTGAAGCCACAGGATTCAACAGCTGGACTGCCTCAGACACCATGAATGCTTGCCCTAAGCACCTAATGCAGACAAAAAAAATGTCTTTTCTTCCCTGATACTGCATTAATCTGACAGTCTATATTCATATATTATTTCTCAAATAAAAAGTTTTGAAATTAATTCAGCTGGTTTTGTTTGGTTTGGGGTTTCTTTGGTTGGTTGGTTTTGTTTTTTGGTTTTTGTTGGGGTTTTTTCATTGGGGTGTTTTCATTTGCGGGGGGAGGTGGTTTTTTCTCTGAAGATCAATGTAATTTAAACATACCCAGTGCAAAAAAGAAGGCTAGTAATATGAAAGGCAGAAAGAAATAAATCCCTAAAAGGTAGTTCCATTTTCCCCTGACATAGTAGCCTACAGGGTCCTAGGTAGTCACTGCTTCCCACCAGGCATCTTAAGAAACTTCAGACACTTTCTAGAAAAAAGAAGCCAAAATCTGGGGTCCATCTTTTTAATTTTTTAATAGCTAGATAATTTCCAGGCATGTGTTTAACTCATTATTTTTCAGAAACTTTTCATTTGGTTATATCTCTTCTTAGTGAAATTCCATTTTCTGCCTTCTTCCAAAGGTTCCGTTTGGTTGTTTTATCTGGCACATTGAAAAACTGTGATGGAGATAGGACAAGGTAGTTTTATAGTGCTGAAGTTGGCTGGTCTGGAGTGTCCTGGGCTGCCTGCTGCACTGGGGCTGAGCACACAGCTCTAACCTGGTCATGTCTCCCAGACAGACCATCACAAACGTCACTATCTAAAACCCAAATGCACATACCTCTAATCTTTGGAAGTACATGGAACCAAATGCACAGAATAATGTTCAGGTTTTTAGCTTAAACTATACACACAGAGAAACAAAATGTAATTCCACCAAATAAATGCAGCCTAAGGGGAAAGAGAAGGAAGCTGGAGAGGTCAAGAGGACCAGAGTGGACAGCACATTGGACAGAAGCAGTAACACAGCAATGTCCTTCCTTCCCCTCCTGCTTTACAGCTGGGTTAGGTTACCCCTTTACTTATACAGACTCACTTTACTCTAGAGTTCTGTACTCCTGCTCATCGGTGGGAATACCAAAATCCAACAAAACAAAACAGATGCTCAGGTAATGGCCTAAGCAGGTAAACATGAATGTTAAGGGTTTCTATTCTCTTTAGAGCAAGGACAGTTGGAAACACAGGGCTGACCAGAAACACAAGCCCTGATGCTACCTTCTGAGCACTACTTAGTTTGGCTCATTTGTAGTTCAGTCCTGCCTAAACCAGCTATATTTTCTGCATAAAAGAATTATCTTTTGCTAGATGTCACCTAAACCTGTACAGCATTATCCCTATCCCTTTTACTCTTCATGTCCATTCCCTTATCAGTCACACACTCTTCACTTGTTCATAGCAGTGTGGTTTGGTAAAAACATTTCTTCTTATTTGTTATTTTTCCAACTCTGTGCCATTCCTATTCCGCTAATACTTGCTCCAAAGCAAAATATTCAGCAGAACATATAATGTATATCCAGCAGGAGCTGCTGTGTAGTGTTCTCTGTCAAAGACACAACTGCAGCTAAGACTGTTATTCTTGAACTCAGGTAACGACAGCAAGAGTTTTCATCACCAGCTTCATTATTGCAAGGAACACTAATTTCTTATTTAGTTTTTCAGCTAATACCAGTTTGATTGTCTAGTTTTGCATAAAAATGCACACAACGTTAATATTCCATGGTTTTAATCCATCCTCTAGGACATTCTTCTTTCTCTTCCAAGACATCTTATTTTTTTATCTTTTTACACTGAAAAAAAGAAGAATTAGGAATTCTTTTCCTTAATTAAGTATTTTCTGTATTGCATCTAGATTTTTTTTTTTTAAAAAAAAGCCCTATAAGCCTGAAAATCCACACTGGCACCAAACTGAAGTAGAAAGTTTTTAAAATGCTTTTAAATTTTCTTTCAAGACAGAAGCAAGATTACAGTGTTTTTCCTGGCATGCCTTGTCCCCTTTGAAATATGGAGACTATTCTTGATATGTTCTTGTTTTCCTTGTATTTTATTTTAACGAGATGTGTCCTTTGGGAATGCATCATGAATCCCTTTTCATAGTCTTGCTCTATCATCTTACTGTGGTATCTCTCCAGTGCCAAGCATGCAATGTATATTTTTGTTAAATGTTACTTAAGTGAAGTTCAGAAATTTTCGCAGACCCACGCAAGTGTCACAGACTTTGACACCAGATGTAATATCTAGTGATAACCCTAGAACAAAAAAAGAAAAAAAAAGTGTTTTTTGCAGAAAAGCCAGGTAAACAAGTGTTGGAGCTGTTGAAATAACACGAAAACCTTCTTAAAACAGACTCATTGAATTCAATACTTAACTTCTCAGTTATGAGTTGTTCAGAAATGTCAAAAGTCCCAACACCCTGTCCTAACAGAATGCTGCAAAAAACAGTTTCAAAAACTTGGCTGACAGGAGATAAAGGAATGTGGACACATGGATAGAAGTAAAAAATGTGTTGGTAAAGATAGGTGCATTTGATCAGAAAACAGTAACAGTGTGACTTTAAAAATCTGTCCCCTAAATTTCACAGGATCATGATTTTTAAGCCAATATCAGGATCCTCTAAAGGGCCAAACTGATAACCTTACAGTGATTAGGCTGCCTGTACTGAACACATATCACAGATGGTGAGAAGTCCATGCAATACATTGGTTAAATACAACTGTAATGACTGCTTCAAGGCTTTCTAAAGCTTAAATGTGTTCATGGATACTGGCCAAAAGGAGAAACAAAGAGCTATGTAGGCTGTTTGGAACAAATCGTTACATTAGCCCTCACAGATCCTTTCAGTTGTGGATATAGTTTAGAGGTTAAATTTTTTCCTAATGTTTAAAAAATTCAAAACAAAATTAGTCTGCACTAGCAGAAAATTAAAACCTTGTCAGGAATACTTCAGGATATTCAGTGAATGTGACAGACAAACAGTTCATCCAGCTTGTTGGCAGCTCATGTTCAAATCCGTTATTGACACTCTTCTATTTTTCCACAGCACTTGAGGACCTCCTGAACAAAAAAGACCTGAAAAAAAAAAAAAATTACTTCAGGAACGGTAATGATCTCCACTTGTAGTTTCAAACAATTCAGTTTCTCTTCTCTCATTGTTTGATGCAAATATAGCACAGAGTACTATAAAGCAAAACTATATTCTCAGTTTCCCTTTGATACAGCTTTCTGGACATCCACAGCTTATGTAAATCATGTGAGTTTTCTTGCTTGTCAGTTCCAAGTTCAGACTGTCTTGGAATTTTGAAATATTTGTAAGAGAATTGTATCATCCTATTGCATCCCTCCGAAGCTTCATTTCCCTTTTTTTCCTCTTCTTCCCCAAATAAATAAAAATTAATAGTTATTGTTGCTATTCATGAAGAGGATGAATTCCAGGGTTATATGATGTGGCAAATAAACAGAAAAACTACCCTTCTTCTTATGCAAGCTGAACACAAGCCATACATACATTATGCTAAATTTGGTGTAGAGAAAGCAAACCTCGCAAATTCTTGGCAACCTAATTCCATCACTGCTTGCAGGTGAAATGAGATGACTGGTAGTGATATGAAGGCTGAGAAGAAGAGGGGGTTTTAAATTACATATACTTGGTAATTCATTGTAGAAACTAAGCCTAATAGGTACAGCTGCTTCATGGCTGTGAAGATGTTTCACATGGCCAGCACTGCCCTTGACAGCAGGTGGGGTTTTGGATAAACAGCATCAGGAAGCAGCTAGCAAAAGACAAAAGAAACACTCTTGGAAAAGCTATGTTGGAATTTGATCAACATGTTTTCCAGACAGCTCAGCTCCTAAGAGAAACACAGATTACTTCAGTTCAAAAACAATATCCAGCTGGGGAAAAATCCCAGAGATAAAAAACTACACAGCAGTAATGCTTGGTCAAAAGGGCTTGAGCCACTCTAATCCTTGTGTGATACATATCAGCCACTGCTTCAGTTTTAGCACCTGAAGACCCAGTGTGAGACTTCAATCTGGAAAAGAATGAAAGAAAGGAGAGGGATATCCCACAGAAATACTGCTTCCTATGTGGGTTACTCCTGGGAGCACTCTAACTGGGGCCCTGCCATCCCTCCCACATGTTGCAGAGTCAGCAGTGCAAGGGCAAGATTCAGCTGCTGTGAGAACCACTCCTGGATGGATGCAGGTCTAAAACCTATTTTTAATATGTAGGATTACTTCCAGTGAACCACTGTTCCTAAGGGATTCAGAAGTTTGGGACCCCAGACACTTATTTGAAAAGCTGCTTGCAGAGAGAGAGACAGGATGAGGTAAAACAGACAGTAGCTTCATTCTGCACATGCAGCATGATTATCCATCTCCAAAGAAAAGCTTTGCAGAAAACAGGGCTTTCTCAGAACAGTTGCAGATTTCTGGATGAGTTTCCACTGGAATTATCCCCAGACAAAGCTCACTATCTTCTACTCTGAATGTGAGTCACACACATACATACAGAACCACATGCAGATAATATAACTATTTTAAAAGGGGCCAAAAATAATGAGAGCACAAAAGCCCTCTTTAGAATGAATGGGAGAGAGAAAACCATATCTAGCAGATGACAATTCCACCAGTTAATGCACTTCTGGAAGACATTCAACTCTGTGATGTGCAGCATATAAGAACCAAAACAAAACTTACATAACATTGCATTACATTGACATAGTTTTCTAGGTAGACGCACTGGCTGGAATTCATATAAACATATCCATGGAAAAATAATATCTCATCCACATGTACAAGATTTACCAAATAAGAAGAAGTACCACAGCACTTGGCAATTATCATAACATGCACTTCATAAAGTGTAGCTATGAAAAACAATATCCAGTGTTTCCTAATAGGAAATAGCTAATATGGGTAAAAGTGGGTTTTATTCCATTGTCTCCTGCCTTGCAAGGAAACAATCTTATTCCATGGATACTACACAACACACCTCACACAAATCTAGGCTTGGTAGCGCTCCATATTTTGGTTTTGATACAACACCAGGACATATTTCACATTGTCCTAATTTTTACTTTGCTCCATGTAAAGCTATTTCGGAAGTATTTAAATCTCAACCTCCCAAACAGAAACTTTAATTAACATTTCAGCTGTGAAGACTATTTTTAAAAGAGTTATAGTGCATCTTTTATCCTGCTAAGGAAAAATCCAAAACATTGAAACTGCATATTAAACATTACAAAACAGAAAGTGAAGGTCACTAGCAGCCTCATCTGCAAGCATGTGTAAGTATTTTTATACTTGGTGAGTAAGAACTAAGCAAAACCTAACCAAGGCATTTGTCAGCAAACTTGTATAGTTGCACAACCCCTTGGAAAAAGACATAAATTAACCCAGCCTTTGCTGAAAATTTAGAAACATCGCTTCCATTATATTTCAGGGTCTGCAAAATTTTTAAAAATATTCTAAATCAGATGTTAGTGACTTCAACATAAACCCTTGATAAAGAGTTGAGCAAAGCATTCTTCTCTTCTTTTCATATTTTTCTTTTGTGGTGAAAAAAAAGGCATGAAATTTTTCCAGACACCTTGATCCGAATAGATTAAAGGAAGAAACTGAAGGAGTGCCTGATATTACAATAGACTCAATGTAAAATGAATTTTAACTCCCCAGCCTTTGATTGCTCCTATTCAATCCAGATACCTATGCTTCTTCTGGCCCTTTTGCTATCACAGCAATCTGCTCAAATAATTCTCTCAAGCTGTGTCTATACTGTGGGAACCAGCAGTATAGTGTTTTTTAAACGAGGTTTAGGCTGGTTTCACAAAACCAGTGTTTTGTAACTTCAGGTGTAGGCGTATCTGGCATGTCTTGTCTTGACCAGGGGTGTATCAAGACCTAGGGATACTTGTTGGCATCCAGCTTACAAGGAAGGAAGGAAAAGTGTACAATTTGCTTTCTCTTCATTTTTCATCCTGCTGTAAGAAGAGAATGTAGGCAGGCAGAGTGGGAGAACATCACCATGTGGTCCAGTAGGTGCTGCCATCTAGACCTTGTAAGAAACTGTACAAGAAAGTAAATAATAAAATTAATCCTTAATAGTGGTGCTTATCCATGACTATGCACATCCTTAAATGACTAATTACTCTACAAAGTTACAGGCAAAAACATAACTAAATATCTGTCCACATGACCTTTTTATGAGGGCACATAGTGATAGGACAAGGGGCAATGGCTTTAAATTGAAAGATGGTATGTTTAGACTGGATAGTAAGAAGAAATTCTTTACTGTGAGGGTGGTGAGGCAGTGCAACAGGTTGCACAGAGAAGTTGTGGATGCTCATCCCTGGAAGTGTTCTAGGCCAGGTTGGATGGGGCTCTGAGCAACCCAGTCTAATGGAAGGTATCCCTGCCCACGACAGTGGGGTTGGAACTAGATGATCTGTCCCTTCCAACACAAAATATTCTATGATTCCAACATCTTTGCTAGCAATTAAATAATTCCTCAGTTGCAAAATTGCTAAAAAAAAAAATCAAGAGAGACTCACAAATCCAGTTAGGTGAAATAACAGAAATCACAACTTCTACACCTGCAACATCAGGCTGAGCAATTATCAGAAACAAGGGCATGATAGTGGTTCTGAGACAACAGCTTTAGTGTCTGGAGCAGCAACAAGACTGAAGCAACAAGACAGAAGGAATCATGAGGAACACAGACACACTGATTTTGGAAATCACTGAGACTTATCACAGCAAAATATTATTCAGAACTGCATGATCATAAATGAAGTTTTCATAAACATTTAGGAAATTACATTCTAGTTAATTCTTAAAATTAGTTAGATCACAACCAAAGGTACTATCCTTATTTCAAGACAAGAAAGATGAAGTGGTAGATGTGTACCACCAAGCACCTTTGTTCTTTGTCAAATCAGGAGCACTCTCCACAGAAAAGTGTGTGCTTCACTTTCAGAGAAATGTCTTGATGCATCTTAAGCTGTAAAGGAAGAAATGTAAGTTCCTTATATATGTTTGAAGTAGAAAAAAAAGATCAGAACTCCCTAAACGTACTAGCCAATCTGTCCAAAGCTCTGCAAAAATCAAAATATTTTCGGACTAGAAGGCACTTCACTTTAAAATGGCACCTAATTTATTTCAGTGAAGCCTCTACAACTTACTGTGGGAGGAAAATCATACAAAACATTTACAGTTGGAGATGCCTGAGATGCCAGAGATGAAAAGTTCCCAAGAAAATCCAAAAAGGGCTGGCAAAGCCAGCTCCTCAAAATTGCTAAAGTAATGCTAGCAGCACTTCTGTTATTACATAATGGATTTTACAGGTATTCAGCCATTATTTTTCAGGAAGAATCAGAACTATTTACTGTCTTATGAAAGTTCCAGATGTGGAAGAATGTTAATTTAATGAGTTTTCAGCTTTATAGTTCTGATTTCAATCATGACTGACTAATTAGCCAGCTTTATCAGTTGAAAGCCAACTGTTATCTTACAGAAAGTTATTGAAACCATTTTTAAAATATCTCCATTCGCTCAGCCAATCTAAATATCAGAATTTTTTTTTGTTTTTTTTTAATTTTATTTTTTTCCCAGAACCGTAGACATTGATTTAAATTATTTTCCTGGAACTGAAAAACAATGCTATGTGCAAGCAGGGTATTAAACATGGTTTAACATCAGAGCAAGAGTTGCACCACAACCAGCAAAAGGCTCTTGTAACACTGTATCCAAGCCAATTGTGTATTGTCCCTTTCCAAGACCTCCGCTGTTCAGAGCCTTTTCAGATTTGCACGACATTCCTGTTGGACATATTTCAAAAACACTGTTATAATGTATAGCTCTTCACTATGATTAAATTTATCCTTTTTTAATGAAGACAGAGATAGAAACTTCTGCTCTAAATTGTGTTTTCTCTAGTTATAAGCATAACCACCATTTTTGAGGCAGAAAAAGACTCCCAAAGGCCACCTGTGCCCCTTACCCTGGATGGATTCCCTTCTTACATAGCCCTCCCTTAATTTCTCCTCTTGTTCTGCTCTCAATATGAATATTTTTTAAATAACTTTTACAGGGTTTATATTCAAGACAAACTTGGTGATTTTCTGCCATGAAAAACATTAAGTACAAAATTCAATGTAGCTTCTGAAAAGAATGTAACTGTCATTACAATATATAACTGTTTCCTTTTTCCCTTCCCCTCCCTTTCCCTTTCCTCTCTCCCCTGCCCTTCTCTCCCCAAACCACTCCTAATCACACTGTTGCTTTACCTTAGTAGTGATGAATGGTGAAACTCTTTTAAGAGTGACTGTCACACAGCACATCCACACAAAATTTTGTCAAGCTATCTCCTCCATCCAGATGCAATGCTATTTTCACTACATCTGGAAGTGGGTTGAGATTCGGTCAGTTGGTTAAAGCATAGTGCAAATAATGCCATGGGTTAAGAGCTGGACTTGAGGATCCCTGTGCATCCCTTCCAACTCTGAATATCCTGTGACATTAGAGTGAATGAACAACTGTTAATGACAACTGACACAAAACTATGACTGTCTTTATTGTTCATGTTGGTCAGTCTGATAATACTGCTCTGACTATACTAAAACCAATGAAGTTATATTAAATTACTACCTGTTGCCACATCCTAAAACTTACATAATTAAGGTTTATGAGCTGCTACATGGGGAATCTTTGAATTTTGAAGCCTCTTCTCACCAAAAAACCTGCAGAACTTTCTCACGGATTTCATTTACAGAAAGTAGAGGCAGATGGGATGAGCTGAGTAAATGTACTCAGCAGGATTCGTGAAGTAATATATCCAAAGATAAAAAATGTAAATTAGTTTTCTTCTTTTTATATTAGAGTCATATACTTCAGTTCAATACTTTGTTGATAGACTCAGTGTAGCTCTTCGTGGATAGACTTCCTCCACATGCCCTCTATTTAGGGAAAATACTTATTATCATTCAAAAATAACAGCTGATCTTCCTTGTCATAATTTCATGGATAGATAGCAGTTTTCCTGAACAGGACAGAACCACCAAGCATGTTGTTGGTGGGTTTTAATAATCTCAAATCATAGTTATTACTTTTCCTGATACTGGTTTTTATTCACACACTGACTCTGCTTCTTGCTTACTGTAGATCTCTGGTCCTACTTTTGTCTGTGGACTTACTGATTCTGCTGTCTCCAACACTTTGGCACTCTGTCCTGCTCCACCTTCTCCCCTGAGTTTCCTTCCTCTCCTCCCTCTAATGATTGCTTTCCCTAAATTCCATTCATTAGAGAGGTCAGGAACAGACAGCATCCCAGCCACATGTGAAAGTGTTTTCTCTGCTTCCCATTTTAGGATAATCTCTGTTCCAGATGTTTACAAGCATTACCTGGTTGTGAATTGCTAGTGTGCATTTGCTCTAAAATAGGCAACAGAGTGCAAGAGTTAAACTGCAAAACACAAACAGCAGAAATTGCCATGTTGGTTGTTACAGCTGCTTGCTACACCTATATTTAGCATTGTCTGGGAATTGACAATTCCCATTCAATGGTGATTTTTTTTTTAGTTCTGAATACTTCACCAGATTTCCATCTCTCTAGCTTAAATTTTCCATCTGGACATCTGCTTTGAGGCAGTATCAGTCATAATGGAGCAACAATGTGTAAAAGTGAATCCAAATAAAAGTCTGCTTTGCCCACATTTTACTCATGTTAGGGAGTGGAGCAACAATGTGTAAAATGAATGGAGCAACAATGGAGCAACAATGTGTAAAAATGAATCCAAATAAAAGTCTGCTTTGCCCACATTTTACTCATGTTAGAGAGTGAAGGAAAACTGTTTCTCTGGGAGTTTTTGTAGCCTCATATTTGGAGATAGAAGTTTGAAGCTTAGCAGGGAATAGCCTGATATAAGAGAACTTTTTCTCACGTACATGGGAGGAAGGGAGTCATGGAGGAGGATAGCCTGGGACAGGAGTCTTAAGGATTGAGTTTTGGAGGAGTAAAAAATGTCAGAATGAAGAGGAAAAAGCTGTCAATACAGGCAGAGGGATTGAAGTCCTCTAAGATGTGGTTCCCTTCAGAGGAGGCATGTCACAATTCTGCTGTAGCAAACATGACACAGGCAAACAAACTCCCTACACTCTGGGGAGGGCACACAGGAAGGGTGGGTCCATGTCCAGTTAATCTAATGGCTTCAGATGGCTCACACAGGCTAGCCATATAATTGCCATCTTGGTGCAAATGCTTCTTAGTGTTTAAAAGTCTCATAAAGTAGGCCTTGTACTGTGAAATGTTTTCTATGCCTCTTTTAAGCCCTGTGAAGTGGCGCAAAACAAACCTGTCACAGAAAAGAAATCTGAGACTACAGAAAAGAACAAGGAAATAACACCATTGTTTGCATCACCCTATCTTCATTTCCCCTGCAATACAATATATTTGCACCACAATATAGTTTTTCAGGAATTTTCAGTATGTGTACTGCAGGAATACATACCATTGGTTTGCAAAGACCTTGTACCTCATTCAGTGCACACCAGATCTTACACAGAGATGCCTTCCAGAGAGCACTATTGGCTCTTCAGGCTTGCTTCTTCTTCTGCAGAAGTTGTAAAGCATGTGGTAAAGTAGATTTATATCTTCCAGAACAGAAAGGATCATTCCACAGCTGAACACTTCCAAGAATAAATGGATTCTATATTTGTCTCTGCCACAGACTTCCACAAAAGGTACTTCGCAGACCTGTGTTCTTTCAGAGATATGTACAGCTCCTTAGTACATGTAAAGAGTGAAGTCCTTGTGGTTAATAAATCCCTTGACTGCGCTTGTTTTTCAGCCAGTCTGCTGTCTTGTCCCCAAGTACCTCAACCAGACGCCTGAATCTCTGCTACTCAGAACACAGGCCAACCAAAAGACTCAGATCTGCAGATGGCTGAACTGGCATGTCCTGACTCCCAAAAATGTGGGAAGGAGTCAGAGTCTGCAAATCCTTCAGCCCCACAGCTAGAAAGAGCAGCCCCACTTAGATCCAGATAATTCTTCTGAAGAAAGCAGAATAAGGAATGCATTGATTACTTTTATCTACCTAACTGCAAAGTCTTAAGTAGAGACAAAGTACCCCTTGAATTTCCTGCACCTGAAACCACTCTTATTTGCTCCTTCTGGTAAACCTGGACAGCCACTGCATGTGAGGCATCCTGTAGCTAAACCACACTTTTTCTCTCTTTCCCAGGGTCCTAGGTGCACCAAGATTCCTTACTGATGTCGATGAAGCTCACCTGGGGCTTCTCCCACCACCCTGCCCAGGGTCTAGGATTTTGTTTCAACTCAGTCCAGAGTCATCAGTCCCTGAGCTAGAGATGCCACTGGAGTGCCAGTCCCTAGCCCTGTCTCTTGCCTGGACTTCAGATCCACACTGCAGTCTTGCCTCCAGCCCTGTCTCTGGCCTCATCTCCTTTTGTTCACAGACTAATACCCTGGATGAATCCTGGATCTGGGTCATTACTCCTCCAGTCTGGAGCTGTTGATGAGGCCTGTTACCAGTACCTTGATATGCCACTCATGTTTGGGTCTCAATGGAAAGCACCCCATTGGTTAAGGCACAGCCTGAACTGTGGTGACTGTCAGCCCTGAGGTCCCCGTCCCACAAAGGAGAATGCTGCTAAGGAGTAATAGACAGCTTGCACTTGGGTTCACTTATAACACACTCAGTCTCCAGCTAAGAAATTGGTCAAGCTGTGACAAGAAATCATTCTCCAGAACATTAGGTTAGACAAGAACTACCCAAGTTCTGCCTCTCCTGGACATAGGGTATATGCCTAATTAAATTCCCATTTGTTTGTTCTTCCATTTTATAACTACTGGTCACTTACAAGAGCCAGTGCTGACTCTAAATCTATGAGAGCCAATGTTCCTCATTCATCTCCCACATACCTCCCCTTTTTGAAGAGTACAAAGTATCATTAAAGCACCTTTTACAAAATGTTTTGGCAGTGCATCAGATCCCTCCAACCCCAAGCACCTTTTCCTTTCAGAAACTGTATCTGAGTTGGACACTGGCACCTATAAAAAGCACTCTCTTGAGTGCCATCTGTCAATGAGCCTTCAGCAAGGCTATAAAATAAGGGCAGTGACAAACACATGCCAAAACACAATGTACGTCAGTTTGAGCATCTACAGAAAATATTCCCCGTGATATAACCAGGGCAGAAATCCTATATGATTCCTCAGCCTCTTTTGCGTCAGCCTCCTATCAGAGTTGGCATTCAGTGTTGGCTTTCCACCTTTTTCCACCCGTCAGCTTTGACAAAGAGAATTTCATCTGCCTCTTTGCCAGTTTTAACACCAGAGTCAAGATGCTGAATGGCCACAATGAGTGCAAACACTGTGATGAAGTTTGAAGTAAGTAGAGACAATGTTTTCCTGGAAAAATGTATTCAAAGCAGATGTAAACCCGCTAAACCTAAAGCATGAACCTGCAATAGGACTGGTGATAGGAAAAAGGCCTGATAATTACGATGTAGGATGCTCACCCCAGCACTGCTACTAACATGCTGTATGACCTTGAGCTATTTCTCTCTCTGCTCACCTCTGCCCTTTTGAGCACCTTGGCTATTCCAATTAGAAAGTTAATGCTTCCCCAGATACCTTATTTGACTGATCCTGTTAACTTCCCAGCACATTTTACAAGGAGCAATCACCTACAGTGAGATGGGACATTCCTGTATGGTGAATCCACATCAGGCAAATATGCTTAGCTTGGTGGTGATGGCTGGCTCCTGAAAAGGGAGATGTGCATTCCTAGCAGTAGCAGCAGCAGTTTCTGACTCTGTGCTGGCCAAAGAGCAAGTGCAGGAGAAGATGTATGGGTGTCTGACAACTGCCAAAATACCTTGGCAAAATGCTTCCCATCCTCTCACATACAAAGATGGCAGGCTAGATTTTGTTTTGTGGACCACTTCGACATAGCTGCAGCACTGCTAGAAGGTTCCAGGTGGGAACATCTGCTGTGGCTGACTGAGCCAATACAAACCTGAAAAACAGGCCACTGCTGTGGAGGAAGACCAGTCCAGCCCTGCAACACCTCATGGACTTGTGAGACAAGGGCAAACTCACCAGGAACTAAGGCATCCCTTGGCCCCGAAGGGTAATGTCCCATGTTCATCTGTGAAACCCTGAAAAAGACAATTCTCAGGGAGATGCAGCGAGTGTGGGCAGAGCAGGGGAAGGCCCAGGGGTAGCCTCCAGTAACCTCAGCAACAGAGCAGTATGAGGAGAGGAGGTACTGAAATGGCTGCTAGGGACAGCAGACAGTAAAGTGACAGAACTAATCAGCACATTTGACTAATGATCTTGATTGCCAAATACATTTCAAAAAATCCCATGGGAAGCTCTTAGAAATAACATTCTTACTGAAGATGGTGCCTATTTCTATATCTCTTCTGACTGCAAAGAATGCTTCATTTTATTTGTATTCTTAATACTGAGTGAGCAAATAAGGAGTCATGAAGCAGAACAACCAAAAACTGCCTCTGCAGAGACATTTATTACCCATACCATTTTCTCCACTAGTTTCATGAGGAGCCATCACTGGGAAAAGAGGCAAATTACTAGGCTGGCACTTGCAGGTCCCAAGACCTTTCCTCTGTGAAACTAAGAATGTTAGTGAGAGGATATGATATACAGTGACATGTCTCTGGCCATCATTGGAGTTCAGGGTACAGAGAAGGATGAAGATAAGTAAAGAAAACAGTTTATAATCTGAGATTTTAAATTAGAAAAATTATATGGTATAAAATTAACTATTAAAAACAAAATGGGAAAATAATTATAGTACACTGTTCCAGTGTATTATTTTGCATTATCTCGAAATTTTTCTTTCCTAAAATAGATACTTTAGATATTTGAAGATTTGCGGCTTCTCTTATCTCCTGTTTTGCTAATAATAGCATTAAAATAAAGAGTCAAAAAGAAAAGACGAACTGGGAATTCAACCACTAATCCCAAAATAGAAAAGGGAAAGATGTTAATCTTGTTTCCTGATATGAAAGGTCCCAGGAGGAAAGACAGAAGGCTGAAAAAAGAGAAAGGTCTCTTCCTTCCGTGACGTTTTTAGTATTTTTTCCATTTTTTTGAGACCAAAATAGTGTCAAAATCAAATCCTTCTCCCCAACACTTTTGCATTAAAATAGCATTTTCTAGTGGAACAGTTCTGTCAAAATGTCATGACCAACTCTATTCAGCAACTTCTGTTGCTGTGGAGATCTTATCAAGGTTACAAATACAGCATTAGAAATAATATTTTCTCAGCCAAGCTGCTCCTTGCTTTTCCAGCAAAGGAGCTTCTCAAATCCTTGCTCCCAAGAGCATTCACCTGCAAGGTGGGAGGGGTAAGACAGCCTGAAATGGAGACTGCAACACTTTTCAGGAAAGTTGAGTCATTTTGGGATATACCTAGCCTACTTAAAACAGTTATTCCTGGCTTTATTTTTTTTTTAATTTATCTTCCTTCCTACATAAACATATCTGGGAATCTCTAGGCTCTGCATAAATGTTTGATAATGTTTTCCTCTAAAGGTAACAAGCCAAACACTCCATGCCTACATCTGCCATTTAAGTTACACCTTGTTTTTCCCCTGGAAAGAAAAAAATCGATCCTGTCTTTTTATGGTTTCAGTTTATATTGTCT
The DNA here is from genome assembly GCF_971803275.1 of Cyanistes caeruleus. Lineage (NCBI taxonomy): Eukaryota > Metazoa > Chordata > Aves > Passeriformes > Paridae > Cyanistes > Cyanistes caeruleus. The sequence goes on along the minus strand of NC_141704.1, from coordinate 38,577,774 downwards.
CTATCTCTGTCTATTTTTAGGGATCAGGGAATGGTAGGCAGCAGATATCTGTTGATACCAGGCAGTGCTGAGTGAGAACCAGGCTCCAAGGGATGGTAATTAAACTGTATTTGTCAGTAGTGCTTCCAGTTGAGCTTTTGAAGTATAAATCACACCCATCTAGACACAGTCTAGAACTAATTAGTCTAGAAACTAATTTAAGTTTCTCAGACAATGATATAATCTTGTGCCTGTGCTTGTACACATGGATGTACACAGCTCTTTACTCAAGTAACCATCACTGGCTACATCACCCCTGACCTGATAAAACCAATGAAGTAGGGTGTTCAAAGCAGTGTCCTTTATATCCCTCAGAGAAGTTACTCTGGGTCGTATCTGTAATATGAGACAGACCCACATTTTGCTTTTGTTCATTAAAAAGAGGGCTGTCTTTTTGAATCCAGACATCCCTTGCTCCATATCTTTAATGACAGCATAGTTTTCATGAAGCTCCCTGATTACTTGCTCCAAAATCAGATCCTCTCCACCTATCAGAGAAATGTCCTCAGTATTCCTTGCCCTCAATGCACCCAGTCCCACATTTTCTGATCTACAAACCTTCAACAATATGGTAAATTTTCCTCTAAAGCAACAGGAAATACACCCAGAAGTGCCACAGCCATGGGACATTAGGCACTCATCCAGTATAAATTCAGTCTGCTGTTTCAAATGCAATAAGGCAATTTTGTTGGATTAATTTTCACCTGGAAGATCTTATGCCAGATCAAATACTGCCCATTTTGCACTGCCTCTCTAGAGTGTGACTAAACACACAAAGCCAATATCTACACCAGAATGCATTCAACAGAAATAGGATCATATGTGCACCCATGACTTGGCTCAGGTTTGTTACCCCTGTGTGATCCTGGAAGGGATATGTTGGGCAGGAACAGTCATGGTACCAAGGCTGGGGGGAATTCACAATCCATACAGAAATGAAAGATTCTCCCCTGGATTGTGGGATCATGATTGGGTCTGTGGAAACTCCTGTTTAAGCCACAATCACCTTTGGTTTGCTCTCCCCATAAGGCTGCAGGAAAGGGCCCACACCCCAGCAATGCAGGCTAACTGGTTGTACCTTGAGAGTTTGACACCAGTCCTCTAAAGCAGGGCAGTTTCCTCATCCTAATGAGATGTGGACTGGACCACTCCTTGGTGACAGTATCTGAACTCTTCAGAGAATATCTACAATGATTAACAGAGTCTGTCATTCCACTTGCAAAGCTATTGATGATAGGCTTATCACTCAAACATGTCTTTAGGTTGGAGAATTTTTAGCCACTTGTGGTTTTACAACTTTCCCAACCTTTGGTCATGCTATGCTTAAGAAATTCAATAAAAATGACTGTTTCAGCAACACCTGAAGATAGGAAGTAGGGAATAACCAATGTGCTTTCAATACCTTAGTGGTCAATAGTGTAATAAAAAACTTTAATCTGCTCACAGTGCCCTTACTGAAAAAAAGATGGTTAAAGAGTAATTGTACAGAGTGTCTTTTATGTAAGCCCAAGGAGGAAGCAAGGAAGCAAGAATGGTCTCTGCTCTTACTAGGGAAGATGGAAAACTGGAGACCATAGTTTCACAGTAACCAATTTTCAGCAAAAACATCCCACCCTAGAGTTCCATCTTCATCTCCCATTGAAAGCCAAGCAGGTCCTTCACAGCTACATTGTGAAACACCACACCTGCACCACCACTCCTGAAACCCTACTGTGAACTCCACAAAAGAGCCCGTTGGAGTTAAAAACAAAGTAATTTCCACAATGTGTTAGTTCCTTGATCTGCACCGGCTGACTGAGGGGCTAACTCCCTGCAGTGCAGGGGAAGGAAAGAGTACATGGATGCAAGGAGAAGGTAGAAGAAACCCTGTTGTCTTGTCACTACCACAAAATGCCTCATACTGTGGAACCAGAGCCGAAGGTCCCAGTCTCTAGGAAGTCTAACCTTTTGAAAAGAATTCTAATCAACATCTAAGAAAATAAATCCAGCCATCTTGTGCTGATAGGTTTGAATGGGGCACCCTGATATATGATTGCACACTGTTGTATATTACTTCCTAGTAAAGAATCCTTCAATTTATAATGATTTTGTCAACTGTCTTTTGACTAAGACTCTTCCTTTGTAAAACAAACAAAAAACCAAAGCCTCTCTCTTCTGTGTTACAAATACTTACAGTGACATGGGAAATGCCAAGGAAAATGTTATGAAAAATTAACAGATACTTCTGAGGGGTTTGGACACAAGGGAAAACCAGACCATAAAAATCCCTAAGATTGTTTCTAGAAGCAGCAAGAACAAAAGCCCATAAAGAAGCTAGTTGTTTTAGGAAACCAGCAAAGTGATTGACATGTTCTTCAATCTCATCTAGGAAACTCTTCTGCTATCATCTAAATCTAAGAAAAACAAAAGGGTAAAATGCATATATAACTCTTCCTTAAGTCACCAAAATACTGGGCAGTAATTTATCATCATTCAATGTAGTTGCCTAAAGCTTTTAATTCAGCTGAATGACCACAATTAAAAAGCATTGTGAACTACAACTGCTGTACTCAGCAGATGATAACCTCTGATGTGGGATTTTCTGTCCCCGATGTGGGTCACGCTACTAAGGTCAAGGAAAAGAGAAGATTTTTACCAGCAGATCTCTACCACATCTTTATTGAAGAAATAAATCAACCTTCAGTTTTATGCATCTGTACTCAAAAAGAGAGAAAATAAAATTCAGGAAATCGATCTTCAGTGTTTCCCAATAAAAGCTATTTGCTTGCTCAGATATGCTTGACAGGTTTTGAAGACCATTTAAAAATAATCAGTGAGATGAAAGTGTAAAAGAGAGCTTGGCCTTTTACATGTCCTGTGCATTAAACTCTTTGAACATTCCTTCTTGACCTACATTTGGAGTAGCCTCATTAGTATAGTTTACGATACTTGTCAATATTATCAGAAGCTCTCTTCTGTACCTTGTCACCTGTTCAGAGAAAGGAGAAACCTGGCACAGTTATAATAAACCAGTTCAGGGATGTGAGTTGCATTCGTACCTATACTGACAATTGCTTTGCTGTCCTGCAAGCTCTCCTATCACTTGTCCTTACCCTGTTTCTGAGATTTGGAAATTATTGCGTCCACACGAGAATTTAGACCCTTCAGATGGAGGACTGTGTCATGTGGGCAGCCTAGTGTAAAAGGTATGTTCAGTCCTTGAACTGAGGATGAGGACATGCCTTCCCAGCAGGGAGTTGTCCCCAGTCATCCACAGGTTATCCATGCTCTAACTTTTGGGCAATCTACCCCATTACTAAAGGACACATTTAAGCAAAGTGGTTAGATTCTCATTTAGCCTAGGCACACTCCCACAGCCTATGATAAACCAAGAAAAGGAAGCGGGGTTCAGACCTGCTATGTAATTCAGCATTTCATGTATGATATTTTAGGTAGCTGCAGACTGCATTTTATCTTACTGAGACACCTGTTTTTCCATGGGTTGCCATGGAGCTACAGGATCTATCAGCAGGTTGTGAATTCCACCTGGGGAGCCAGGATCCTGCAAGGTAAAATCCACTTTGACAATGCTCAAGTTCCTGGCAGATTTAACCGATGGTGGTACCTTTCCAGTGACAGAAATAAATAACTTTTACTTTCATCTGGCAGATCTGCAGTAATTAAATCTACAGATTTAACAGAACTTATTTTTCTGTTAATTGTGTCAGGTAGTTTTTTTGCTAATGGCTACTCCCTGTGCTCCCTCTGGGACAGATTTGTCATTTGTCCCCCCTTGATACAAATGCATTTGCAAGTCATATTCTTCACGGTCATAAACTTCCTCAATGATTAAGTTAACAGCATGAAACTCCAACTTGTAGAACTGACAAAACAGGACTTAGGAAAATTACTGTCTTTTTTTTTTTTCCATGAGGAAAAAAGATGCCATAGACATCATGCCATGTGGAGCTGTTTCAGTTTGTTGATATTTTTAAACAGTTTGATATTTTTATCCAGCTGTGGTTTTTTGGACAAAATAAATAATTATAAAGACAAAAAACCTGTCATTCAAAGCAAGCTCTGAGGTATTTTGGTTAAGAATATGAATTTTTCCTATGTCTTATCTTCTACAACACTGCTAGATAAAAATAAAGTCAAGCTATGCAGTCCAAAAATAAATAATCTTGCAGAAACAAACTATTATGTTGTTGTACATTTGAAAAATACAGAAAATATTTTAAGATATAACTCTAGAGATGCATGAGAAAAATATTTATTGTGTTTTATCAATGCTCAAAAAGAAAAAACAAATTCCTTTCATTCCAGAAGAAGACCTAGCAATAAGGAGACCAAGCATGCTTACAATACAAGCCTGTGTCAAGCTCTACACCTGTGTATGATAAAGACAGCCACATGAAAGGATAAGGGCATCAACTAGCTGATGATAGAGACTTAAGCCTTCTAAATCACATGGCAAAGATAAATTAGAACTATCTGCCACCTACATCAGATGGTGAAGGAGGCAGGAACACAATGCTCTGGATACCAATTAGTGGCATAATGGAGCCAGTATCTCATGTTCTAGTGTGTCAAATTCCAGCAGTGCCAGTGAGATCAGAGCAGAAGTCACAGCAAGGTCACTGCAATCTGTCAGCAGGACAGTTTCAGCCAAGTACTGCATCCTAATCCCCGTCTGCTGAGAATCTAGTGGAGGAGAGATGCCTGCAGTTAAAATACGCCTGCAGCAATATCCTCCAAGGGCATTGGGCTGGAAGCAGAGTAGTGCTATACAGGATCATAAAATGAAGCTGATTTTAACTTAAACCAGCACTTTCGGTTTTGGTACATGAATGTGTTGAAGTCTGTCTGCTCACAGAAACACCAAGGCATCAGCAGTGTGACAGGGACACATTACAGTACAAACACCTTCAAATCACTTCTCCTCCACTTCCAGATTGGAAGAGATACTTCTGTATGGAAGGTTAACTTTTCCTGTACTCATTCCTTTGGTAGGTCACCATGAAGAGTCAGTAAGTTCATAGCATAATAGCTAAATGATTTATTCTCCCTGCCCCAACTGTCAGGCAGAGAAGTAAAGTACCAGGACAAGCACACATGTACAGTGCTGTGCAGTGCATGAGGCACAAAGCAAAAACCTTTGTCCTAGCTTTTTTTTCAACACCAGAGATAATCAATCAGAGTTATCCACACATGGCAGCCTACCCTTCCATGATATGGTCACACTCTCAAATGTTAACACATCTGTCATGCTTCACACCTGCCCATGCTGTACATAGCTCCAGCAAGCCAAAGAGCTGCCAGAGCAAAATTGGTAAGGAATATAATTTTTCTAATACACTCAGAGTAGCTGGAAAGTAAGGCAAAGTCATATGCTTGGGCTGTGGCATGGGGCACTGGGGTCACTGCTTTGTCTATAGATACAGTAGTTACATGCATGATACAAAAATAAGTAGTCTCCTTTTTCTCCATGTGCACTGAAAACTCTTGAGGTAAAATAAGTAACTGCCTAATTTGGTCAAAGTATGTGCAAATATAGAGAGAAGGACCCACTCCTAGGGATTAGAAAACACATTAGTCCCATCTTTGTTCTTCTTGAGGTCCACCAGCCCCTGTTGTTTACTCGTTAATAATCTTCTGTCTTCTGAAAATTATTCTGACAGGGACTTATCCTCAGGGAAGCAATTTGGAGTTAAAATTAACTTCTAATTATTCAAAACAGTTGTTGGAGTAAAGGAGGTGGGGAGGTCAATTAGTAGAAGACATAGCAGCAGTGGCTACACTGTGCCCTTCTCAGACTTCTGCAAGCTTCCATTCAGGTAAGGTTTCACTTTGCAGCTGGCCAGATCTAAGAGCCAGATCTTGGTGCTACAAGGAGTGGGCTGCCTCCTCCACCATTCCTTTCTATGCATTCCTGTACCATCTCTTGCATGACTTGCTTGAGCTGCTCTGGCTCACTAAATCCTGAGAATATTTACTTGCTTGTGTTAAATGAGGGGGCTTGTGTGCTCAGCTCAGAGATGAGCTGGCCTAGCAAGGGCAAGAGGCCAAGAAAGAAAAGTGGAGAATTGTGCAGTTGATGACAGGAGGAAGAGTAGGAAGAGGGGAAGAGAGAGAAATGAAAGAAACTGGCTTTTACATGTGATGGTGACCTTTAGATCTGCTGTACTGTACTATCATATCTGACCCTTACATACCAAAATCAAAGGAAAACAAAGCAATTTAAGATGTGTGAGGTTCCATTTGTATCACTGAAATCTTTCTCTACCCTGAACTGAAGGAGCTAAGTGACAGGACAGAGATTGCAAACTACATAGGGACACAAGAGATGCTCTCCTTACAGCAGAAGATGTTCACTGTCTGGATATCTAAGCAAGTGAAAAATACTGTCTTGTTCCTTTCCAGAAAAAAAATTAAGTCAGCTGGCAATAGCCTGATATGTGAGGACCTACAGGCTGTGCAAATAGGCAAGTGATTTAAACAGGTATGGAAGCATGCAGGCACCTAACAATTTAAATTTGATTAAGAGGTGGACACAGTTTTAAGTCTGTATATAAATGCTTCCTATTTTGAAAAGGCCAACTAATTCACCTGCTGTGAAGTGCTAGATTTCTTTTTTTTTTTTTTTTTCCATTTGCAAGCTATTGTGAAGTGCATGAAGCAAAGAGAAGAGATTTGCTGAGAGAAGTAGTGCATACAATCCCAGCAGAGCCACTCTACCAACTGAGAGCTGTAACTGTGGTCACATGGAAAATCTACCCAACGATAAAATTATACTTGCCTTCTTTGATACCTCATAACTGAATCAAACAGTCTGAACAATATGATCAGGATGAGGGAAGAAGAAAATGGAAGAACCACTGGAAAATGAGCAATATTGCAGTTTCCAAACAGAACGCTGAAGGAGAGCTTTCGTACATCATACATACAATCACAAAATATCCTGAGCTGGAAGGGACCTACAAGAATCACTGAAGTGATGCCAGGCAGCTCCTGGCCCTGCACAGGATATCCCCAAGAGTCACACCAGGTGCCTGAGAGTGTTGTCCAAACACTTTGTGAACTCAGGTTGGTACTGTGACACCCTCCCTGGAGCGCCTTTTCCAGTGTCCAGTCCAGCCACCCTCTGGGTGAAGAACCTTTTTTCTAGTACCCAAACTAAACCTCCCCTGACTCAGCTTTATGCTGATTCCTCAAGTCCTGTCACTGGTCATGAGAGTGAAGAGATCAGTGTCTGCCCCTCCACTGCCCCTTGTGAGGAAGCTGCAGACTTCGATGAGGTCTTGACGCTGCCCCTGCCGCGGCTCTCCTCGCCCTGGCTAGCTCTTGCTCTCTAGCCGCTGGCAGCGCCGAGAGTGGGGAACGGTCTGGGAGCTCGTTGTCCCAGACCGAACCTTCAGAGCCTGCGAGCCACCAAGCTCTGCGGTCTCAGGTGCGTCGTGGGTGCCCGATGAAGGCAAGGAGGAGGCTCAGAGTCCCAGGTTCTCTCCAGAAACCAGGCTTTATTCTAGGGTCGGGAGCAGTGGATGGGGGAAGGACTGGAAAGGTCAAGGGTAGGACGGTCTGAGCGAGGAGCACCTCCGTGCGCTCCAATTTAAGGTGGGGAGGGTACAAACACAAGAACCAATCAAGGCATCTCAGGGGAGGAGTTGGGGGGAGGGTTTACAATGTTGGGGACCAATAGGAATAACCTGTGGGAGGGGCGGCAATCACAATGCCAATGGGGCCTCGAGTGAGGGATGAATGACAGGGAAGGAGCTAGAACAAAAGGTGGGGTTTACATAGATTGATGGGGTTCAGGGGCAGGAACAGGGTGATGGACAAGGAAGGTTCAGGAAAAAGGGGAGGGGTTTACAAAACTGACAAGCGGGTAAAACCATTACAACCCATGGGGGGAACAACATCAGGAGCAAACCATTTAAATTAATAATCAGAACAAAATAAACAGGCGGCAACAAGGTCTCCCCTCAGTCTCCTCCAGGCTGAACAGACCAAGTGACCTCAGCTGCTCTTCACACAGCTTCTCCTCAAGGGCTTCACCATCGTTGTAGCTCTCCTCTGAACACTCTCCAATAGTTTAATGTCTGTTTCATATTGTGGCACCCAAAACTGCCCCCAGCACTGGAGGTGAGGCTGCCCCAGTGCAGAGCAGAGGGGACAATCCCCTCCCTTGCCTGGGTGGCCATGCTGTGTCTGATGCTCCCAGGACACTCCAGGTTGTCTGGTGCCTCCTGGCTGCCAGGGCACTGCTGGCTCATGTTCAGCTTGCCATAGACCAGGACCCCCAGACCCCTTTCCACAGAGCTGCTCTCCTGCCTCTCACTCCCCAGTCTGTCCATATATTCAGGGATGCCCTGTCCCAGGTGCAGAATCTGGCAAACACCTTATGTTTCAAACTGTTCTTTGAAACAGGAATAAACACAACTGCCTCCATCTTTTTTTTTTCCCTGAGAGATCAAGTCCTAATCTGTGCTGCTTATAGTCTTTGTATGATATACATCTGGTATATCAAAGCTGAGTTTTTTCCAAGGCAGGGGAAGGCTACTTACCTCCCACTGTATTTCTCTGTGTTCCTTTGCTGGCTGCCTGAGTGGACTGGTCTTTGAAGATGTCATGTTCAACATGGATATCTTGACCTTTGCCCAGTGCAGCCAGGGGAGACCAGAGAATTCCATTTCATCACTGTATTTCTACCGTTGTATTTCCAGCCACTACCTTGCTCAGCCTCTTTATCTCTCTTCTACACTGATCATCAGAATCCCCAGTCCTCTGGTCAAACAGCGTGATGTTCGTTGTTCCTCCTTCATTACTTCATTGCTCTCTTCTGTTCAGACTGACACCAGGCATCCAATGTTCTCCTGCAATCAAGCAATTTGTATGAAGATTTTTGGATTTCTGAGGGCCCACTGCTCTGCTGCTTAAAATGTAGAGATGAATTAAAATTAGGAGACTGAAGTCAGGTTGGGATATTAGATGCCAAGGTTTTAGGTCTCTCCTTTCAGGCCAACGATGCAAAGAGACACAGCTAAGTAGTGCATTGGAATGAGCACCCAGAGACTTTTGGGCAGATGTTAAAAGACTCATTATTGCTTTGTATGAGTACATGCATTCAGTGATGACATCCGGTACTAACAGTTGATACAAAGCCACCAAAGCAGCTCATGACAGCACTTTCATGCATGGCTCTGACAGCTGCTTTAGATTCAACACTATGTCCCATGTGGAAGTGGAAAACCCAGGTTAAATACAGAATTAGCAGGTAATGAAGATAGGACCTGATGGTAGAATCTCTCCCAGTAGCTGCATTTTCCCTCATCAGCAAAGCTGAGCAGTAATATTCCTGTCACAGTGCAGAATAATTGGAAAGTGAGATGATCAGTTGCTAATTTCATAGCCTCTCTAGCTGCTATAAAAGTGCATCTTTGTCATAAATCCATTCATAAGACATTTCTCATTGTGCCACCACCAACAACTTCTTATGCCACTGTACCTCCTCGTGGAATTAAAATCAGCAGCACAGGAAGTCTGAGTAACTGAGCATGAAAAAACATCAATAGCAGGGATAATGCCGTACTGTCACAAACCATGAATTACCCACCATGAATTACAAACCATGAATAGCTCCTACCAGAAGAAAAATCTAATTTATAACTCTTATCAGTCTCAGTTATAAAGACTAACAAATGAAAGAAGACTTCCTTCAATTTTGCTGGAATCTTGCTCTTGATGAAGATTTTGAATCCAATTACTGATCACTTGATAGGCTTTTCTTTAGATCTATTCAGCATTCATTTACTACTTAAAGACTATCTGATACTGACAGAAACAACGATTTTGGTAAATAATTTAAAACTAAGAATCTTTTCTCTAAATTTAGTGCATACTGTGTTCTATTGCTCATCATGGTGGACATGTATTTGATGAACAAAAATGCCAATATAGTAGGAATTTATTTCAACATAAAATGCCTACTATAACATTATTAATATAAGATTATTTTTGAACAGTTAGGCAGATGGAACAGGCAAAGTGTTCTGAAAATAATGATGACTTCAGAGTGTGACACCAACTCTGTGCAGCTCATAGCAGTATATGGTTACACCAGACATCTATTTTGCATGGATAGGTCTCATGCTAGGCAAGAGTGTGTTACAGGATGGATCCACATTGAATGGTGTCAGTGGAATGGAAGCTGATTTTGGCTTCTTCACTGTTACAGGAAACTGCTCAGCTGACCAGAAATATGCAGTATGTGAAAACCAATCCCCCACAGAGGATGTTCAAAGAAAAATCATTTTCTGGTTAACAAGTGTAAGTACACTGATAAAGGCCCAAACTTGTATCCCATTGGACAGTAAACATTCCTCATTACTCTCAGCATTCACATTCGGTCATATTAACCAGCTGCCTCAACAGGTAAGCAAGATAACTCCAGGACAGAGACTAGAAATATGATTAAAGATGGAGAAGTTTAAATCAAGGTCTGGGGACTTGGTCTCAGCTCTAATTCCTCTTATACCGCTGAAAGGCAAATGGTCATATGGCAAGTCATTACAGTGCCAACATCAATATTACCATGGCTCATGGAAACCAAAGGTGGTTCATCCTCCTGAAAAAACACCACCAGTTGCATTATCTGCTATGGAGAAGCACTTACTGAGAACAGTAATTAGGGCGCTATTCTTTTAGCTGATCTTTATTCCAGTCTATTCCTTCCATTATGCAACAATATGTCTATTACTAGCAATGAGAATTTCACACATGTAAAGAGCCAAATATTATAGCATAAACCTCACTTCCCAAATCATAGCTTTTTTTCTGTTTTTTTCTGGGTTTTTTTTTCACCCTGTAAGAGAATCCAATAAATCTAGTGCAAGGATGAAACAGAACAGATCATATGCTCTAGTGAATGCAACAAAGTAGAAAAAAAAAAGAATAAATAGAAAAAATAGACTCATATATGACTATGTAGAGAGGCAAGAGAAACACAGCAGCTACAGAAGAAAATTAAAAATAGTAAAGACAAACCCAGTGACTGAAAATGTGAGTTATGAAACAGACTCAGAATATACGAATGAATGCTTGGCTTTCACACTGGAAGAAGAGAAACTTATCATTTCAAGAGACAGAATTTTAAGCCAATTGAAAAAAAAAAAAAAAAAGAAACTGAGTGTTTATAGCAACAATAACTGCTCTTCTCATATGAACAATTGTATGTTCCCTTCAGTTTGCTGATTCCTGTCTCTAGTGCCAATGCCAGCCTAAACAGCACCCACCTTCTTCCCACCACCAGCAGTCTGGTCCTGTTTCCTTCTTCATGAGGGCAGACATTTAGAAACTCCCAGGGCAAACAGGTTTCAAACTGACTGAACCCCCAGTCCCCATCTAAACACTGATTTTTTCAGCTGGGTCAGTGCACAGCTGCCCAAGCAGGAGCTGAAACACTTAGGAATTACAATAACTTGCCGGAAAGATGGGGCCAGAGGTTATTTAGGACATCTTAAGCAGACTTGCCATCACTTGCCTTAATTCATCATTCAACAAATGTTTGTTTTAGGATCAGCTGGCTCAGCCTCTGAGAGAGGTAGTCCCTCATCTCATGAGTCCACTCTCTCTTCCACCCCATGTCTCAATTTCCGTTTGGCAAACACAGGTGTTTTTGCAGATTTACAATAAGCAGGACTGATGAACTTATGCAGATGAAAAATAGATTTTGCCTTTGTTTTGTTCCATTTAGTTCTCAAGGGATACATCTTCCACCTAATTCACCCCTTGCGTACACACTTGAGAGCATGAGCCAGTACCTGGGGAAAGGGACACAGGACTCACTCTGTCCAAGACTGACTTAGCTCATGTATGTGTTCATGGAGTTACAGTGCAGCGGGCCCCAAAGCTGTCCTCTTTAGCTGTGCACAGGCAGTCACTTGTTTGTTGTACCTGTATACACAATAAGAAAATGATTGAAGTAGCAACTCACAAATAAATAAACCGTCTCTCATGTTCCCTCCAGTTGCTTCCACTTTGGGTGATTTCTTAATGCAATTGCCCAATCTGAAAACAGATACCTCTAGAACCTTCTTGCTCATCCACTTGTAGTTAACATGATTCTTGTCAGCAGAGACAATCAGAAAATCCAGCTCAAGACAGTTTTTAAAACATCCATGAGTGGACACGGTGTGCATGAATCTAGAGAAGATGATCCACTACTCTTGCCTTTTATTTAATGCTCCAATATTTCTCTTTAAGAACTGCTAAATGTAAAAGAAAGGAAAGCTTCCTAATATGCTGAAAGAGAAGACAGTTTGAGACCTCTTCAATCAATGTGGCATGTCGCATTATATGAGAACTAGAAAGGTCAAAGAGAATGCATTGCTGGAAAACAGCATAACTCTTCAAGGCTGACAGAGAAGTCAATGCAAAAGCAAAGAGAAGAAAGACAGTAAAGGCATTCACTCATCTAGCCTAGGTAATGGGAATTTGAAAAGTATGAAGGACCTAAGTTCCCATGATCTTATGAAAGAAACGATTCACAACATGGTGGGTAAATGGGACAAACAGCACAGCCAGTGCAAGGCAGAAAGTGGTCAAAACACATAGTACTGGCAAAGATCCTGCTGTGTGACCTAAGCATGGTCCTGAACATGAAATTTCACATTCAGCCACCATGACAAGCCGTGCATTGTGTCCTCCAAAGGTGGCATCGGCTCCCTCCTTCATGCCTACTCATGCCTTCTTGTCACCTGTAGCACTCACCCAGCCAGGGGCTAACTCAGAACAACTGGATGACCCACATGAAAACTCATCAAGATACTAGCTCAGGGACCCACACACTACAAAAAACTTCATAGCACCACTAGAAATAATATATATATGATGACCTAGCTAGACTGCATTCAAAAGCCAGGAAGAATGGTACAAGCAAAGGCTCATCCCTCTCCCTCTTTGAAGTGACTTTCCCCATATTTGAAGACTGTCACATTTCCCCAGTCTTTTCTTCTCCAAGCTAAATAAACTTTCTTTCATCATCTCTCTTCACAGGTTGTGCTTTTAAGACTTTTGATACTTTTTATTGTATTCAGGTTAACTGTAGTTCTAAAAATTAGTCTTACTCCAAAGAAATGTTGCAACTGATCTATCACTGTGCTGCACCAATACAGCAACAGCCTTAAACAACCTCTAATTTTACTGTCAAACAAGCTTTGCAGAAATCAAAACAGATCTTGCTGGGTTTTGCAAGAGTAAATCCATGATCCTGCACTGCTGTGGTATCAAATCAAGGTCTTCTGGCAAAGGATTTTCAGTGGAAGAGAAAGAGACACAAGGATCTTATGCTCTAAATGTTCAGTAAATGAAGATGTTCAAAATGTCTTTTAACTCATGAAAAGTCACGAAGAGCTAACTGTGAATTTATCAGCATGACATCATAGAGATGTTTAAAAAGAAAATAAATAAAAGGGAATAAGGAGGAAAAGTCAGAGTATTTGTGCTGAGGTAGGAACTGAAACAGCTTGTCATCATGAAGAGACTTTGTTTACAATGGGCAGTTTTTCACAATGACATTTACTGCTGCCCCTAAGCTAAAAGAGAGATCAACATACTCACTCAAGGAGAGAAATAGTAGATATATCTCCTATTACTGAGGAAAATGTGTCGACACTGACATTTCACGGGTCAATCTATATTGCAGGTTATATTGAGTTCAATTAACAGGTTTTGTATTGAAGTTAGTTATTCCTCACATAGCTACATGACATCAGACATACTGACTATCTACTACTCCTCTAAACTGAAATTTTGAAAAAACAACCACAAAGCAGGAAAAATAAAATTCTGGCAGCTGTTATGAACTACATCTTTATTCAAAGGTCTTCCAAGATGCCTCTGAAGCATGGAATTTATGGTTACTTAGTCTTTTCTTGTTACATCCTGTAATCCAGAGACACTCAGTAAAGCTCTAACTTCCTTTCAGTTTCTTAGGAAACAACCAGTATTCTCTTCTTAGAAAACTCAAAGTTCAAAGTATCTAACTGCAGGAGAGAGATCTGGATTTTAAAGCACCACCAGCCTTCAAGGCAGGCTAGGTTGTGCAGAAGAATTTTATTTACCCAATTATTTGACTGCTTCCTAATTTTTTTAGGAACCTAATGGTTCCTATTTTTTTTTGTTTTTATAACACAAAAATCTCTTTCTTTGAAGAAACCCTTTTATTTTGTTCATTCTAGCAAAACCTGCTTCTGTCAACACTTCTATTTTCAATAGATAGCCTGCTGAACTGAAAAACAAGCACATAGGAAATATTTCTTCAGATGGTTAGAAGGTAAAATTGCCTGTGGCTGTAGGAGATACCTTGGTGGATGACACAGTTATTGCATTAATAAGGTTTTTCGATACTGCCTCACACAACATGTTCATAATCAAAATTGTGACTATGGTCAAGGTACAGATATTGTATGCTGACCACAAAACAAGTTGGAAAACTATTCAAAGAGTAATTTTCACTAGGTTTCTCTAAGTAATTTCATACACTAAGAGTTCGTGTTAGACAGGTGCATGGATCTTATTCTGTTTCCATTACTCTCTTGGCTGCTAATGGAGCAAAAATCTTTCAAACGAAAACAAGCTGAGCAGTGTTGCAAGCACCACAGTGGCAGTAAACAGACTTTAAAAAGGCCCTGAAAAAACACAAGATGCAATTCAGAAATAGTAAGTTCAAAGTACTACACTCAGGGAGAGCTAATTGCACAAATATATAGTGGGCGAAAATTTTAAAAAACAAAAGCTGGGAGTATAGGAAACCACAGATTGAACATGAAGTAACCCATTGCCATGATATAAAGAAAGCCAGAACTGCTTCAAATTCATACTCAACAGTGTGGATAACCTTAGGCAGCCACTCTTTTTCTTAAAACTGCATGTTAGCTCAGGCTTCTAGATAGACCCATAGTAGTTCTGGTAATTTAAAAGGGAAGAAAAAACTGAAATCCATTTATTCCTTAAAAAATACAAATCACAAACACAGGGTGTCATTTCATGGTTAATACAAGAAAATTACATCTGCCACCTTGTGCACGAAACATTTTTCTCCCTTTTCAGTTTGTCTGAGATGCCAGCGCATTATATTGAGAAATTCAGAGCATGGGATCCTCACAGTGCAAATGCCAAACCCTTCCAAGAATATGAGACACACATTTGTGCAATAACAGTATGAACAAATGTAGTGGATGCAACTGCAAAGGTATCTTAACATTAAGTACATGTCCTTGTGAAGTCGCTAAAGATCAGCTGTTTAAAAATTACATGTGAATGCCTCATTTAATGCACTACAGATAGGAATACAGCTGGGTTACCTGCTTAGATATTTTTTCTTAGTCAGTCAAACACAGAGGTGTCTAAAAATGTCCAAGTAAAATAAATCCAAAAGGTTTTGTATGTCAAGTACAAAGATGAAAAATAATGTTCTTCTGGTACCATATAATCCTTAAGGTTGAAAAGGATGTCTGAGATTACATAGTCCAACCATGACTCATATCTTATGCCTGGAAAAAGCTGTACTTCAAGGATGATAGTTTTACTTGTGATATCTTAAGTCTACATTTTCCACAAAGATAAGGCTGACACGGGAAAAGAAATTTGAACATAAAATTTGTTCAGTTGGATATATTAGTTTCAGAAATGTTCACTTAAAGAAAAAAAGGAAAAATGTTATTTAAATCAACTCAAATACTCCTACCTTATCTGATGAGCAATGAATGGAATCAAATTTGAGACAATCTTCCATCTTCTTATTCCATTTATTGTAAGCAACTAAAATACATCTTCTATCTTTTCCCTTTCTGTAATTTCAAACTCTAATCACATCTTTAAACTCTTATCCACAGACCAGAATGATTAAATGTAATTCTGATGTTGGACGATTCCCTATATCCACCCACTTCTTCAGTTCCAATTATGATTATGGAACAAAGAGAAAGCAAGCCTTAAATGTCCTTCAGTGTCAAAATGCTATTAAGCCTTCAGTTCTGCCTAATGGGAAAAAAAAAAAAAAGAAATAGCAGGACAAGAGAAACCAAGGAATAATGGAGAATATGGCCATTTAGCATGATGTCACTTGCCACAAAATCCAGAAACTAATATAATCCAATATTATCCCACAGTTCCTCTGCTGCTTCATCACCTGTAGCTGAATTCCACTGCTAAAAGCAAATGCAGGAAGCTTGAATTTCTTGGATATCACTTAATCTTTCATTTAAGGGGACGGTGGAAAAAGTCCCCAAGGTTCTTCAGGGGAGCAAGTGAAATGTAATTCTTAAAAACATAAACTAGGATTCTTTTCCCTTTAGTCAACATCAAACAAGACTGAATGCTCTGGGTAAAGGACAGCAAGATGTGTCTTTGATCCATCAGATGCAGAGTGCCTAAAACAAGAAGTTCAGGGCAGAGTAGTAACTTCACATGTGTTGTTCACATGGTGTGAACAACTTCTCTATCTTAGTTCCCTCTCTGTTCTGCCAGCCAGAATGTTCAAGCAACCAAGCAATGACCTTGATCAGAGAGCTGATCTCCCTGCAAAGCAACCCAGCAAAATAGATGGTTATTTTCAGGTGGATCCATTCTGAGTCTTACTAAGTGTGGAACTGCCCAAACAGATCTGACAACGCAATGGAAGAAGCCCTGAATGGACAAAAATGGGAAGCCAGGAGCACTGGATTAAGTTGACAGATACACTTAAGAAATGCAGAAAATGACACTTAAAATACCATAGGGATAAGAAAGCCTGACATAACAACACAAGTACAGGTAGTCTAACACTGATCCAAATCATACATCTCAGATCCAACACTGAAGCTAACCCAGGAAGTCCCTGTTCTTGCCTGTCAAGTGTGCTGATCAAACCCTTTCTATGTTGAACTGAATATTGGTTCAACAAAAGCAACAGTAAAAATAATGGAGTGAAAACAATGCCTGAAAGAAAAGGAAGACAAAAAGGTATGCAAGACCTCAAGGAAAACTCAGTCTGATTCCTATAAACCTTATATCAAAACAACTAAACTAGTTGTAATTCGTTTTTTTTCAACTGTGTGGTGCAATCTGTGCACTGGGACACATTTTAAATGGAAACCTCCCAGATATGATATGGCTCAAGTTCTTTTTTGTTATTTTGTATCCATGTAAGAGAAACTAAGGAGCACAGCCAAGAAAAATAAGGCGGCTACAATGTACCATCTCATCATGCCAGGGAAAGGAAAACGAGGACTAGTACATACATCTCCAACACCCAGACATCAAAACAAGTATTTTTCTTTTTCAATTCTGTTTATTTGGACAGGCTTAGGAGGCTACCCATTTCATAAAACAGAGAGGATAACAGGAAAGCAACTTCAGAGCGCTTATCCCCAGTTACCCCAGAATACTGTATATGGTTTAGAGCAGATGACATGCACACTTCCATTAACAACTCACCACCCTTCAGGACCAGCCCATGTAAGAACAATTGTTCTGATTAACACCAGAAAGAGATCATATGAGCAAGGGGGAAAGAAAGCAAAAGTACATAAATTCCACACCCAGGTTTGCAAAAAAGCACAAAGGGAAGTTGCTCACAACTTTTTTCTGAAAGTCAATGAGATTTCGACATTTGAATTTTCCATTCTGAAAAATCATTCTTTTGTAGAACCTAAATTACAACACGAGTCGACACCCAGACTGACTTTCTGAAGGACACTGTGGTGGTCTCATAGCTAAGACATCACACTACCATTGTGTACCTGGAGAACTGAAAACAGATTAAGTGCTCATGAGACAGCACTGAAAATTGTGTATGGGAGTTATGTACTTACAATAATGAGAAAACTGTGAATTTTCAGAAGAAATTAATCCAAAGAAGCTTCTGGTAAATATGTGATATTACTAACCACTTGAATTATGTCCTAATGTACTAGAAAGTTTTATTGGAAAAACCTCTTTTGTGAGAAATAATAACTCTTATTTCTTACATTTAATTTCTGTGAACTAGAAGAGACCTTCTTTAATACCTACCAGATAATATTCTCATTGCATTAAGGAAGCTCTTCTTAGATGCTGTCTCTTACTAGACACACAGTGTGTATGCATAGCACAAAATTCCTCATAAAGAAACCAGCAAACTTTTCAAAAAACTGCATATAACACCATATTGACTGCTCTGTCTAACCAGTAGAGTGTTTAAATATGTGCCTAAACACTGTCCTGAAGCTTCAGCAAAATCAAGTACAGGACACTTACATACAGATTTACTAACTCCCAGATAATGTAATCTGAGATTGATAGATATTATCAAGATTTACATTACAATTGCAGGACTTGATTGCAAACAGTAGCACAGACACTATATGTGTTCCATCCCAGAAATGGAAATTTGGATTAAACTATTTGAAATTAAGGACAAACAGCGCACAAGAAACTTCATCACATTTCACCTGACTGAAATACATTTTCTATCTTGGGATACAGCCTGTACATGCATTTCCAGTAGGTTTGATTTACATGATAAATTATTTTAAATGTTACTTTCTAAGTCTTATTTCTCCTAGCTTCTAATATAATGGTTTTGGATAGTGTCTCTTTTCTGCTAAGAACATGGATTCCTAGCTGCAGAAGATCTTTTATTTGAGAGGCTTACCATATATTAAAAAAAGAAAGCTGTAGCCTGCAAATGACTAAAAAGAATCCTGTAAAATCCTGTGCACAAGGACATGACTCCTGTAACATTTGCACCCACACCAATCTTATATCAACCTTTGCAGATTGTGTGAGTAGTCCACGTAACTCAGTTTTGGTAAATATGACAGATTGAGGCAATGACAGAAAACACATACACCTTAGATTTAAACAGCCAAAACCACCTCACTGGAGTTACCAGCACTGGGAAACAGCTGTATGAGCTAAAAGGCAAGCAGGAAACCTGAAGTGAGAAATTCATGTTTAATTTTAGTTCTGGTACACAATTCACTGCTTAACCTTTACCACTGAGCCTCTCTGTCCCTCAGCTTTCCTACACAGAAAAACAGGGATTTGCACAATTTTTCATGGTGTATCAAATTTGACCTCCCAAGTTTCTGCTAATAATAGCTCTGTGTGAAATGGAAAGTAGCCAGTTTTGAGAGCTGAGTGCAAGTAAAGAGCATCTGTCAACTATATTAAAAAAAAAAAATAATTCTAAACATCTTAGGCAAGGAAAGCATGACCTAGTACTCTGCTCAACAGTAATTGTCTTCCTGTCTTATGTGAACATATGTGCAACATCCCTTCTGATCCATCCGCAGATTTTAGAGGAAGATTTAATTCTTACTGTCTTGAAAAGGAAACAAGAAAACAGAGGCTACATCCACTGACTTAAGTTTGTTTTTTTCAATCCCTTCCATGTTACCACGAACTTCCAGGGTTCTTCACAGAAGTCATTAATATCCACTATCCCTCTCACTCTGTCTGGCTATCTCAGCTTTGCAAGTCTTGCCCATCCTTGAAGAGAGAACTTACACTGCAGGGTGGGAGAAAAGAAAGGAGACAATACTTAAGGAGGTGACAGTGGGAGAGATGCACAGCACCACTGCTGGAGAAGCCAAAGGGGCTGGAGGAGCTCCCAGAGCCACTGGCTGTAGGAGAGGGAATGCAGGACATTGACAATAGTGCGGGGGAAAAGGTGGCCTGTGGCATGGGAGACTGGCAAATGGGATGGAGCACATGGAAAATAAGAGACACACAGAAACCCTGACTTGGAGATGCATATCCATGGACTTCCCCTGCAACTCCAACATGGCAAATACAGCCCACAAGCAGATAATGCTCCAATTGTCAACCTGCACTGAGTCATGGAGCAGGAGAAACCTGGCAGTACTGGGTGAAATGATACCAGATGCAACAGCAAAGGGATATGAGGAGGGAGGGTTCTGAGGGAGTCCCTGTCAGCAAGTGAGCTTCTTGGGCTCTATACAGCCTGTCCTGTGCTGCCCAGCTTGTCCAGGGCCTGTGTTCTGGTTTCTTATGCATTTTTGTTACTCTTCATTTAGAAAAATTTCCCTAATGCTGATTTGCCCTCATCAGCCTCCTTCTCCACCCCTTCAGCTTCTGCCAGAACTTAATAAAGAAGATCTGATGCTCTGTATCCAACTGGCACCTCACTGCCAGGGACACAGCACTGCCAGGGCCAACCCCATGCCCACCTGAGAGGTGTCTCCAAGCACCCACCATCACTGGCAGGTTGCACAACTGCTGTGCTACATTCACCTTACGCATATTAGTGGTACAAGTGTACTGCAGTTTTAGGCATGCAACTTTGTTTTGCTCAGACTTTAAGATGCTCCAGTATCGCTACTCTTTGTATGTTTTTGACATGGCTTGCAGCAGGTTTGCTCTTGATTTTCTTACTGATAGTCACAGCTGAAAGGTCTTATTTGGAGTGATAAAGATGAGGGGTTTTTCTGTTAATTTTTAAACTTCCCTCTATTCCCCCTTGCACTCCTCTCATATCAACAAACATCTGCTTTCTTTCCTGAAGGCCACCCATGCTAGTGTATTCCAGTAAGATCCTGTTCCAGGTCACAGCACACATCCCAAGCTATGCACTTGCTTCACCTCTACCCAAAGGGATTTAAAGAATTAAAACTCCAGACAATCTGTAAAATCTAAGTTGAACATTTACTGATATTAACCCCACAGAAGATTACACTGGGTTGATATGCATAAGTATTTGGAAGCACAGACTCCATCAAAAGCATGTGCCACCCAAGCAAGATGTTTCCTTTCAATTCAAAGTCAGCACACACCACTTAAACTGTTGTCCTTCTCCCTCATTATCACTCTGCCTTCACACATATATTACTTGGCTTTGTCTTTCTCCCAAGAGAAATAAATGAGTTTGATTTTCACCACTATCAGTGAGCCTTAGCTCACTGCATTCAGAGTACCCAGACAGAGCAAGGACAAACCTGCAGGAATTTTCTGAAACTGTTTTGAAAACCAATCAAATAATAATTAAAAAATAAAATAAAAAAGGCTAGAAACAGAAATCAAGCCAGATCCAATAAGTACTGCAGAAGACCCAGTTCAGTAGCATTGGTGAGCAATATGCTGAAGAAGACTGGCACATCACAAAAAAAGATCACCTTTTATCAGTAAAAATCTAGTGTAGATGAAGGAAGATCTTGGCTGTTTAGCACTCTTCTACATTACATACACAAGCCCTATTAATACAGAGAAGATATGAGATTACCAGAAATTGAAAAGAAGTCACAATATTAATACCTCATTCTCTGCTTACAACCAGGATGACAATGACCCAGAAAAAGGTTCAGATATCAGGACTCATTTTGACAGCCACTGCCTTGCATGAGCAGTCACAATTTTTCTGTCCTTCATTTCTTTCTCCTCTATGGTGAGTAGATTCTTCCACCATCAGCTTAACTGATACTTGCTGCTCCATTCTTCTTGAGATTATTTTGATGTGGTAGTCACTGCTGTTTCTGTTCATCTCCCCCCTGAGCCAACAGCCTCAGCAGCAGTGTCCGACACTGTTATTTGCATTCAAGAACTACGGCATGAGCTAAGACAGAGGATGAACAAGAGTCCAGTTGGTATACAGAATGGCAAAAAAAGGTTTTGGCCCCCCAAAAGCAACTGAACTGCCTATTTTGAATGTGGCTTGGGCCACTGTGGATAATGGCACAGCCCCTCCACTGCTCTCCTGGACAATTCCAATAAAGGAAGTTGTGCAGATTTCTGCATATGTAACAGTCAGGCCAAAATAGGTAAGTGAAGTGCAGGCAGAAAAGTGGCCACACCTTCCTTGTCTGCTTACCTGTTCCCTGACACCTTTTACGCCCTGACACTACCTAAGCACAGAGCCTGTTTCCCTTGTCTGCAAAAACACTGCAATTAGTTGTGCCTCTTATGTCTGATTTCTGTGCTCCTCTTTCCCTTTGAGCTCTCAGAGTTACAGCTCTTGTTCCACCTCGTGGGGGACAGCTTAGTCCCCCACGATGAGTCTTAGCTTTTCTAAGACTCATCTGCATGTCCCATCCTGCTGTTGTGCTCCTGCTTCTCCACTTTTCTGATGTTATTGACAGACAGTAATGCTTGAGCTACAATGCTTCGTAGTCATTGCAAGTTCATAGTATTTCAGAGCAGTTAGAGGTGGAAAGGAATGCATAAAGGAGCCATTTCTATTTGTAAAGAAGGGAAAACAGGTTGAATGAAGATAAAAGCCAGTGGGAGGAAAGGTACAGGAGCAGCCTAGTCTGCTCAGCCAGTACTAACCAGTCCCATCTGGTAACTGGAACAAATTACGTAGTGCATCATGTTGCTTTACTCTCCTGTCAACACAATCAAGCAAACTTAGCCACCTGGCGAGGTGAAGCTAGTGTGTTTTCAAACTATCTGCTTCTACAAATGCTTGGCATTCTTGATAAAGTTGTATCCTCTTTCAGTTACTGGAGAGATGTTGTTAATGTCTATAGTATTTGGGAAAGGCTTATGTGCATCAACTGTACATAGCAGTGTGACACTGAACATGCAAAGAACTTGAAAAATGTTTTGATTCCTCCTCCTAAAACTCTGAAAAAAATTAAGGATCTCCGAATCCTGACATAACAGTAGATCCATCTGTTTCTAATCTCATTGTTCTGGGTATTTCTTCCTGGCCCAAACTCACAGAGGAGAAGTCAGTGATATTTTCCAGAGGTTTGAAATTAATTTGTCAGTGCTACAGCCAGTTCCACTGCTTTCCTCTAAATGACTCCACAGCTCAGTGCTGTCACCTCAGCCCTCATTATAGTCACAGGCTGTAGGGTATCCCATTTCTACAGAAAAAGTTGAACAACTATCTGTGTTAGAGGAGAGGTTAGTATTGATAAAGTTCAACTTGCTAGCTCTTTCCCATACTTGCATGCTACTTTAAATGAGCAAAAATACAAATTAATCACTTATTATCCCATCTTCTATGAAAGTTCAGACAAATTATCAGTTATCAGTAAGCACTGATAGCCATCATGCTAGAGTTAGGGAGAAGCATTCTTACAAGACAGCCTGACTGTCAGGGCACACTGCAACAGACTCTGTTTCTACAGCACTTCTTGCACTTGTTTCTGAGCAAGGAAGAGCATTGAGCACTTACCCTGTAGGGTCAGCCCTCCATCCCCAGATTCAGCTGATACAAGGATTCCTCACCTTTTACAATGGCAGTTTCCTGAAGCCATCACCTAGCAACACCTATCAAGCCCTTCAAGCAGATGTTTTAGCAAAGAAGAGCATGACTTTTAATCCTTAATGCTAGTGTTTCCACTGAACAGAAATCCAGAAGCAATCTTCTGCATCAATTCTGCGACATTATGGAACCCAACTGATTTTCTGGAATGTCAGAAATAAGCTTTATATTTATGGCTTTTAAATAAAAGTCATTAGAAAAATCAAAATCCTCCCATGAATGTTTTCAAAATGTATTTCACCTGAAATCATTTTCTCTGTGAGTTAAACTCAAAGGTGTGTTTAAGGTGAAGTAATTTCCAGCTTCTGGAACTATTACAACACCTTTGTCTGTTTAGAAAAGTTTGGGCTCTGAACAAAGTTAATGTTCCTGTTAAAAGGTTCCTACCACCAACTCTCTATTTCCTATCTGAGGAATCTATTCCCATTCCTTCCTGCCTGCATAGATGTACATGCCCAGTGTTCACGTTTGTCAGAAGAATCCTGTTTAACTCAGAACCCCTTTTGCATCCATCCAGTACTTTAACGATTTGGGCTAACCCAGACAGTCCTCACAGAAAGAGAGGCCTAAAGGAAAAGTCACATGTGCAGTTAGGCATGTGGCTGTTTTCAGAAGAATCAATGAAAAACACCTTCTCCACATCAACATACAGATCATACTTACAGGGCAATTCCCAAGACAAAGCAAGATGAGTATATCTAACATCTTACAGCAACCAGAGGAGGGGCATCCAAAATTTCTCACAATTTTTAGTCATCTGGTCTTTTTTCTTGCCATGTTTTGCTTTTCAATGAACTAATTTGTCTTACTGAAGAGGTAGAAAACTAATCTAAAGAATATAATAGAAAAGCAGATTTTTCTCTGGGGTTTCAGTGAGCTGAATCAGCATACAGGCAGCTAAGTCACATAAGGGAAGAAGCAGAATCATGCAGCCAGGGGCAGGAGACTGAAAATCAGCATACCAGCAGATTCCCACCCCAAGGCTTTCCATTCCAGTAACTAATAATGGACAGCCTAAGAAAACACTTGGCTTTTTGGGCTTTCCACCCAAGCAGAATTTGAAGTCCAGAGAGGTATGCTTTGCAACCAAATAAAAAAGGGAATTTAGTATACAAAATTTCTTGATATTTTTATTTCATATAAAGCCATCCAAACATTCCTAGGGCTAATCATGTTTAAGCATGATTTCAAGCACCTTATCCTTATTATAGTTACTGTTACAGTAGACAGAGTCCCAGAGCTCAGCCATTCTCACCCTCTGAATGGACCCACAGTTTGGGAGAAGGGATACCAGTCTGAAGCTTTGCCAGAACTTCCAATCAGTCAGGCACCGTGCTAGCTCCTAGCCAGTGCCTCACTTCGGGTGTAACTCAGTTTCCCAGGTGAATCTGTCTGCTGATAGGGTTTTGTGCTGAAGTGTACTAAAAAAGTATGCCTTTCCCAGTTTTTGATACATTATTTTCTGACATGATTCAGATCAAATTAGGAGAGTCCAGCACCTACACATCAGCACAAACTCTGCATGCTTTTCAGGTTTCAATACATTTGTAGCCTTCTTGCATAAGAACAAAGTGCATTTGGGATTTAGATGAGTAAAAAGCAGGCTTCATATGTATCCAAGCAGAACCTAGGGTAAAAGAAGGAGACAAGGGGACTAGGGAAGTAATAGATATAGTTTGGTTTTCCTGCTCATGGTTGGTCCACCTTTCAGGAAAATCTGAACATAACACTTTGCTGGCCTGCCTTCCTTCCTCAGAAGACACAAGGCAAAAACAAACAGGCATTCCCTTTCCAGTTTCTTGTTTACAAAACAAATTGAATGTGTTACTCCTTCAAAACATCTGTTTGCACTCCTAACATGAGAAAAAATATTGAGACTATGTGTTTGATAACAAGTCATGACCTTTGCTTTGCAGTTTGGAGTTCAGTTAAATCCAGCTTTTTAAGTTTTCAAAACATAGTCACTTTTGAAACTTCAATTAAATAAAGTCCACTTATTCTAAAATGAAATTATTTCTATATTTCTGGTTCAGAGATATCCACAGAGATTATTAAAGAAGTCTCATTGCCTTGCTTTATTTCTTTTACTTTTTAATTACACTAATGGATGAAATTCTAGCTATTGAGTCAGAGTGATTTTAGTGCAGGGGTGGTGAGCTCATGAGCTGAATACAGCATGCCAAGCAGTTCATCCAGGCCACAGCTCAGTCTTAACACCATCTCACACAGTGTCCCTGAAGCACAGAGAGGCAGCAAACCACAGATCAGGTGATCACTTGGGCAGTCTGAATGAGCCATTTCTTCATCTGCAGCCTAAAGAACCATACCATGGTGGGACTGTGGAGGCACATCCTCCAAGACAGCTGTGCAACCTCCATCCATAAGACACGCTGTGCAGTGGTCACAGGACAAAGCAAACCTGCATGGCCACACAACAGCCATCAGCCATGTCTCATTTCACATGTACCTGCACATGTGGCAGCTAGCTGACAGGGCAAGCAGATTTTGAGAATGTGACATATATACATGGTCACTTTCCATCGTGGGAAGGGACACACCCTTCTTTATCACACAGTTATCAGAAGCCATGTGACTTCCCAGGCTGAAAGCACAGGCACAGCTGCCTCAGACCAATCCTGGTTATGGCAAATACACTGCTGCTCCTACAAACACAGCATTTTTTCTTTCTCTTCTTGGCAGATATTGTCTATTACAGGGGAGGGTGGTCTGTAACTCCAAGATAACAAGTCAGTCCATCTTATCACATAATAATGAAGGTCAGTACAAGGTTTCCTCTTATTTTCAATCATTTGACTGATAGTGAACATCCTTCATGTAGGCAGAATGCTCAAGGGGCATCCTAAGTCTCTGTTCATTTCTACAAGCTGCTTATAAAATTACAATAGAATAAAATTTCCAGTGAAGAAGAAAATACTAAAATAATAGCTAAAGAAATAAGTATCATTGTCCTCCACTGAGTACTTGTTTATTTGCTTATCTGCTTTTCTGAAGTGTAGTCATTGCTCATCATCTTTCTTAAGGGAAAGGTCTTAAACCATGGAAAGACACAGGAACAGAAGGATCACAGCAGTGGCAGGAAGAGAAATAAAGCAGCAACCAGAGTTGTTAAGGATAAAGGTGCTTGTCTTTTACAAATGTAAAGTCATGTCTGGCATAACTATATATCAATAGGGTGAATTCCCACCCAAAAGTTCAATGATTGGGAAACAATTACAGACATTACACAATTACACCTTCTTGCCAAAAGATAAAATTTCTCCGAGTGCAGAGACTTCACTGGAAGACAACAGAGGTAATTCTACATTTGGTATTGATTTATTGAAGCACTTCTGGCTATAAATTTTCACATTGCTATGATGAAAAATTACGCCTTGGGAATAAGCTTTAATCTATATGCTTCATATATGCTGTATCCAGACACAGTTCTGAAATGCACTACCTGAAAGCAGGTGAGGTAAAAGTGAAGGCTAGTGTGTTTTCTTTAGGATCAATTGTTGTTTTGATACCTGGGTTAGGTTTCTCCACACAAAAGTAATGTGCTGTTGTTAGTGTTAAACAATCCTTATTTAAGGATTAAATAAATTTATCCTCTTTATGTGAACCAGTAATTTTCAACATGAGGGTTACAAATGCCAAGAGGTTTATCAACTATTGCTGGAGAGTCTGAGGAAAGTAGCTCAGAAACACCAACCAGAAGAACCACTCCAGAAGAAAAGACAGAGTGTCCATAAATCGATTCTCCTCTTGCTCTCCCTGTTGAGCTTTCTGTACATCACACTCACTCCTACTCCTCTCCTGAGACCTCACGGTCCTGTGGTTCAGCTCCCCATTTCTGATCTGTCTCTTTACAATATTTCCCTTTTACATCTGAATCCTTCCCCCTCCTTTAAAAATACAAAACTTTTACCAATTAACTATTGAAAAAAAAATTCTGTACCCTTCTACCCTGAGCAGATATTGTTGATTGTTCTAATATAGCAATTCAGCACTTCTTTGCTTTAAATGTGCTGCACATTTAAAAACAAAGCCTGACATTCATCTACATAACTGTAATTTCTTAATGACTTTCCCTCAGGTGTTTCCCTCCTGAAGTACAATTATAGGTACTGAAGTGACTCTATGCATGCAGTGACTCAGGCATGCATACCTGATTACTTGTCTGCTTCCAGAGTGTTCAGGGGTTATTTCATAGCTTGATTGACATTCATAAAATGTAGCAGTCAGTGGAATGGCAGGGATGAATCAGCTGGAGGGGAGAAAGTTTATTTCTAGTCTCTGTCTACACTAACATGCCAACTGCCACAACTCTGACCACAGGAGTCCCAGTTCCTGACAGTGGCCAGGCTGTACCCAACCTCCACAGGAACAGGCTAGGAGAGATGGAAAATCCTCCCACTCCATCAAGTTACAAAGCCAACAACAGTTGTCTTGTCACAGGCAGGAATATGTTGCCCACTGAGTAAGACTTGGGAATGTGTTAAGGAAAAGAAGGCTTTCTTCAGGTGCTGAGCAGAACTGCCATCCCCATCTATGCACCAACCCAGCCACATGAGCCACATCAGGTCAAAAGAGTCACAGATAACAAGAGCATGTGGACAATCCAGATTCCCAGAGGAATGTGGGAGCAAATATATAAACATGTCTATTGCACCAGCACTCATCCACTCTTATAAAACCCAGCTTGGAATGGTCCTATAATATTATTGTTTCATTTTGTGTGGTGCAGGTTGAATTTGTTGGATAGGAAAGACCGGCAGTAGTCATTAGGCTAGGTAAATTGAACACATTTAACATAAGAATAACGATTAGAAATATAGAAAACTCTGGTCTCAGGTAAAGACATTTCTCTGAGTATATTTGCATTTAAAAATGCACTTGCAAAATAGAATCAGAAACTTATGTAATTACCTTTTATTCCAATCCTCCTGCAGCAGTAGTAGCAAAGGACAGGTTATAGGGCATGGCCTGGTGTTCACAGAGTTCTGAAGCCAAAACTTTAAGCCTGTTTTTCTAAGTATCTGTCAACCTCCAAAAGCACCTGAGTTTATGACATGATGTTGAGTTTAGGATTATCTGTACACTGAGTTAAGTTCTTAAAATACATTATTACATAATAGTTTCTTGGGCCCCTTGCCTTACTCAGTTTACTACATGACTTTCCTCTGGGACAAAATCCAGACAATGTAGTGATGAAGGCTATGCTTTCTGGACACTCCTTTTTCCCATTATATCATTTGTTGCAAAAACTGGCAAGCGATAAAAGGCAAACTTGAAGAAAACAGAAGGTGTCACAATGAAAGTAAATGAAGATGGCTTTTTGCCATGGGGTTCTGCAGTGCCAGCCAGGCCATTTAAATCACACTTTTGACTGTTTTTTAGCAACTGCATGTTCCTCGTCTTCCCATATGTGGTTTGAGATTGTAAGTTGTAATTTGAAGCAGAGCTAAAGAGTCAGCTTGTAGTTGATTTATGTGGATGCTTTACTTTGAGTGTCAGCACTACTAAACACTGAGTACTCTGAAATATCAGCTCCTGGGAACATCAGTCATAAATTAGTGCAGATAACAAAGACAGGCTACAAAAAGCCCCATTGTGTCATGGGAGTATTATGGAATAAATTCAGTACAGAGGCACAAGAAAATAAAGTGCATTAGGAAATCATTCTGATTTCAGAGCACACTTTTGTCTAAGTAACTTTGAGGCATTTGATTCCACAGTCTTAGTGTATAATTTCCTAGATTCTTCTCAAATCAAAGCCTGAACAGAACAGAACTCAATCACTACAACTCTGGCCTGTCACAAGTATCTACCATCATCCATGAGTCAAGACTCCTGAACACAAAGCACAGGCCTCTCAGCCAGATCAGCTGCCTTCATGCCAGTAAACCAGCAGAAGTTGCAAGACATTTGCTTTTTCAGGCGACATTTACTACCATTAGTGGCTGATAGAAAAGTAATTCAGAGACAGTAGAAAGAAGAATGTGTTCTGACAGGTAAAACTCCCAAACACTCTTTTTGGATTTTGTTGACAATGCCCAGCACTTCCTATCTCTCCTATGCACACATAAGGCATTCTGTAATAGCAGCTCCTCTTTTTCCAGCAAGCCTCTTATATCAGTCCCACTGTCCTTGCTAAGTCACTCTTAGCTCTCTTCCTTTGCCTTCCCTCCAAAGTCACTGCTCTCCCAACAACTCCCAGGTGGAATATTATCCCAATTTCTTGCTCATGTATGTACAAGTTAGTTCATTCCTGCTTTGTCTTCAATGACCCTGCCCAATCTCCCTTCCTCTCAGGGTTTCTCCCAAGCAGCTTCCATCCTTGGCTTCAACATGTGAACTCTCTTCTGCATCCCTGTGGCCACCTGTCCTCCTTTTTGCCTACTGAAGTCCCTGCTTACAATCATTTCAGTCATCTTTCTCTCCAGACTCAGCTTCCCTCTATATTCTCTCCCTCTTCTTGCACCATCTCCACGACTCCCTCCCCTCTGTCATAGAGCTGCTTCCCATTCCTTCTCTCATTTTCCCCAGTTTCTAGGCCACACTACAACACAACAGAGACAACTTTCAAGAATATTTTTTTAAGGAATAAAGCAATATATTCTTCCCATAGCTTTCCTTTCAGAAATTACTCAATCACTTAGCTGCTATTTGTTAAAGTTTTCCACCTGGAGTTTTCCATCAGCAGTGAAAAAGTGCAACAAAAACTGTTAAAGCTTCTCAAAGTTATGAGCAACTGATACACAATTCCATACTAGGACATGCCATGGAGACTTAATAACACACAGTGCTATCTGCCTCTCTTGGAATTGTACTTACAGACAGGTTTAGTGGTTTCATTTAGATTAAATAAATTAGCTCCATTAGCTTTAACTTTGCTTCAGTAAAAAATATTGACCTTGGTTAAATAGGAAGGGTGGTCAGCTCCAACTTCAACATACTTTGCTAAAAATGCTTGTTAAAAATTCCACACTTATGCACATGGTAGCTATGAGCCACCTCCAAACAAGGAATAGAGCTTGCTTGCCAATATCATACTGTTGCTCTGCTATCAAATCCTTGTTAAAAAGCACACATTTAGTCATTTGACTCTAGCATGTCTAAAAGTTACATGATCTGACATTTCCAAAATGTGTCTTGGGTTTTCATTTTATCTGTACATAATTCCTTTTTATCTTAACAATGAATCTTAGAATAATTGTTAGTAGTTTTAGGCATCCTGAGCTAGGCAAGAAAAGGAAGGTGTGTCTATAGACATAAAAATCCCAGGCCTTCATTAAACAAAGCCCATACATGAAGTGCAAAGATCTTTATACAATGCATAATGATAAAGTTTTAAGTACTTCCTTCCACAATCGTTGCTGAAAACTAAACAGACACATACACCCCCACACAGTGTCCTTAAAAACATGAACATTCTCCTTATATCCTATGTTCTTCCTTGAAAAAATATACATTACAGACATTAAAAGTTTCCTTATATTTCTCAGTAGTTTTGGTAGGCAAAACCTTTAAATTAAAAAAAAAAAAAAAAGGCAACATAGACAAAACCAAATAGTTATGACTGTTTTAATTTATTCCTGAAGACTAAAAGACTAAAATAAACTTTGTGTTTAGCTCACTACATCAGCTAAGAGGAAAAAACCTCTCATCTTTCACTTAGTTTTTACTTGCTTGTCTTCGTGAAAGCTTAGAAATTACTGGTGCTGTTTTCATTTCAGATTTCCACAGGGAAGTCAGAAACAGTGCAAGTAAAATGCCAGGGACAATGAACTCATTTTATAAATAAAAGTGTGAGCATGTATAATATATAAGATACATGAGTTCAGATTTGGTCAGATAATGTTCTTACACCTGTTCATTCAGGCTTTGGACCAAAGCACTTGCAGAGCTAGCGAATGATATTTGAACAGAGCTGGATAAAAATAGATTTGTTCTTGTAACATTATCAAAAGGAGCTGACTTAAGAGATGACAACATCTGATGGGCAAATCATCTGAATTGGATGTTTCCTCATGTTTTAGGATTGGTTAGTATTACTCATTATGCATAAAATAGCTGACCTCTACTACAGGACATATTGTATTTATGGTCTGTAGCTTACTTCTTCAGTCCTATATCAAGTTTTTACCACAGTCCTATTTGTATTATACACCAAAACATTCATTGCAATTGTTTCATTTGCAAAGTAATCCATAAGTACAAAATAAGTTACTTTACAAAATTAGTGCAGAACTTGGGCAGACAGCAGCCTCTAAACTGTTTCCTCTTCTCTGAATGTCTTATATATCTTATGCATGCATCTATATGTGTAGTTAAGAATAGTACTCTTTTCATTATAGCAGCTTTTGCTTCATTTGATTGATAAAAAGGAATTGATAGAGTATTCACTGCATTTTAGCTCTTTATGTCTGCTTTGTGACCAAGGCTGCTGTCTGTGAGCCCACTTAGCTTTACCTGCATGGCTGAGAACAGTTCTCTCTCTGCAGAAACATCCACCAGTGAGTGACCCTGTCCAGCACCTTGCTGACGTGGTCATTCAGTCCAACAGTGTAGGTCAAACCCACTTTCTGCAGAGTGACCAAGGAAGATTAGCATTGGAAACAATTTAAAACGGTGCCATGGGGGATAAAAGCTCTGCATGTCTGTAGCAAGCAGGGAGGCAGGCGCTTTGCACGCCCATGTCCAAATGACAGTGAAGAAAGTACAGGTTGCCCTGCTGAGCCACTTTTAATTCATGCTTGAGCAACTTTCGTAGGCACTGGTGAAACTTAGTGACACACAGTAATAAGGCAATTGTGGCAACATGCCTCCTTTGCTCAAAACCCATGATGTTTTTTGTTGTTTCAGAGTTTGCATTTTGTTCCAGCTCACTGCATGTGAAACTTGGAAACCTTGGCTGAATCCTCCAGTTTTGTCTGTACACAGAGCACAGTATCAGTTTAATTTGAACTCTTTATCAAGCCAGTAAAAGATCTGGTGGGCCATGTATGACTCAAGAATGACTTCTTTGCATTTGATACACTCTAGATTTCAATCAGCACAATCTTTGCCAAGCCCAGGGCTTCGGTTCTGAGGCAGAGATACAACATATTGCAGAAGAAAGCATTTGTAATTACAAATGTATAATTTGTACAGTGTTTGGGGGGCACTTCTTCAGTTTCATGACACATTTCCTAATGTCATCATTTCTGTAGTCTGTACCGTCAGCGTTTTCCATTTGTTTCTGCTAAATTTTAAAATTTTGGCTATTTATAAGTCAGGCAGTGAAATAAGGCATTGTTTCAATGCTAAATGTTAACAGTTCTTCTGACTCATTTCCCTGCAGTTGGGACTAAAATTAAGCAGTTAATCACTCTACCCACAGCTTAGAAATACCTCTACAGAAATACATGCTCCCTCCTGAACCTCTACCACAACACCCTAATTAACTAGCTGGCATTGTAGCCACTGTTCCAGCTACCTATGAGATTGCAGCACAATAAGGAGTTTCTAGTAGTCAAAAGAAGTAGAAAACTAATATCACACCAGAGCAAGCATTAGAAATTCCCTCCTTCCCTAGAAACTTCCTTAGAAATTTTCCTCCTTCCCAAGGAGGAAAAAGTTATCTAAGAAGTGAAAAAAATACCAGGTTTGCCAGAGCCATGTAGTTAAAATAAGATGTCTCTTCCAACATGGTGAGGATCATTCCTGTCAACTTCTTACTAAAAATACTGATGTTAAAAGAAATTTTACCTTTTGTGTGTACTGTAAGACAGAGGTGCTGCAAATACATACCCAGGAGGATACATCTGACAGAAATAACTCAGTTCTATATCCAGCACAGATACACCTCGAGGCCTTTTCCAAATCCTTGTCCATTTTCACGTCTGTAAAATGAAGACAGAACTCAGTCTTCTTTGCCTTACATGGCTACAGAGATTAAACAGATATCAGAGTGCTTCACCTTCTACTGGTGTAATATAGCAATCAGGCTCTTCTCCTGGGGTTAGAAAAACTCTTAGAAGAGCCTGGGGCAAAACCAGGTGGAGCACCTGCAAAAACCTTTCACGCTGCACGTATCACTGGAGGCTCCTCCAGCAATGGGAGTAAGGTAATTACATATTCTCAGGTGCCTCCACTGTGGAGTTAAACTTAAGTGTCATGTGCTATCCTACCCCTACAATAAAAAGTAGGGGTAAAACTCGTTTTCCTTCTGTAAGAATAATAACCCCTGCCAGAGAGATCCCAAAGGTTTGCTTGATACAGATTAAGCATATATATATACATACATTATATATATATATATATATATATATATATATATATATATGAAAAATACATTATTAAAAAAATATTTGGATAATTAAAATTCCTATCCTATGCAGTCAAGAAACAGGGGAGGAAAAATCTCTTGTATTGCTTTTGTTTTTGCCAAGCTGGTGATGAAAGTCATGTTTTAGATGTTCAGTTCATAGGAAGAGAGCACTCTGTACAGAAGCAGATTCACCTGGTAGATACCTCAAAATAGTTTGCAAAAGCAGGTAAATGATAAATATAGCAGCAATTTTAAAAATACAGCAACTGAGGAATGGAGTAGTTAAGGAACTCAATTCCTTTTCTTTTTCTGTAAGTCACTGGCAGACAAGCATGAAGCAAAGTTTCCCCAAATTCACTTCCAGACTAAGGTTAAACCAGCCAGCTGCAGGCATTTGCCATGGTGTGCATGAGTATGCATGTAAGTTCATGAAAGTTAGATGACTTGCATATAGCCACTCAGCCACCTAGTAACAGGACTTCAAAAAAGCACATATTTGCAATTCCATACCCTAATAGACCAGGACTGGTCAACAGATCAAGTGTCTACCATGTTGGAGTCCGCTTCTCTTTTAGACAGAAATGTTAGGGAAAGGTTTAGCAGACACTGTCAAGTATTTGTCCTTTGGCAAAAATAAAGAAATACCTTTCTTCTTCTTTTCATATAAACTGTGGCAAAGATTTTTTTTTTGTGTTGCACTTACACTAAATTCCATACACAAACCAAAGGGATGAGACTCCTGGGATTTTAGATCCCAACCAATACAAACTAATTGAAACAATATGTGCTAGGAAATAGGGTGCAATTCTACATCACAAGGGGGCCTTCACTTATCTTTTAGCTCAGTGTGCACAGCAGCATTATCCTCTTCACACATTAAGAGGTGCTGCCTTTCACATAAAGAGCATTTCCTAAGTTTAATTTGAACTTTCACTACTCTTTTTAATGATAGAGCATTTAGGAGATGAGTGACTTGCTCTTTAGGAACTCAAGTGATCTTCTTGTTTCCGTGAATAACTTTAGAAGAAATGCCACTCTATTAGAGGCAATCTGAATGTGTGTAACACTTACTGTACATGAAAGTGTTTGTTGTACAACTGGATGGGCACCACACCAGCCAAACTCATCCATCAGGCTGTCAACACCTTACTCTTTTTCTGCAGTGACCTATGTGGAAAATTCTCTTACAAACAGCTGTTCAGATTGTAGGCAGACAACAGGTTGTCTTAAACCCCCTCTCAATTGTGTATAAATGTTTGTGAATTTCTAGTTTCATCTGCAAGATAAACATGAACACGATGTTCTTTTGATTTACATTTATTATTTGTTTTACATTTTCTATTTTCAGAAACTCTTCTGGACCTCCTAACTTCACTGCCAAAAAAAGACTTTTAGCTCACTGACCTTTTCTATCCAATGTTTTTGTTAGGATGTGAATCCTGCAGATGGAATTGAATTGTCTTTTCTACTTGTGCATTTTTTTCTAAAGGGTTCATCAGCGGATGTGAAAAATAGTTCAGAACCATGTGACAAAGGCTCAGCAACGGGTACTGTGAATGTAATGAAGACTTGAGTTTCACAAAACTGAATTACTATTCTGTTATGTAAAGCAATGTCTTTTCCAAAAGCACTGAAAATAAACATACTGAAAGTGCCAGAGTGACTTAGGACCCTACTCTTTTGGACCTTCAAGAAGACTTGGACCTTGGGCTACAGGCCAAATTAGTTATACATTCCCTAATTCCTTTGCATATAAATTACTTCTGAACAAATCTAGGCCTTGGGAGGTACCAAAAGAAATAACTGATTGACAGCTGTAGGTAGAATTTCCTGAATAAACCCTTAGATGGCCACATGTAGAATTCATCACACTGGATTATATATGTGAAGAAAAGAATAGTCCTGAGTTCATCAACAAAGACACTAATGATCTGGTTTTGATGTCACCTTCAGGATGAAATGCACACCTAGTTCATTGTGTGTACTCTAAAATGTTACCACTTCTCTTCCCTTAATTCAGAGGGAGCTCATTTCCAGATTATCAACCAACACTTGATGAGATAAATCCCCCTTTCAACTCAGTGTTGGAACTAGGATTTAAGCCTAAAACTTTATCTAAATCTTTTTGAGAATTCATCTGGTAATTTTTTTGCAAAAAATGTCTATGTCTCTAGCATAGACTCTTAAGACCATATATAGCCAACCTGGCATATTGGTAATTTTAATAACAGCAACACCTAAACATCATTCAGCAGTGTGTTCTTAGTTCTCCAAAAGCTTCACCAAAAGTATCATTTCCTCTTTATAAAGGTGAAAGCAGAGATGCAGACATATTCTTCATACTACCTATCACTAATATTCAGCTATCTAGGTGATAAATAAGAAATCCTCTTATTTCGATTACAGTGATTTACAGCAGTTTCTTAAGTTAGCCATATTTAATCACATTTTGGAAGAATATATTGCTTGTGCAGTTAACTGTGCATGCAGGGAGCCTTGAGAGACTACATTCGAGTTTGCAGAGCTCTAGGAGTCCTCTGATTGGATTAGATTGTATCACATACTAACATTTGACTGATGATCTGTATTAACTTTTTCCTCCTAATGCGACATTTGCTTTTCTGCCAAGAGACATCCTCTTCATTATTTTATTCATGCACCAAGATTATACAACATTCAGTAATTCATACTGCTTACTCTTCCTTACCATTTCAAGTGAGTCCCATGACTCTAGTCCAGTACACAGAACATTCTTTCACAAAACATGGGGGCTGGTTTCATTTGTTTATCCTTTCCTTCACACATTTCCAGAATGTCAACCCTGACATTCTGTATTTTTTAGTTCTTTGTGGTCTCAAAATTATGGGTTGAAAGCTTAGTCAGAGTTATTATTGAGGGTGAAGTTAATCAAATACAAATGTTTATAAACCAGAGTTTCAAACACTACAAGCAAAAAAATTTTCCACTTTTCTTCAGAGCTCATTTTTTTCCACATAAACACATTTCTATGGCTGGTTCTTGTGCCATCAAAAACTTTCTGACTCTTCTTGGTGCAAAGGTGTAGCAAATGCTAGTGGGAAGAAGGTTCAGCTCTGGGTGGCTTCAAGAAAGTAAAAATCTGCCTAAGTTCTATTCTCTCAGTGACATAAGGGATATAATAATAATCTTCAGGGAGTCTCTTTTGTTCTTGTCCATATTGATTACACAGAAAGCCCCTATCAAAAGGATTAATTTCAGTAGACACAATTTTGTGAATTCAATTAGAAAAGGTACAGTTTCAGCATGAACTGATGTTCATATCATTAAAAAATCAGTCTCATGAAGGGGATGAAGGCAATGCAACCAGAGAGGTCAAACCAGCTACTCATCTTATATGGGAGCCACAGAGATGAAACTAGGGGAATAGTGAAGAAATTCAATAGATATACCAGAATAATAGGCACTGCTTGTATCAATTAATAACCACCCTCAGTTTTGTCACTATCCTGTTCAAAAAGTCCTACAGGATATAAATTCCCCAATGTTCTAGTCTAAGGGATACAAAGAA
Organism: Cyanistes caeruleus; assembly: GCF_971803275.1. NCBI lineage: Eukaryota > Metazoa > Chordata > Aves > Passeriformes > Paridae > Cyanistes > Cyanistes caeruleus. Next base: position 38,540,640 of record NC_141704.1, on the reverse strand, counting down.
CAAGTATACTTCCACCATAAGAAAAGTTAATTTTTAAAAAAGTAAATTTCTCAATTCCTGTTCAAACAAAAGAAGATCAACTTCTGGCTGCTTCTGCAACTGTTTTGCTGCTCAAAATGGCTGCAAGTGCAATATATGGCTTGGTGTATGTATATAATAGATATATATATATATATATGTATATATATATATTCAACCTGTTTAAAGGCCTAGAAAACCTCAGTATACAATATCACATTAAAATGAGTTTAAAATTTCAGGCACCAGCAGCTTCATATTTGTATACTTTGTGCTCATAGAATTGGCCAACATGTGGATATTCCTTTCAAGATCACCCAGAACACTTCACTCACACTAAAAAATGGTAATTTTTTTCATGTTTAGAATAATACACTTTCTGTTAAAATCATAAAAAGAGGAAACCTTCCAAATCACAATGCCCTTTCAAAACTCAACTTTTAAACTTTCCAAATTACAATATTAAATATGCTAAAATTCCATTATTTTGCTTTTTAAATGGGAAAATCTTTAAGCATAGGACCTAAAAATTATTACCTTCATGCCTCCTAAAACTGCATTTTGGTACAGTTTTGCTATTCACAAAAATGACCACAGCCTATATGTAAAGAATGACTATACTATTAGGAAATGTTAAAAATTATGCTTCTATTAAAAACTGATAATGAGTTAAGTGATTGTGCAGTGAATCTTCAACAAAGTTTTTCTAATCAGGACTTATATAGCTTTAGTAAAATAAAAGTATAATACAAGCATAGGAATCAATTAAATTATAGCAAGGGATAGTGTAGGAGAACCCATAAACTTGAAATTATTTTTGTTCTTTGTGAGAAAGAAGTTTATGGGAACATCCTCCAGCTTTGTTGTCAAGGAGTTTGGATTGCTTTGCAACACAATGTGTACAATACTGGGGGTTTTGGTGCACTGCTGATATCCCTTATAAAAATGCAGCCCCTGTGCTCAAGCTATGGGAAAGTATTATAATAGTATATATATACCAGTATTAATACAGGTGTCAGTATTACTTAAGACTTGCTCTTGTTCCTTGCTGCAGTTAATATTATTAAATAATATTATCATTTAGGAGAAAAGCATCTTCAGTGTCTAATAAACAAGGGTGGGTATTTAAAAAAATACCTTAGCTTTAAATTTGAGGAGGAACTTTTACCTGCTTTGTGAGAAAGTATTAATCTAGGCTATTTCTTCAGCTGCACTACAGATTTGTATTTATATCATTGTGTGAAAGTACAAGATTGGAGTAATTATTAAACAGAAAATATGGAGGCTACACCCATCTGTACTTACCACATGGAAGTTTTAAATCCTCTCAAAAAATGGTGTGCTTTGTTCCTCTCACACTACAGGAAGTTCAGTAATTGGCATGTTGTTGGTACCAGCTCTCACGTTAACTAGAAGTTTTAAAATTAGACTAGATAGGAAAATAAAACTGACATAAAGAAGATACCTTGAAATTGCAAAGAGCTATGGACTTTGTGATGTACTCAATGTTAATGATTGAAGGGATATAATTTTTAAAATGAGAGCACAGCAAAAGATTTGAATGTTCTACTGCTGCAAGACATGTCATAGACACTGAGTATAACCATGACTATTTTAATTCTTCTGACCTCAGTGACCCATCCAAGTATCACTGAGGAGGACATCTCTGAGGATGTCCTCACCTTCACCATGTGCCCAGTCTCTCACAGAACACACTGGCATGATTTCCTTCCTACAGCAATGCCCAGTTTGTTTTTCCAAGCTGCCTCTTCTCAGATTGCAGTAACTGACAAACCTTGCCCTGGGTAATTTTGTTTGCTGGATATGCTCTCTCCAGGGCAGTTTTCACTAGGAACCTTTCCAAGGATGTGTCACCCTGAGTTCGGCTTGGATGTAGATGTTAGGTAACTATGTAAATCACACCACCGCAGCTGCTTATTCCTGTATCAGATTAATGAACACTGTGCACCTATCACTTCAAAATAAAAGAGAACCTGATCAACAAGATAATCATAAAGCAGAATTTTTTTCAGTGTTAAAAAGGGCAATTAGGAGAAAATTGATCAATGCTTTTAACTAAGCAAGGAGAAAAGAATTTGAACAATCTGTATGATTAGAGTGCCCGTTTCAAACCCATGTAGGCAGACTGGTACAAACCTCTCCATGAATATCAGTGAGCAAATGAAACCTGCCTCTCAGACAAAGATGTAAAATGTAAGATTACCCTTAATACAAAACAGTACTCTTTTAATAAACTCAGCTCATTTTAAACTGCACCTTACACTTAAAGAGTAGTTCTATTCACATTTTTACCCACAAGCAAACTAATAGTAAAGTTTTCCAGAGTCCTTATCCTTGGAAAATTGTTTCTTATTGTTATTTGTGCTGTACAACTCCCTGTATAGAACTGTTATTTAACACCATATCAACTGAACAGTCAGAACATTAAAAATGGAATGGAAATGGGTTTTCAATCTGAATAATTTCAATGATCAGTTTATGGTCAGGCTCACATAGATTACCACAGTACAGCTGAAAGAAAAGAGTGAACAGCAGCATAAGCACAAGAATCGGTTCACCATTTAGATGAGAGCTGAAGATGGATAAAGATGTTTCTAGTGCTCTGGCTGTAGGCTAATGACAAAAGACATTCAGTGTAACAACAGGGTAGTTCCCCTCTGCCCCTCTTTCTGTCATGCCAATGGAAGTATTTGTGGGGTTACACTGAGCAGCAGATCAAAGAGCTGATCTGCATCAGGAGTAGCACCTTCACCCTGACAGGGTTTTTAGCACTACCAGGAAGGTGGAGCACTCCCATAAAGCTGTGGTTCCCTCAATATCCCAGTCTCATCAAACCATGCCTTCATTTCTGTGCACAAATGGACTTTCATGGAAACGTCACATTTCAACATTTGCCTTTAATGTGCATTGTAAATAAATTGGAATCAATATTATAGTAAAAATAGCTAACTGAGGAATGACATCCTCTACCCACAGAATAAGTATGATGTCTCCTGTAGACATGTCCTGTCTTTCCCTTGTCAACAGTACAAATACTGTTCATAAATGGGCTGTGGTAATATCACAAGTGGTACTTAAGAACCAGTTTAAAGATACATGTTCACTTTGAGCATCACTGAGCAGACAAAGGCTAGGCACTACATTTTAGTTATTAATTTAAACTGGTGTTAACCTCAGAGTTTAATGCCTCCATTTTACTGACAATCAGCTGAGTCTCCAGGAGTGAAAAAATCCTGGTAACATCCACTGACTCCTAATTCAGTTCAGCCTACCATAGTTAGTTTGATTGTAATGGGAAAGAAAATAAGTTTGCGGAAGTACTATGGATTTAGTACAACTGGTCTATTGGTGATGGCCCCTAAGGAGCAAAGAGAGATCATCAAAGCTAGAAGGACAAGATCAACATGGAGAATGTGTATAGTGAAAATCCACCAAGGGCTGTCTGTCCAACAGTCTGTGTTATTAACTGGACTTCAGAATTGAAATAACAAATTAATTATTTTCTAGGCAATGATAAGATAATCATTCTATAAGGAAATCTAAATTCAATCTTTTCACTAATTATCTTTGTTTTTAAAGGGGAAAATCCTCCATTTACTTAACTCTACTTAACTCATACACTCAACTCTACATTTCTTTCAAAATCCTACAGCTAGTTATAAATACAGCATTTCAGGATGTCACTACTAAGACCTCTTCAAACCTCTAAATCTCCTGATTTTTACATGCTGACACAGAAAGACAAGGGCTGTCCTTCTGTCTCATGCTGACAACTCAATTTCATGAATCAGGGGATTTTGGCTGTGTAATTCTTTTCTGCCCTCTCTGTCAGTCATTTGTTTTGCTTAGCACTGGTGCTCTTTCCTACCCCACACGCAATGACACAATTATTTGCACAGGGTTTCCAGAGGTACATTGGGCTAAACTATTAGGTCCCTGAAACTATGAACAGGAGGTCGTGCTTCTGCTGCTTATCTCCTACTAGCTCTGGTACTCACCAGACCCTCTTTAGGGATAATGTAGTGTGCTAAAACGGCAGAGTAAAAAACAAGGTTGGATGGTTTTCTGCTGCTCTGCCTAGTGCGCTACATCCTCTCAGGAAGGGTTTGACAAATACTGAAACTGTTGTCCAGGAGTGGGGGAGAGAGCCAAAAGCACAGCTCAGCTCAGGGAAGAAGTCCAAAACCTTTCCCCTTCCACAGAAGTAAGCTGGTACCTTCTCCTGATCCCTTTTCATTTGCATTATTTTTAACCTTATCTGGTTTCTGATCCAGTTCACAATCCCCCAAACAGTTGTGTCAACAACTGAGTGAGTGACAGCCTGAGTGTAGAATTTCTTCCATCAGTTTCTCTCTAAAGGCCACATGATGTCTGAGCAGTATTTTGCTTCAGACATGTTTATTAGGTTTATTTAAATCAGACCACGCGTAGAGGTGTTACCAGACATGAAAGAATCTGGTGCATTCAGCTTTTATAAAGGTTCTTCTAGTCCACTCTGCTCTACCACAACAGGAAAAATTATATCATGTGTGGTGGGCAGGTGTGGTATATTCCACAAACACCTTTGTTGCGTTAGTCTTCTTACTTACCAGGGTTAGTCTCCACAGAAACTAGAGATAAGCTTGCACCCCTTATTATCCCTAACAAAGCTTCATAGCTACTCACTACAGATATAAAGGATTTGCACTGAAGCTGTTAAGAAAATTCAGAGTTCATCTCATGAACCTTTTCAGAATAAGGTAAATCTGATCAGCCAGATCAGATCAGAAAAATTACCAATAAGCTGGCTCCTATACTTAGCTGCAATAATGTATTTCAGAAAAGCTCTTCCAGCTATCAGAAAATTATGTATAGTGATAGGCTGAATTTCATAGTAGCAAGGTAAGTTTGATACTGTACTTTGGTTGATCATCAAAGCTGCAGAATAACAGGGGTACATTTACCTGACTAGGATCTTCTGTGACTACAAGAGTTCAGAAGAGGATGGTTCAGATAAAGTGCAGCTGAGTTTGGGCAGCAACTCAACTGGCATTTAGGAAAAGGCCTCAAAGACCAGCCATCAGGACCCCAGTTGTACATTCTGCAAAACCTTTCCATTAGATTTATCAGCTTTGTGTGGTGGCTAGACAAAGAGGCTCATAACTTCACACTGACATGTAGTTAACTATTAGAGTGCCGTCTGTGACATTTGTTAATCTGTTTCCAAATGCAGCAAAGGGTAGAAAGCCTTTGGTGCCTTTTACATCACTGATGCACCTTGCTCAATGTTGGGAGAAATTTCAGGTTAGTCTGGAAAACACTAGGAATTTGCATTCCCAGGAGGTGAAACCCTGGACTGTGGATCATGGACCCAGTGTATTCAGCGGAATCAAATCTCTACTCAGCACTTCTAAACTACCCATCTCCCATCAAGCTGCAACATGCTGACTGGCAAGTAGAATTTCCTTCTTTCAAAAGCAGCAGGAGAGCAAAGAAATGAAAATAAGGTGGACTTCCCTACAGATACAATTACAGTGGTTCACTTCATCTCGAACCTGTGAAAGCAGAGAAAAACTATAAATATACAGAAGAAGCCATCTTCTCTCAAAAACCTCAATGCAATAAAAGATCAGTAGGTCTTCTTAAAGTAAAGCCTGTAATTTCATTTATTTAAAGTATTCCCACCTAAACATTTATTGCCACAGGTGTAAAGATCTCTGTGACATTAATGTGGATATCATTTTTGAAAGAAAGAACTAATGGCCCGTGCCTGAGATTGTCAAGCAGAGAGTCACAGTTAAATCTAAGTTCATTTTCCCATTTCATTTCTGCATTTTGCCCATTTCACTTTCTCTAACATATAAAAAATAATCAAAAATCAGTCAAAATCACCTGAAAAAGTCAGGCTGACTACCCCAGTACAGTGTACAAAGTGGTCCTTTCTAAAGCAAGGTACTGATAATATTGAGTCATTTGGCTACATACAAATTCCCAAGCAAGTCTGATTGCTACAAAAGTTTCAGAAAAAGATTAGTAAAACATTTGAAAAGTAAGCTAATAAAAAAAAAAAGTGGCTCTTGAGGCCAAGTCATCCCAATCTCCCACTGCCCAGCTCAGAGGGCACAGCAACAGCTGAGGTGCAGCTGTCACTCAACAAAGTGATCAAAATGCAGGCTGATAGCAGACCCTATGTGACTCTTACACTTTATCCTTTCAGGGTTTCACATATTTTAATGCTCATGTATGCGAGATTTCTAAGAAACTGAGAATAAGATATTCATTCCAACTGGCAGATATATTTATGTTAATGTTAATATTAATGTTAATGTTAATGTTAATGTTAATGTTAATGTTAATGTTTATGTTTATATCTATATCTGTATCTATATCTATAAAAATATCTATTAAAATATCTTGATATATCTAGTTATATTTAGATATAGATATAAGTATAGATATTGATTTGGCTATTTCGCTTCCAGGTCTGCTTTATCTTTCAGGGGGAAGTGCTGATCCTCCCCTTTCCTGTCCTTAACCCACCCCTGCTTTAGCTCCTTTTAAGCAATAAAGCCAGTCCAATAAGCTTCCTTTCTGCTTAGCGCTTCTGTGAACATTTTAGACTTGCAAATGTTGCTAAACGTGATCCTTGACTCTCACAAGACTTTTTCTCACTAAATTACTGATATTCACCCAGCTGACTTGTTCTCCAGCAGAATTCCAACACAGGCATAGTAGCCAATAATCCTGAGAAAACAGTAGCAAACCATTCCTCTAATCAGTGTAAAATTCTCAGTCACAGCCACCCAAACAAAAAAAAGAGCATGACCACAAGGATATAGCTAACAAGCAGCCCAACATCCACCTAATAACTGTAAGGAATGGTATGTAGAAAAAGCATGACTTGAGTCAGACATCCATATGCCTAAGGGATAGGAAGCAAGAAAGCATTTTACACTATTTAGCCCAGACTAGAAAAGGACATTCCTAAGAGTACACTTGTTATTTTCCACTCTTTGATCCTACAAACAGCATCCAGTGTGACGATGGAGTTAAAAAAGCATGTCTGTTGTTCTCCTCTACTATCTTAGTTCACAACATTCTGTCACTGGCAAGCACTACGTACAGAAGGGGGAGCAGAGGCTGGCTACCAAAATAAACTTTCAGAGTTTACAGTTTTTCCCTTCCTGTGATTTAAAAAGAAACTCAGGAGAATGCAGGAGAGTGTTTGTTGTTGCCTATCTACAAACGCTATTTTTTCATCATATAATACATTATCTCTGTGGTAACTCCAGAGAAAATTCATAGTTGTTCCTACTAAAAATACATTCGGGTTTTTTTGGTCTATGTAGTCACTGAAATCAATCAGGTATGTTCTGGACCTTTTAATCTGGTTGCCACTGAAGAATTAGCAATCACACATGGAGAGATTGTTAAAATTTTTTAGCATAGGCTTCAGTTTTGCTTTGTCAGAGATTTGCAAAACTCTTGTCAAGATCTTGTTACTCCTGCTTTGACTGTACATAAAGATGTTTTCACAAGGGCAAAGTTTAGATAGACAAAGAGATAAAAATATAAGGTCACTTAAGTGAGGCAGTCTGAGCTGGAATGTACATTTTGAATTAACAAATCTGTAGACTTTGTACAAGGCTTTCCCCTCAACCCTTCAAACAGAGAATATCAGCTGGTGACTGAAGCACAGACCAGAGTCAGCTTTTATTCTTGGCTTGGATACAGATTTGTTGTGTGACCTTGATCAAGCAGTTTAACCTCTGCATTTCCTTATTTGTAAACAAGAATAATCGCCATCCCTGACCTCATAGGCTTAATTCATGAATACTTGTAAAGAGCCTTGAGATCCTTGCCTGGATGTTGCTATAGGAACAAGAAGCAAACCTGCAATACAATCACATATGATGTTTTCACGATCCCAGTCACAGCAGTACTCAAGCACTTCAATCTTTCATTTTAATTTGCAGTGATGCCATTATTAGGAGTGAAATAGCAGCAAAGTTCTATTTCATCCAGTTTTGGAGCTGGGGAAATGAAGTACAGACAATATAGTGACCTCAAAATTGTGCTTTGGTTTAACTTTCAAATTCAGTCATATACATGAGGTAGATATAGGGAAGACTGAGGAAAGGAGACTCAGACCTATGTTTCCCTTAAAAAGGGTCCAAGTGTACACATGTACAGATCATAAAAGCAGGGTGGCCATGCTGCACTTAGCTGGACATCAAAATTTATCCCACCTGCCCTTCTTGCAAGATAGCTGCTAACCACTTCTTAATAGACTTAAGGTACACATTGCAAAAGGAATGATAGGAGATGTAGACAGGCTAGGAGACCCACTTATCGAAAGGTAACAACATGGCTTTATAGAAACAGGTGAGTGATCAATCAGGAGTCCAGCTCCCTCGGGCAAAGCATAGGCACAAACGTGGGAGACTTCCCACCCTGCATCAGCCAGCGGCATAATTCACACTTAGAGCAGTCACTGAAGCCTCAGTGACAAAATGACCAACTCAGAATCAAAGAAGGAAAACTGCAGCAGGTCTGTTATGTATCACATTAGTCCTCTGCCCAACCAGTCTATTTTTCTCCTGTACATATGGAACTTCCATGAGTGTCGCTGGGAGCTGTTAATTCACACATGCACTTTTATGTCACATTTTCTTTTATATGTTGACATTTGTGATAAGATTTCTTCAATAAAGTTTGTTTACTGGCAGGCTTCCTTTGTTGCTTCTTCATCAACATTGCAGGCAGACAGTTTAATCACAACATTGATTGGGAAGTGCTGAAATATCTGTGCTCTAGGCCTGCTTTAGATTCTACTAACAGGGCACGTGGCTAAATCATCATATGGCTTAACCTATTTACATAAAAGCCAGTATAGAATTTATATGGTGAAAGAATGCTTAGGTATAAAAGAATTTATACAGCAAATCATTTCAACTGATGCTGATTCAGCCAGTCACTCAATGTCAAGATGCACAAGACTGCATCTGCTGCTACAGGAGTCAAATTCGAAGAGATAGTCTGTCACTAGGTTGTACCACAGTCAAAAAGTGTTCCCTATGGCTGAAAAACAGTTTCTGAATCAAGATCATCATAAAGTACAAGGCTCTCAAGCCATATCACATGCCTAGATATTATCCTACCACTGTAGGACAGAGGATAATAGAGAGGAAGAAGTAATTTATTCTTGAAAATATATGTTATTATATGTTTATAATGTTTTCTTACAATGTTTATAGAAAAGTTTTGAATTATCTTCCATTTCATTTTTTCAAAAATAAACTGTGGATTAAACCTCCTTCATAAAGGCTTCATAAATATTTTTTTACTGTGCTGTAATTCAAGCATTTGACCTAACGCTCCTTTTTACTTATATTAGACAAACAAAAGCTTGGCAACAGTTTCTGGACACCAGTATAAACAGCTGAGTTCCCTGTGAACCCAAAGATACACTATAGAAAAAATAGTCTATTGAAGACAGTTTTCTTTAAGGTCTTTATCAAAATGCTCACCCTGAATATCCCATGGGTGACATAGAGCCCATGCACATTAGATGGACCTTATAAAGAGGTATTTCTGAAAGCTAAGCTAAATTTGCCAAAGCACCTCTTAGTATTATTTTGATTGTCTGCCAGTACTAAGGTTTGCACAAAATGATGATCTTCTATACCTTTGGTAAGGAATAGCACAAACAACATATTAGCAGCCAAATCCTGTTTATTAGCATGAGAATTCAGTAGGTCTAGCTGGCAAATTACTGAGAACTTGGTTATCACAGCTGGGGTACTGTATGAAATCTCTGTGCTGTAGAGTAACATTGTATGAATCAGCAAACACAGAGAAATAATCACATAGGTATGACATGTATAGGAGTCATTGTTGCTCATTTTTTATCAGGCACTGTATCTTTGTGCTTTTTTGTGGCTTGAGTTACAGTAATCCACAAACCTAGATTAAAACAGATTACAAAACACTGTTTTTTTAGTTAGGTAGTCTTGACTACTTTCCTTTCACCAAGGGAAAAGCAGGGCAGAATCAGAGATTGGATCTTCTTCATCTGATCCTACATAAGAAAGGAGAAAAAAGGGTAAGTGAAAAGAGGCTATAAGCTCTCCTGTTGGGATTTTTCCAGGTATTCCTCCCATATGAGCAGTTAATGGAAAGACCAATGCCCTGAAATTTCATAGCCTGGTTTTCACTACTTCCACTCCTGCTTATAAAACCTTTCTATTGCAGGTTGTCTGTGACTAACCCTATGCTTTTAGCATGGGAGGGTACTTTATTTTTTCCATCTTTTTTTTCAGGCTGTTTCTGACAAACTCTGAGCACTTGGTCTCTTTGACACTGGTAGTTATCTCATCAATCCCAGTTACAATATGTCACCTAGAGGCTAGAATAAAAGCAATATCTAACTATAGAACAGCCCTATAAAAATGTTATGTGCTAACGGTCTCAGATTATCTCAGCTTTTACATGCTTTAGAAGGTAGGCATCTTCATCTCTGCCATGCCCTACTGCCCTTTTTTCATTCTTTAGGCTTTCCAAAGCCTAGACTCAAGTTCACATTTTTAAAGATTTCATGCAAGTTGCCTGTGAAAGCTGCCATATTATCACCTACTTCCCTGGCAAAGCTGCAAAAGCCAGCAAAGCTGTGATTATCACTCCTCACATAGTCAAGATGCAATAGCAGTGCAAATAGCAAAGTAAGAGAATGTTTTAAAGAAAAATACTCTCTATTAAAATTTGACTTACATTAAGGTTTTATATTATTATAGAAAAGAACTGCTGAGAACTAGAGTGCCTCCATGTTCACCAGCAAAGTTACATGTCCATTGAGTGGGTGAGGAAGGAAGAGGAAAGGATGGTGGAGATAAGGCAGTGCAGAGCAACCCTCAGGGAGATAGGGAAACTGAATGGCACTCTAGTCCTCACTGTGTGCAAACATCCTTTCTCCTTTGGAAATCCAGAGAGAACATGGGCTATTCCTGCTTCCTGCTCTAGAACTTCTGCTCCTTAGCTGAATGGCCCAGCTCTTGCGTTTCACACTGGCAAGAGGTCAGTCATCACATAAGCACTGCCAAGTGTTATAATTACTGTGCTCACGTGGCCACTGTATCTTATTGCCCAGTTATTTCATAACTGAGTGCTAAGTACTGCACCAGCTCCAAGCTCTCACTGACTTTTAGGGCTCCCTTTACACATAGGTCTGCTGGAATCAACGTTTTTCATAACTTTATTTACTTGACCTGTCAATATTTTAGAGAACATTATGGTGCTTTTGAATGATTGCGTATTTGCCTTGTCTACGCATTGAAGCTGTACTTACACATGTACCTCTTGCAGAATTCATTCATGAGGAAAACCATACAAGTTTACTAGTTAATTATTTCCTTGAATGTCAAAAGCCAGAGCAGATCAGGATGTGCATTGTGTTGGCAGTGCTGCAAACTGAGCTGTTTTAGTATTAACAGTAAATTTCCTAGCCTCAGTAAGACTTTTAATAGGTTTTGCAGCAGGTTAACAACCAGCCATGGACAACTAGCCATAATGCATAATAATGCGAAGCACAGAAAAAAAGGTGCAGTTATTAAGAAAACAGTAGCTTGAGTTTTCAATTCAATAGAAGGATTCCAGTGTCTTTGTTAGAAAGAACAGCGATTTCCAGAACCTACTAATCAGCACATCTTATATCCCAAATATCCCAAACCAACACCAAGTAAGATTTTGTTATGGCTGCTAGCTGTAGAACGTGACTGAGCAGTTCACACTACATAGGTTCTAGCTTCAGCTACATAATCAATGAGCTCAAAAAGGCAATGTTTAGGTGCATAGAGCAATGTGGCAAAGTATCTTCAGCTGCTCCACCTCACCATCTGGTACATAAACAAAACCAGCCTTGAACCCAACTGTCAACTGGGATAACTGACATGCTGGCACAGATTCTGCCATCCTGGTTTTGGGGATGGCAACATTTGGAAAAGGGAATATGAGCACCTGAGATAGAAATTTTTCTCAGAACATGGATTTATTTTCATCCATTTTAGGAAGATAAAAAGCAGTGAGATCCTTATGGTGACCCTTAAGATAGCCACCCCTACATCAGTCACTGGTGGTAGCCAGGAGGAAGGAACCACTCTTCTTACGTTTCATCAGACACTAGTATTCTTTGATCATTCCCCTTCTCTCATTTTCTTCTGCTTATAAATTATGAGATACAAAGCGTGTGTAACCTACATAACATTCTGCCTCTCTTGTCTGTCCTCCAACTGCCCCTTCTGTCATCCCCAAATTTTCTTCTTGTGGTTGTTTACAGAGTAGAAAGTAGGTCAGACAAATGGAGACTGTCAGATGACTAGTTTCAATTTATGGACATGTTGTCTCTGTAGAACCATAGTGTTGTTGTTACAAATCCTTAAAAGTTTGTTTTAGCCTGAAAGGCTATTAGACTTACTTCACTGGCAAAGGAGAAGGCTTTCTGCAGGAATTTCATCTGATTAAGTCAACAGAACTCTGCCTGCAGAGCACAGCTTCCAAACTTCTGGCTCAATTTTTGTGCAATTTATTCTTTAGCTTTTCCTGCTCGTAATGGAAACATTATGAAAAGCCTAAACAATTTAACAACTGGGGTTTATTCTCTCTTTTTCCCCTCACCTTTGCCCACACACTCCAACCCCAAAGTCTCAATGAGTCATGTTAGTCTAGAATCATAACCAGCACTGGAAACATGTGCTTCATGTATTGATATACTTCATACAACCACATGATAGTGTCCCACCGTGCCATGAGGAGTGCACACCACACTGCATGCTGCTAATGGCAGGGAAGGGGAGTAGGATTTACAGCTCTTTTAACTCCTCCAGCAAAGACACCACCAGCCAGTGACTGTGGCAAATAAATTACTCTGACAGAAGTATGATTTAAGTTGACAATAGTCCCACAAATATCAGCAGAGTTTCCAATAGTGTTGACAGTTTTAGTGAATTTATGGCAAAGCAAGCAGTATCTGCTCCATTAGTCCTACGGTCTGGTAGGGCCAGAATGACAGTTTTAATGTTTTGTTTTCAAATCACCTGTCAGAACAGCTGTCTGTTGCCTCTAGAATCCTGTTACATGTGTGAAACATGGTACAGTAAATAACTGTAGGCTGATACTTTCTTAGACTGTTTTAATATATATTACAGCAGCAACCTCAAGCAGTGCTTTAACTCTAGTCTCAACAAAACCCTATTCAGATTTATTGGCTTAAACAAAAGAGCAACCACTTCCTCTTGTTCCCAAAAAACCTGACAATGTAACAGGGCAGAAGTGCAGAGAAAAGAAAGTTCAGAGGGGCTAATAAACATACCAGTGGTAAAATCTTAATACCACTAAAATCCATTTATTTTGCTAATAAACATACCAGTGGTAAAATCTTAATACCACTAAAATCCATGGTACTTTTGCTATGAATTCAGAGAGAACAAAACTTCATATGTTTGCTTTTGTGTTATTCAGTGAAACAAATAGAAGACACGGTGGTCATAGTTTCTCCCATTCATATGGAAGATCTTCAGTGGTAGGACTATGTGGGAACATACCATTAGATTGGGACCAGAAGTGGGTAGAAGTCAAAGTATAAATTTTCAAGAATCTGGCCCATTCACTTTGGAAAAGTCCCTCAGGAAATGTTTTAACTGACAGAATACAGAGCAGCCTTTAAATTGGATGAAGCTCAGAGGGAATGTAAAATTGGACCCCTCCCCATCTGTATTGCCCACATTATGCCGACTGTAAATTTCCCACTATTTATTTTAAATGTATAAATCACACTTCCCACTATTTATTTCCTGCAGATATATTCCTATATTTGAATACATTGTAAAATCTTGTCCTAAGAAATAAGGTATCTTCCTTTTTTCAAGAGGATACTGAAATGTCAAGAGTGGCTACTACTTAGAATTTATTACTGTAAAAATATACAACTTTAACTACCATGGGTATGATTCCTCTGTCCTTATGAATCTGTCTAACCAGGTGGAAGTTGGGTGTCCATTCTCACCATCTGCACAAGTACTCAGTAATAGGGGAAGAAGTAAATGGGGTGATTCCGCCTATCATAAAATACACTTCTAAAAGGAATGAGATCTCTTGAGGGCAATTCAGCCTTTCTTTTAAAAATATTTTTAAAGCAAATGTTGCTGTGATTAATCTCATTAACACTTGCATTCAAGTAATACATGGATCTAAATAAGACCATGAAAATGAGTGTATTATTACCACATCTAAAAAAAAAATTCTAAAACTGTCAAGTTGCAACTACTTTCCTTTTCAACAGAAACTTATAAGGGTTTCAGCTCATAAATTCATGGTACATGATAGATTTTGCATCTTATCCTTTACCACGACACCTGGATACTTCTAGTTTATTGTAGCTATGTGTTCAGCATGAAAGCCTCAATAGCACTTGGGGGTTTTCTAGAAAACTATTCAGTTATGTCGCAGCACTCAGTTCAGAAAACAGGATTAAGTATAGAAGTCATCAAGAGACTTTCCAAATTCATAAAGCCTTCCTAACCAGCTAGTTAAATTATTAGCCACATGCCTTCTGAAGTATTTAAACTGAAACTATTAAACTTCCAGTTGTTAGATTTCCAATACTGTCCATTTAGTGCTTCCTTCCTGAACACAAGTATTTTCATTATTCCAATGCAACAAATACAGATCTCTCTAGAAAGTACATTGCTAATGGCAAGAAATTCAATGAGTGCCACAGACCTAGAGTTAATAGCTTACTTATTTTGCAGCAGCCACCAGTTCCATACACATAACCTCAAAACTTCATTCCAACCTGTTGTTTCTAATCACTGATTTTTATTTTCCAACAGGTTGTTTCTAATCACTAATGTTAGTGATATGATTTTGCTGATACATTCAAAACTTATTTCAATCTTCATCTAGTTTTAAGTCATTGGAACTCGAACATTCCTCCATAAAATTTTGGAGACAAAAAATTGCAAAATATGCCAGCTATATAAATTATCTCAAGGTTATAGTAAAAGACTGTGACCACAAAAGAAGCCCATTCTGCTTGCTGCTATCCAGGCTAACAGGACATGCTTATATTTCCAGCAAGGCATGACTGTATTGTACCAAGGTATACTTACATAGGTGGCCTGCAGGCACTTCAGCAGTGAAACTACAGAACATGGCACAACTGCAAAGCTTGCCTGAAAATCAAATTCAGAAAGTTAATCTGTGCTGAATTCTTTGCTGCTGAATCTATACTGATAAGGATATTTGACTGATGTTAATTAATTTCAAGCTAATTTAAGTATTTCTGTGTAAGATGGAGTCCTAAAGTGATTGCTATATAAATATCTCTGTAGTAAGACATGGTACTTTCTTGTGGTTGCCAGAATTAAAGGGTAATGTCATGAGAAAAGAGGGACACAGTGAAGGCAGGTGGCTTTCTTAGCTTCCTGCTGTAACTGGTATCCATATACAGATACAAACCATCTGGCATGAACTACAGTGAATGGCTACAGAAACAGATAATTTCCAAATTTAGTCTCTACACATTTCAGAAGAAACATCTGTGGCTTAAGACAGTCCAGCATACCTTACTTTACTTTATCAGCACAGTGTCAGCTTCCTGTCAACTTCATTTCCCAAATTCACCCTCCCATTTCCTCAGTCTGAAAAACAAAACTAACAGCAGCTCAAAAGTTACTAAAGCAAGGATGGCAATAGGGATAATGATGGATATTTATTGTGTTTTCAACTCACTTTAAGGGCTATGAAAGCTACATAAAAGAATTATTTCTCTAAAAGACCAACTAATATTTTCTGTCTTCTGCCAATTACAGCTCTCCTGACGTACCTGCACTGCTGACTGCATAAATCACTTGGAACATGACATCAGACCTTCAGCATTAGGAAGGTCTTAAGCAGCCACTGACCAATAGGTTCAAATATACACAGGAGGTCTGTTACACTGATGCTGTTATACAGTCCTCTGAATTTCTCATTTCCAAACATTTAACATCCGTATACAGTGGTCAGTTTTTCAGCTCAAGCTGGGAACTGAAAAAGAAAAAAAAAATAAGACAAAATTTTAAATACACAATGAATTAAAAAATGTAACTTCTGAGGTTCTTTTGATTTTGGTTTTTTAGTCAAGTCTTTTAGGTGACACAAAAAGTGATAATCAACTATACAACTGGAATAGTAACACCTCATACTTGAAAAACAAATCATTGCAAAGTAAAACTAAAATCAGCTTTAAACGACAGATTGAAAGGAACTTTTTCAACAGCAACAAAACAACTTGGAAGGAAAAGCAAGTAAAAGAAGCAAGTAAAAGAAGACAGAAAAATACCAGAAATTCATGTAAAACAATGTTCTGATTTAACAGTAGGTTGGCTACTTGTGCTGGTTACTTGGTTCTCAAAGGCAGGACAAACTCTGGGACAAGCCCTATACAGTGAAAACATGGTAATTCATGTCTAAATATACAGTTCTAATGTTTAAGTCTAGAAACTAGATGCTAACTTTCCATACAAGGGAACTCAAATCTAGGAGCACAAACTCAGATACACACAGCAAAGTTCTTCATGATCTGTTAAACAATCTGCTGTAGACTCCTCTGTTCTGCCACAGTAACTTTGTAAAGTGTCAGGGAAGAAACTACCTTATTTCACCATTAAGTTTTCAAACTTGCTCCTACTGCCACAGCCTTAAATCCCACTGATTTTTGCTTGGAACTGGATTCAGAGACCCTAAAAATCAGCTGCAATAAGGCTCAGTTACAAATGAAGCAGATGTGTTTAATTCCTTCTCTGAACTGATGAAGTTATCTAACACCAGATGACCAAGTCACATAATTTCAAATAAATATAGGGTGCTTTTAAGTTATTTTATCATTTGAAGACCTCATTGGTAGTAGAAAGGAATAGAAGCAGGACAGAAGGTAATGATACTCTAAGAATAACATTCCAAAATGATTAATTTGCCCCAAAACCTCAAAACTGCTCTATGTTCCACACAGCCTGTAATTGTGCTTAAAATTATCATGACCAAGGTGTTGGACCTTGCCCTTGCTGAACTCTCTAATGTTCACATGGACCCATTTCTCAGACCTATCCAGATCCCTCTGGATGGCATCTCTTTCCTCGAGCATTTTGGCAGCACCACAAAGCTCAGTGTCACCAGCAAGCTTGCTGAAGTTGCACTTGATCCCACTATCCATGTCTCTGAGGAAGATGTTAAACAGCACCGGCCCAAATAATGATCCCTGAGGAATATCACTGGTCTCAACTTGGACATTGAGCAGTTGACCACAACTCCTCTGAATCTGACCACTGAAAAGAAATAGAAAAAGCCACAAAAGATGTCTTCAAGAAGTGAAACTCAATGCTTCAGAAACTAACCAGGGCACAGTGTGGCTGCTCAAATCCTGGAAACAGAGATGATCAGCCAGTGGCATCTTCTCCAAAAATGTTCACTGTGTATCTAACAGTGTGAAGACTGCTTTCCTAATAAACTCAAAAAACTTAATGCAGGAAGACAGGTTGAAACACTGAAAACTTTAGGCATGGATGAGTTTGACACTTTATTCTGGAACAATCATTAGACAACAAAGAACTCTTAACCAGGAAAAATAACAGCCAGCAGAAGTCTGTGTGCATTCCTGCTCTGCTTCCAATTCCCCTGAGAACAAGGGAAAAAAACTGGGGAAGTTAAAACTGTTTCCCCAAGCAGCATAAGTTCTCTTTGGCCTGCTGCTATTACAATAAAAGCAAACCTATTACAACCAGCTTTAGTCAGCTATGGCACAGATTTTTAGTGCTGAAAGAGTCATCTCAGGCTCCCTTTAAAATAAATTAAGAAAACAGGTATTTAACAAGTAATTTATCTATTTTATTTTAGGCAGTGGCATTGGGATGAGAAAAATTGTGCTGCAAAATGAAAACAACAAGCCCTATAAATGCCTATTTCCCTCTACACACAATAAATGAAGTCCAGACGAGGAATTGTCTGTGTTTAGTAAAATGAATGCCACCCAGTAAGTCTGTGGCATACAGAAACATCTCCCAGAGGCCTTTTGTTATAGCTGTTACAGTTTCCATCATTTCCAGACTATCAGGCAACAACAGTGCCTTCATGATGATCTCTTGATGTGCAATGGAATCACAGACATTCAAAGTTCTTCCAGGATTTCTACCATCAGATCCTACCGTATGGATCTGAGGGGGACACCTGATTATGTAAATACTCTACATGATAAACAGGAAGAAAATGGATCAGAGAAGATCAGAGAAATTATTTTTTTTCTATCTTGGGAACATAAACTCCCTCCTATTGCAGAGACTTAGGACAAAACCTGAAAGACTGAAAACTGCAAGAAGATATGCTAATTTTTTTTTTCTTTTAATGTATTTTAAGCTGCATTCTTGATCAGAAAATCATAATACTAGCAACCCAGAATCTACAACAAAACATGAAAAATAATCTTTGGTTAAAGACCTACATCATCTTCCTCACTCCATTTTTATAGCAATATTGAACATTGATGGAGATTTGCTGTTACTCCTACTCAGAAGTAGCTATAGATGCTAAGGTAAGCATTGCTCATATTGAAAGCTAAGCTTGATAACAATCTAAAATCTGAAAATACAGCTTTATTTTTTATTTGATGAAAATTCCCGAAAATTAATTGCACATGTGATTAAAAAAAATCACTTTCTGAATAGGCCATGTCACCACAATGCTTTCATGCTCCCTCAAACAACTGGTACCCAGAGCAGATGGAACTGACATATCTCTGACTCCAACAACTACTATAAACACCTTATTTATCCACCTGAATATGTCCTAAACAAAGGACATAATAGTTGCAGAAATTATGTAGTATACAACAAGTGTCATTCACCACCAGAACCATTTCACCTGCAGAAAACCAGACCTCTTATTAGACTTTGTTATAGAACAAAGTCTTGTCCATCCTACACAGACAAAACCACTGTAATTATCAGTACAGCTTCGCTATATTATAGAAGGCTTTTGAGTACCATGATCACTTTGCATCTCCTCATCAGAAGAAAGACATTGATGTGCTGGAGTGAATTCAGGGGAAGGCTGCCAATCTGATTAGGAAATTAAGCACATGATGTACATAGATGGAAGAACTGTGTTTGACTAGTCTTTGTAAGAGAGGAGTTAGAGGAGACCTAATTGGGTAGGGACCTGAGCAACTTGATCCTTTTGAACCTGCTCTGTGCAAGCAGTTGCAATAGGTGACCCCTGCAGAGGTCTCTTCCAACCTAAATAATTATATGATTCTATGAAACAAATGAGAACATAGGGAGAAGACTAAATACAGCCTTGAGGGAGCAATTTCTATGGATTTAATGCACACTTCCACCAGTTCTTGAAGGGTGCTCAGTTGGTATTCAATACTCAGAAGCAGTCTCACCTAGTTGCCTGCCAAATAATGACATGTAAATATACTTGGGTCTACACACACACTCAGACTGCCCACAAACCTCATCCTCTTCTCAGTAAGCAATGATACAGCTGTCCTAAGGAAAAGGAACTATCATATCTGCACAGGCAACTGAATTAGCCAGGAACACAGCCTGTCCACAAAGCAGTGAGGCTCCTCTTGAATGACCTTTAAAATTTCAGTACTAATCAATGTTTTTCCTGCAAGAGAATCAGCTGTTTTCATGTGCACCCAGATTCAGGAACAACTCCCTAACGAGTGCAGAATGAATAGTTAACACATTTGGCTTCAAGATGAGCACTGCACAGCACTACAGACACAGTTACCAAGATCCTCTTACATGCTGTGTATATTTTGCCAATACAATCTGAAGCCATGAAGAAATATACTGCCAACAGAAGCAACCAAATGTAAATGTATTCTGCCAAAAGAACTTGATAGCTGCACTATGCCAACAGACTGTTTGCCAGCTAGATCTCCTCATGCAGAAAAGGCCATGGATTGCCACTGTCTTTCAGACTCTGTCAGATTCCAGTATTAAATGGATGGATTAACATTTTGCAACCAACAAGGTGACACTAGTTATCTTCATAACTGTTTTTAGTCACTAGTAAATACTAGTCAACACTAGTCAACATGTCAATTTACACCATCATCTGTACTGAACCTTGCAAATACAAGGCTGCAAGTATCTGGAATTGCCTAAGTAGATACACCATATATGTGGAATCACTTAAGAACTCTGTGAGATTTCATATGCTGCTAAATATATTACAGGTTTACTACTCCACCTTGTACACCCCAACACAGCAGTCAAGATCATGAAGAATCTTTGCATGCTGTGCACTAATACAAATCAAAAGGACAGATGTCTCATACTAACAAAAATGGTAAGTCATTGTTTATAGTTCACGTTAGGATTTGACTTTTGCAGTCCCAACAATAAAACTACCTTGCCAGAAAACAAGGTGATGATGCAGGGTATTTGAAAGTTCTCTGAAAAAGAGGGTTTTATTTCTGTTTACTAATCCAATGAATAAAGAACTTTGTGGGGACATACTTAATCTGATTCAACTTCTTATGAGGGTTTTAAAGACTATCCAAAAAGAAAGAAAAAGAATAATATAAGCATAATCTGGCAATGAACCATAAAAAATATTCAGACAAGGTATCTGATTTGCAATTTTCCCAAAACATTTAATGTTCAACATTTAACCTACCAGAAATATCTTGAGCTTCTTTTACCTTCAAGAGAAAAAATAAACAATTTAAAGTACTTTAATTTTTTTAATTGATTAAGAGGGACTTTATTAATGAGAAGGTCTGGGAAAGAAGACATAAACGCTGTCAAACTAACAGGTTAGCAAAAGGGAGCTACAGTTACCCCTGGAACCTTTCCTGCAGAAATTATAGTACATTAAAGAAAAACATGTAATGATTTTAACCACAACTTTTTTAACGTTTTCATAATGAGACATCTACTGAAAAGCAAATTAACAAAGCAAACATTCAGTCAAATTTAACACTCTAGCAGATCATCTCCATTCCCTCAGCAGAGCATGAGAGAGAGCCAGTACAGATGAAGGAATGAAGAGTAACTGATTACCAAAACCCTCAATAACAACACTTAAATAGTGTGATGGTATATATAGATTAAAATATGGGATCTGTTAAAATAACAGAACAATGTCTATGGTTGCAATGGAATTTTTACACAGGAAAACATAAGAAGCTACACAATTACAGATCCCATTTCTTATGCCTAAATTAGAATGCAAGCAAAAACGTAAAAAAATTCTGTTATTTCTACCAGAGATATTTTAACAATGTCATAGGAAAGCTGACCTTGCAAAGCCCAGGAACAAAATTAATCAGATGGTCTCTGCATGAGCACTATACAACATTTACAATTAACATTAATACAGATTAATAAGAACTACTGTATCCTATAGAAATGATACCAGGCAGACCTATTTGATAGAAAAATCATTCCATCCAAATGAGTTACAGTTAATGGCTCCCACTGCAATTTCTCTGGTCAGGATTCAAAACCTGAGAAGGCTCTTACCTTCCCAAATTTGCTCTGATTTAGACCCCAACAATAACTAAATCAAGCTGATCAAGACCATTACAGGGGAAAAAAATATATGTGAAAACAACTGCTGACTTAGAAAAACTACAGTCTGACACCTCTAAGGCAGCAAGATGTCACAGGAATCCATACTCATACACACACATACATAATGTGGTAAAATAAATGTGGTAAAATAAATTCTGCGCATTTTAGGAGAAAATGTAACAGAAGATATTTCCACAATGCATAGGCTGAGCCTAAAAAATAGATGGATCTCTTGGGGCAGAAAGTTGTCAAAAACTAGGCTGAACCACATGATTGACAAGTTAGTCAGTGTTTGGTGAGGAAACATGAGGTGCCCATCACCAAACTGCCCAGAGAAACCATTACACACATTAAATTTCTGAAGGTAACAATATACTCTCTGTACTCATAACAGAAGAAAACAGACTTTTAGTTTCTCTCCAAGTTTCAAGATGTAACAAACTAGGATTTTGAAGTTTTATATTCCTTTGATTCAGTATGTGTTTGTACAGACTATTAGGCAAACACTTGAAAAGGTCCAAAGCAATTAATAAATACATTTATGCAAATATTATACTTAAAATGTAAATTGAATCATGCTTATTATTTAAAGCCTTTCAGAAACTCTCTTTAACCACCTCCTTTTACAAGTTAGAGAGAATTTTGCTTTTGACTTCCATAGTTATAGGACTGGCCCATCCTGACATGAGCTGAGACATCTGTCTACTAAGGATCTGTTAGAGAAGCACACACAGTAACACTTGTATCTTCACTGAAATAACTTTTCTTTAAAAAGCAGTTACCACATTGTCATGTGAAACAGATAAAAATACTGACAAAATAATTACAATGTAAACCAGCTCTGACTCTTCAAATCTTTGAACTTTGGTGTAGTTCTGGTTGAAAAAAAAATGTTACTATTCAAGTTCTGTGTTGTTTAGATCAATAGACATGGATATTCATCCCACCTACTTATTCTTCCCACTTCGACACTGCTGTGAGGAAGTATTTCTGACATCCTCCTACGCCAGAAAGAATCTGGTCTACAGCCTTTTTTAAATTCCAGTACTCCAAAAGACATATTCAGATAATTGTTATAGACAGATCATTTTGTAATACCTGCTCTTCATAGTTTAATCTATGGCCCCCCAACAAGTCAGTTCTGAAAATCACCACTCTAGCCACTATTTCAAGGAGAGGTGCTCAGATTTTAGAATAAATGATAAGATCATGCATCAGCCAGGTCTAGCTAGAGGCTAGATGGGTAACACATGAATTCAGCTACGAAATCAGCTATTTTTATTAATAGAACTTATTTTTGTTTATTGAGCTTATTGCCTTAAAACAGGTGGTATAGTAACCTATAATTTTATTTTGGTCACAGGAAGCAGTTTTCCTATTATGGCCTTAATAAAGTCCAAATAGGAAATATAGACTGGATGGGAGAAGCGTATTTTGGAGAATTCTTGGGGTTAACATTACTTTAAAGGTCCACTTCCTGTGAAATACTAGAGCCCAAACCAAGTAGGTGTAGGTTAAAATGAGATTAACTTGTATTCCTTCAGCACTTAATGCAATATTTCTTCATCACATTTTCTGGCCTGAGGGTGAGAGCCTTGTCATGGATTGGGAAAATCTTGGTGCATGTTTCCTTGCTGAATAGTACATTCAGAATCTCTAAACCCCATGAGCACTGTCTTGAGTAGACAGCTCTTTTTCTATGAACTTTGATAATCACAACTTTATCTTTTGGGTAATTACCTCTTTTAATGTTTTTATTCTTAATTAGAGGCATTTCTGGGATAGCACTGGCATGTTATCACTTTTCACTTAGGCCTCTGGTGACTGAGCCAGGCTAAGGATTAATGCTGGCTTAATTAATATTTGTATGCTATTCTGTGAGTGTAGATCTCAAGCTTGCTTAGTCTCCATAGACTTACCCTCTTATTTTAAGTATTTCAGGGAACAAAATGCCATAATATGTATCTAAACTGCTGTCAACTAAAGGCCTGTTTGGGCCTCAAGACATCAAACTCAGGATGAAATAATTTGAGCATCTGAACAGTCTGAACAGGATTTGTGAGAACTTTTTTCTTCTTAGAATTGCCTGAGACCACCTTTTCTTCCAGCATGAAATATTTCAGCTGGAAGGACCTGTTTTTACTAAAGCATAGTTTCTATGTCTGAGAACTACTATAATTTTTTTTCTAGTGTTAGAGTATCTATGTAAAATTAATTGAAATTACATATGTTAAAAAATAAAAAAAAAAAACTTTAAAGACATTTGAGAAACTGATGTTTTTAAAATATAAGTAAGCTTGAAATATTACTCAGATCATATAGATAGCCTTATTAAAATTACATTCTGAATACAGCTTGCTTCCTCAGTTTTGCTATGGAAAGATGAATAGTGTTGTTAACACCTATTTATGCCTTGTAGCATGGCATTTGAAACTGGCAGCACTCAGCTCTCTAAAAAGCCAGGGTGTATTTGGCTTTTTGAATAAAACACTTTGGTAAAACTTTAAAAGTTTGGATCATCTACTAACTGTGATCCACATAAATTCTCACAGTAAAGGGATAATAAGATAATAAGAAATATTCTTATTGTAGTGTAATTACATTCTCTTTAATTAAGGTGTGACTTTCCTTGGTGCTGTCTTAGATTATTATCACTATTCCTTTTTCATACAGGCATAAATACATGCTTAAACACTTAAACTTGGAAATCTGATTTTACTGTCATTGGTAGTACAGTTAATGTACAGGAGGACAGGACAACCAGAGCCAAAGGCTCTTATAGAACTGCCTGCAGAATCAAACATAACTCTGCATTATCAGTCCAGTTCCTTTGACCTCACTATGATCATTCCCTCTTATCATGTGATTTCTTTTCCTGTAATTTAAATATCCAGGAATCCTGTTTCCAAAAGTCAGCTTTAACCACTGGGCACAGAGCATTCTTTTGTGGTGGCAGCCTTGACAGCATACAAAAAATATCTGAGAAAAGGGCACTGAGTTTTCATTTTTCACTACACTCAGCTGTTGGAAATAGCCTAATACCAACCAGAAACAGTGGTGCACACTAAAAGTAGTTTCTTTTAATTATAAAACATAATTTTATTCATTAATTCTATTCTGTTCCTTTCTATATCAACAACTTAAAAGGCAACAGCTGTTGGTATACAAGCTGTTGTACAAAGTATACTAGATCATTTGTAGAATCAGTTCTTGCTCTGAAAAACATAAGCTTCTTCACTTCCACCCTTAACAGAGTTTTATTCTGGTTGCCGAATCTCTCCTACCCTCACTAATTTCCATATGTTATCCCACTTTATCTCAAAGCTATTAACAGACATTTTCTGACAACCTCTTGAAACTCCTTGCAATTTTGACTTTAAAGGCGCTTGACACTGTCTCTGTTTAATATCCTCACAGAGAAGATAACAATGTATGGGTTATATAAGTGGACAATGAGGTGGATTGAAAACAAGAATGGCCAAGCTGAGAGAGTGGTTTGAAGCCCAGCTGGAGGCAAGACACTGGCAGTGTAACCCAGGGATCAGTACTGGGGCCAGTACTTTCTAATGCTCTCATTAATGACTTGTGTGAAGGGACAAGAGCGCATCCTCAGCAAGTTCACAAATAACACAAAACTGGATAGAGCAGCTAACACACCACATAAGCACACTGCTTTCCAGAGAAACCTTGACAGGAAGGAGAAATGAGAAAAACCTCACGTAACAAAGGGAAGTGCAAATTCCTGCACCCGGGCTTTAAAAATTCCAGGCTCCAGTGTATGCTAGGGGCTGGTGGATTTGAAAGCAGCTCTGCAGAGGAAGACTTGGGTGTTCAGCCCAGAGAAGAAGAGGCTCAGGTGGATCCTGTCCATGTGTATAAATACTGAATAGGAGTAAAAAAAAAGAGGGAACCAGACTCTGGTAGTGCCCAGAGTCAGGGTAAGAGGCAATGGTCACACATTAAAACATAAAATTCCAGGCAGAAACAAACCCTTTTTTTCTTTCTATGTGAGTGTGAGTGATCAAACCATGGACAAGGTTGCCAAGAGATGGTCTAAAGATTGAATCCTTTGACATATTCAAAAACACCTGGATGCAGCCCTAAGCAACCTGCCCTAGCTGACCCTGCTTGAGCAGGCATTGAACTAGATGATGCCCAGAGTTTCCTTCCTTCCTCAACTATTCTGTGAATTCTAAAACAGAGATATTGCAAACATTTTTGCAACCATATTTTCTTGCAAAAGCCACATGGAAACAGGACTGAAAAGAATAAATTAAATCTCCAGGTTGTTATCATCTCAATGTCAAAATGCTGTTTTCTTGAACTCACCAGTCCTAAGGAAAGACTTTCACTCTCACGCCTCATAATTGAAGGCTGGGTGACTGTAAAAACCTTACCGTAAATTATTTTAGCCTAGTTCACACCCACATGTTCTTATCCCCACATTTTTTTTCAGTCTAACTAAATTTTCTCCTCCCATAGGTTTATAGAGATGCAGGTTTATTTATCTTTTATGGACTCTCATAAGATGCTGTCCATTCCTGTAATCAACCTCAGAGCCTTTCCTGCATGTGCTCCAGTATTAATTCATCCTTTATGAACACAGAACAGTAGAATACTACACATTATTCCTCCAAAATTATACTAATACCTTCCTCTCTGGTCTATCATAAACAATTTCCCCACTCTTTGCGCATAACTGCACATATCATTTATTAATCTCACCAAAATAAATTGGAGAAATTAATACAACAGAAGACTCAGGTGCTTACTTGCACCGTGCTTACATTCCACTCTAGTGGGACTAACAGATGGGAGGCCCATTTATGCATCCTCATCACAATCATAGGACTAGGTCACGCTCGCTGCAGCCATTTCATTAAGATCTTACTTCCAGGCATTAATAAATTTAAGTCTGTTTATTACAGTTGTATTTTCACCCAGGCGCATTGTCTGAGGCAGCAGACTGCTTTTCTCAGGAAATCTTCAGCAGCATCTGTAAGAAGACCTGAGAAGCAAAATTATCTCAGCCCTGAGAGGATCTAATCCAAGTCAGGCCAGCACATACCAAACCACCAGAGAGTAAGTTTCACTTCATTTAAACAAAGAGGAAACCTGCATTCCAAATCATGCCTATGAAAAAATATTTTAAACTTGTTCCCCATGTCTCATTCTCCCAAAAAACGCAAAACAGTAAGGTGTGGGTTAAACTTCACAAGAGTAGCAGAATATAGGCTCATCAGTCACTTATGAAAATGGGACTTCAGGACTTTGAAATTTACATTCACGTAAGTTTCTAAATTAGAGAAGACACTGAAGCAGAGCTTCAGCAGTAGAGCTGGCCATTAGATGGCCCAAAAATAGCCATTAGCAAAGCAAATATAACTCCAAAGAGATGTAATCTATCTAGAAGGACTTTGGAAGGTAAAAGGTGATGGAAAGAGAGGGAAATCTAATGTAGAGACCACTTATAACTTATGATGTAAAAGAAATATGATCCCATGGCATCTCAAACCTTGGGTTATATTTGTTCACGAGATACAAGCTCCTAACCTTCTATATAGAGTTAGGACAGTGTTGTAATACTACGTTATTTTGCACACACTCCCTAAAATTTTGAAGGAAAGTGAGGTAAGAGAGTTATAACGCAAAGTGTGAGAAATTACTCTTTTATATTGACCAATCCACTGGTACTTTTGTGCTCTTTAGTCCTCTTTGCAGTTATATTGTTTTTAATAAGACTTTGTTTCTGTCCTGATATTTTTCATGTCACTACAGTTCTTAATATGTGAAAGCCTTTTTTCAAATCCCATTTCAACTATCACTTCTCCTATCTTCCATTTCTTGGAGAAAATATATGATGTGAAAAGTGGTGGAAGGTGATATTTTTTCTTTGAACGTAATAAAATCTACAGAAGTAAAATGGGCTGAAAAAAATAATTCAAATTTTCTGTCTTTTGTAACCACGATTCTATGTTCTACTTAGAGTAATTGTGTATGTTCACAGAAAGGAAGCAAATGGCAATCCAATATTAGGTGAACCTACCGTAACTAAAATTAGAGAGTAAATATCAGTTCACTGAGAACTTACGCTCAATTCATTAGCAAATGTATCAGTATCCTATTCAGTACCTCGATATATATGTGCTGTATTTTCTTCTAATTCTCAGCAGAACAGATTTGTCTCCTTTCTCATTATGATTCTGTGATTGTACTCCATCTGAATACAGTTACTCTAAAGAAAGAGATGCTTACCCTTTGGTTGAGGTTATATTTTTAGAGTGTCAGTTATAAAGATATACTAAAGCTGTAGCTCCCTTTTACTGGATAATAAACATAGCCCAACAGCTGAAAAGATATATTTACAATCTTCCCCCAGAATCCTCCCAACCCCTTACTGCTAAGAAAAACAAGTGGGCCACTGCAGCATGTCCCAGAACTATTTTGGTATTGGGGAAAGTGCAAGTTCCAAAGCAGTGTGGAAAAATGCCCTGCCAGCTGCTTCCCTCTCATTCCAATGCAGGCTTAGGAGTCTTCCCTGGTCAACTGCTAGATAAAAGCACTTTCAGATAACTTGCTTCTACATCATCAGTGCCACATCCACAGAGATTTTTAGGTGTCTAAAGGCTTAAAGGTTCAAATGAATTGCTGGAAGCTAATCAAGTATCATACCTCAGCTGACCTAGAGCAATTGGTTGTGTAAGTCAACAAAAAAGTGCAATGCAGCTCCCAGCAGCTCAGCTCCCTTCTCCAGGGGAACACGCTTACTCACATGACTTAGTCTGCCACAGACTGAGAGAGCACGGAGGCCTGAAGAGACACAGAAACGTGTTACCTCACACCAGCCAGCTCTGCTCTAACATTTGTAATTACAAATACAAATCTGCCTTCAAAGCTCCCAGAAGCCATTGATGCTTTAGCTCTCCGCAGCGATGTTATCCATGTGCCCGGCGCTCTGCCTCAGTGCTCACCGAGGGCTCGGTTTAGCTGAGCCCTTCCAGGGCCCGCCTTGGGCCTGCTGACCACACGCCATGGCCGAGGCCTGCGCCGCCTTGCGTGCTGCATACCAAGGGAGGAACAAAGCGACTGCTCAGCCGAGGGGACTCAAACACAGATTCTTACACTGTTCATGGAAGTATGAGTGTATTGGCCTTTTTAAAAGGGATTTATAATGTAGCTCTAAAGAAAAGTTTAAAAATGTGAACATCCAATGAGTCAAAACTTAGAGAAGCAAGCAAAAGTCATGCACACGTGAATTTTTTCTAGACCACATGAGCTCCTGGATTCATGCAATATATGTTGGTATAATTCTCATTTTATTGTACACATATAAGAACAAGTATAAAAGCATGTTCTATGTATAAAACACAAACAACTCGAGATTGCAAAAGCAGATGCTGGAAACTCAGGAATTTGCAAGAGAACGACCCAACAATTAAGATAACACCCAGAAGAGATGGGTCCACCCAAGCAAGATGAGCCTACTAACAACCCAACAATTAACAGCTGAT
The DNA here is from genome assembly GCF_971803275.1 of Cyanistes caeruleus. NCBI lineage: Eukaryota > Metazoa > Chordata > Aves > Passeriformes > Paridae > Cyanistes > Cyanistes caeruleus. The sequence goes on along the minus strand of NC_141704.1, from coordinate 38,511,491 downwards.
ACTGATCTAGTCAAAATCCTCAGGACCATACATCTCAATGTCCAATTCCCAGAAAACTACTCAAACTCTCTCCCCTTCTCAGAAAACCCATTAACAGACCAGCAGCAGAAATATGAATATGGAACAACACAAGAAAGAGAAAGAAACTGAAGCTGCATAACCCCAGGCTGAACAAACTGTATAAAACTCAGCTTTCTGAAAGACAGTTTGTGAACTTGGGAGAACCAGTGCAACATAGGCGGGTTCAGAGTTCACCCAGCGACAACTCTGAGCTCTACGCTGACTTTGATTGTGGCTGTTCCAAAATTCGATTTTACAAATTTTTCAATAAAATCCTTATTGATAAAATTTGACTGATTTCATTCATAACAATTCATATATATGGCATTAATGACAGTAATAAGTGCCATAATGACAAGAATAGAATAAAGCACGCTGAAAGTGATTCAGTCTGGAGAAGAAAAAGGCAAAGTAGTTGGATGGTCTATGTGAAATGCACATAAGCGCAGCTTCTGCATCAAGCTGGGCCCAAAAGCCAGATAGACATGGTCTGGCTGCTAATGTTGCCATCACATTAGTCTTTCCCTGTCAAGAAGGCAGTTGTTATTTCAAACAAGTCGTCATAATATATAGCATCACCTCTTTCATTTTGGCTCTTCTCTTTCTTCAAATCAAAGCTTTTCATTAGTATTAGAATCTCCTCCTTCTTCATGTTATAAATGAAATGCAGCCAAAATTTATTAATAATAATTTTATTAATAAAATTTGCAAAATCAAATTTTGGAAGCAACCACAATCACTGTCAGCGTCAAGCCTGGGGTCAGCACTGTGTGAACTCTGAATCAGCCTCTGTTGCACTGATTCCCCCAAGCTCACCCCTGGTCTTTTGGAGGAGTGAGTTTTTACAGTTTCTACAGCCTGAGGCTGTACAGTTCTTTCTCCCAGGGTTTGTTGCATATTCATATTTACTGTTGGTTTGTTAACTAGATTTCCGAGAAGGGAGGAAAGGTTTGAGTGGCTTTACTGGAACTGAGTTTTGAAATGTATGATTTGGAGATATTTTCTCTTTGGTTTGTTAATGAAGTTCTAGGGGAGGGGGAGAGTTACAGAAACTGAGTATTGAAATGCATGGTCTGGAGAATCAGATCAGTTCGGTATCAGGTGAAAATCACTGAGTCGTTAGTACACTGATTTTGCTTAGGTAGGCTTTGTTCTCCTTGGTGCCATTCTGTTTTTTTGCAAATTACCCTTCTCCTTTGGCTCCTGGCTGTCCTGTTGCAACTCCTTGCTGTGCATGTGTGTTTGACACTTGTAACCAGTTTTTATTTCTTCTCACTGCTTATATACATATACAATAAAACATTAATTATACAACTATATGTTACACTTCAGAATGAGTTCCAGGCTGCTGTTAAGTTGCAGCCAAAGGTAGAACTGAAGCTGACTTACACCAAAACTCTATAGCAGTAACTATAAATAACAATAAAATAAAAAACAATAAAAATAAAGAAACACTGCAAAGGCTTCAGCTACCACACAGTTCCACGATACTGTACAGATTTGTCCAGAATTATGCCCAGCTGAAGCCAAATCCAAACCGAACACTTGTATTTTCACTGCTGTTGTCTAGGTTAGCTAGATCAATGTGAGCATTACTATCCCACCTGTAATAGCAATGTAGATACAGGGAGTTACCATCCGAACTCATATAGACAACACAACTGGTAATTTGACTTCAGAACTATTTGAGACACTGAATTTTTCTGAGTAGGTTATGTTTTATTAGAAGCTATGGACCACAACTGAAAAAATATTGCAAAGCAGTAAGGTGACATGAAAAAGCTGAGAAGCATCCCAAGAATTACATCTATCTCAGTGCAAACTGTGCTAAACTTCCAAAACATCCTGAAGTCTACTATTTCAGAATGAAGCTGGACATTCACAATACTGTAATATATGTTGGTATAATTCCCGTTTTATTGTACACATATAAGATCAAGTATAAAAGCATGTTCTATGTATAAAACACAAACAACTCGAGATTGCAAAAGCAGATGCTGGAAACCCAGGAATTTGCAAGAGAACGACCCAACAATTAAGATAACACCCAGAAGAGATGGGTCCACCCGAGCAAGATGAGCTTACTAACAACCCAACAATTAACAGCTGATACTGATCTAGTCAAAATCCTCAGGACCATGCATCTCAATGTCCAATTCCCAGAAAACTACTCAAACTCTCTCCCCTTCTCAGAAAACCCATCAACAGACCAGCAGCAGAAATATGAATATGTAACAACACAAGAAAGAAAGAAACTGAAGCTGCATAACCTCAGGCTGAACAAACTGTATAAAACTCAGCTTTCTGAAAGACAGTTTGTGAACTTGGGAGAACCAGTGCGACATAGGCGGGTTCAGAGTTCACCCAGCGTCGACTCTGAGCTCTACGCTGACTTTGATTGTGGCTGTTCCAAAATTCGATTTTACAAATTTTTCAATAAAATCCTTATTGATAAAATTTGACTGATTTCATTTATAAGAATATCACATTTCAATTGCCTAACTTAATATTTTTATGAGTTCAGATTATACTAAAATTTAAAGGGAGAAAGTTAAGCTGTGAGAAACTCCTATTAGTCTGCCAAGACTAATAATTTTCCCTTTATACTCTTTTCAAAAGCAACATAGTACATTATAGCAACATGAAACTCTAGTCTGCAGTATAGGTATATATTAAAGGTCAGCTATATTTCACAGCCTTGCAGTCCCACTGAGAAACTGTTTTGAAAAAAATACTCTTGTGATCCAAGCATCCAGGAAAGAAACAAGACTAACAAAATGCTAAAATTTAAAAATGCCTCAGAGTTTCTGGGATTTTTATCCTCTACTCAGTTTAAACTCTAATGCTTTTAAAAGCAGTAATCAAGAAGCCATGTTGCAAATAGAGAGGGATGAAACTACAAATTAGCACATCCACCTGCCAATCCATTAACCCTGAGCACCACTGGAAATGTTATTGCCTCTATCTTGCCTTTCATACGTTCACTTCTGGTATAATACAAAATTGTTTTATATATATTCAGATTCTTCTTGAGGGTTTTGGTTTTTGTCTGACATTAAGTAAATTCTATCTTATTTCCAGCTGAGGATTGAAAGCTGGGAGCTTCTGGTACAACTTCCATCTACAGAACCTCTTGTGTGGGCAGCTCCACAAGAAACTTTTCAAGGCAAACTGCAGCTCAGAAGATACTGATGGCTGTGTTTCCATAATGTAGTGACAGTAGATATAAACACTGAGCATGTTTTACATTTCATTTCAGAGCATATGAAGTAAAGGCATCCAGAAGACGGGATAGAAATTCCAGAGAGGAAAATCCAGAGTCATTGCTGTTACCTCACCTTTACAACAATGGTAGCTATGAAACATGCTACCACACAAATCCAGGATTTAAACCCTGCCCCCCTCCCCTTTTTTTTTAATAGGTTAGAGTGGGACATTTAGATTAATTAGATTTAATTGAACACAAACATAAAATAAACCAATAAACAGTTGTCTTCTAAAATGCAATTGCAAAATGCATGCTGTTGGTTGCAGAAAGGACTATCTTTTTAAGTTAAAAAGTGAGAAACAATAAGCATGGTGCACTGACACATCTGTGGCTGATACAGAATTAAAAGGAAAAAAAGATAGATGAAAACACAGAAACTAAGGAGTCTCTGCTGTGGGTTACTGTCAATGGAAAGCTCAACTTGACTGTCACAAAGAAGAAGCTGTCAGTAAACTCATCACTGCTCATGGCCAGCAGGCTGACTAGCACTGTTCAAACAATGGGTGGAACCAACATGAAAAAGGAAGTGGAACCCAAAACGTGCTGTTTGATCCCATCCTATCTGTGGTTCCTCCCAGTAACATTGTTCTGCAGCCTAGCCAGAAACCATATCCACATATGCAAGTGCCTTTAATCACCCAATTCCTATTGATTTTGATGGGAATTGGGCTCTAAATGCCTTTGTCAGTCTTAGCTTTACTGATGTTGCCCTCCAACAGCAGTGAGAAGCTTTTGTACTACCCTGTTGCCGCCTCAATATCTTTCCAGGAGAAAGGAGGAAAAACACATGCATGTCTTAGGCATGATTCATGTCTGTTTTGCAAGGAGATAACCACAGAGCCAGCAGAAAAAGATACATCAGGAAGCATATCATTATGTATGGCTTTTAATAGTGACAGCAGTGGCTGGCTACCAAAATATTATCATAACTCTTTCAGAAACTCTGACAGCATAGTCAAATATTAAGGAAATTCTTAGTCACCTCTTACTTTCACACATCTTTTAAAAATAGATTTAAGACTATGCAATTGTGTTCTATTTGTAACCATGTATACATATGTATGTATACATGTATATATATGTAAAATGTATTTGGACAGTTATCCTGGCTGCCAAGCAGTTTCATTGCACCAGTTTATAATACCACAATGAAATGTGTATTTAAGGGGTGATTCTCTTTAGAGGTATGTTTAGTTAGTGTTCTACCCCCGTTATGAGAGATGACTGAAGAAAAAAAGAAAAATAGCATATGACAGCTATTGCCAAGGTAAACATATCTTGTTCTGTAAATCTGCATTCTCCTCAGTTACTTTAAGAGTAAAAACAGCTTCTAAAAAATCAATTCCATTTACTGTCTCCTGGGTTTTGATTTTTTTTGTTTGGGTTTTTTTTGGTTTTTTTTTTTCTGGCAATGGGACATCGTTGTTGGAATTACAAAGATCTGACATTCATTAAAAAAAAAAAAAAAACAAACAAAAAAGCACTTGTGCTGGAAATCATGAATGTCAAAGAAAATTGAGAATGCTAGCACATGCTGAGTCTTGTTCTCCAACATATTAACAGAAACACATTCTAAAAACAGGGTTTATCCTAAGAAACTCTGATCAGGGGTAGAAATTCCTCTTGTTATGGAAAGAGATAAATGTGCAAAGCGATAGCCCTTATTTATATTACTTTTAATGCCTAAAGTCTTAAATGGTTCATGGGCACACCACCACAGACATCATTTATTTTTGCATGCCAGAGTGTCATCACAGACTGGCAGCAGTGACAGATGACTGACAGTTTATCTCCTTTTGCATAAATGAGACATTGCTATTGGTCAGACTACTGGTGAGATTATTATCCCAAGGGGAAAATAAAAATCAGGAAAAAAAGGTTTCTTTCTAGAACAAGGACATGAAAATGTCCGACTTAAAATGTCGTCTAGTCAACTGCTCTACTCCATGGCAGGACTGTTAGGGTTTAAACAGTATTCTGACATTTTTGACTCTGAATAGCCTATATCTGATTACTAGAAGATACAAGCTGATATAAATTAAATCAGCCAAATTTTATCAATAAGGATTTTATTGAAAAATTTGTAAAATCGAATTTTGGAACAGTGACAAAGTCAGCATCGAGCCTGGGGTCGACGCTGGGTGAACTCTGAATCAGCCTCTGTCGCACTGGTTCTCCCAAGTTCACATACTGTCTTTCAGAAAGCTGAGTTTTATACCGTTTGTTCAGCCTGGGGTTATGCAGCTTCAGTTTCTTTCTCTTTCTTGTGTTGTTACATATTCATATTTCTGCTGCTGGTCTGTTGATGGGTTTTCTGAGAAGGGGAGAGAGTTTGAGTAGTTTTCTGGGAATTGGACATTGAGATGCATGGTCCTGAGGATTTTGACTAGATCAGTATCAGCTGTTAATTGTTGGGTCGTTAGTAGGCTCATCTTGCTTGGGTGGACCCATCTCTTCTGGGCGTTATCTTAATTGTTGGGTCGTTCTCTTGCAAATTCCTGAGTTTCCAGCATCTGCTTTTGCAATCTCAAGTTGTTTGTGTTTTATACATAAAACATGCTTTTATACTTGTTCTTATATGTGTACAATAAAATGGGAATTATACCAACATATATTACACAAGTGAAATCAAACCTCCCCCACCCCAGAAGAAGCTTCTACAAACTAACTATGGGAAAAAAATATGAAGAGCGATACTCTAGGAGTTGCACTTTAATTACATGTTTTACTCTGGCAGGCTGTTTTAAGGTGAGTGTTGTGCCTTGAAAGTGATGCTTTAAGTTTGAAAATTTCTGAACACAGGAATGTCTAGGTCCATAGTCCTTGCCATTGGCTTACAAACATTTGGTACACTGTTAGCACGTCAGAACAGTGATCAACAGTTGTCTCAAAAAATACAGAGAAATACCAGATTTATTTCTGTCATCTACTGGAAATTTTGTACCAATATACTGATACCATTAGACATGTAAACTAGTAGTACAGCTTGCAGGTGAGCAAGTATTCCTTTCTTACCAGTGAATAATAAGAACTAATGTTGTTTAATCTATCAGGTGATAGAAGCGTCATCTAAGTAACTGAATGACAGTTCTGTGTTCCTCCTGAAGACAATGTGATTTTAAACCTGTTTGTGTAATATGCCTTGAATAAACTTGTTTCCTTTCCTAAGATATTTTATATTTCCTAACTGCAATCTTACCAATTACTTCTATGTAACAAAAGCCTCAGACTGTAAAAAAATTAAAGCTAAGCACATTTTCAAAGTTGTTCTCCTGTTTAGTCATCACATTTTGGGAAGAAAATGCTGGCTCTCAGTTAAAGAGGAAGTATCAGAAATACCATATGCAATGAGGTTCCCAAAATGGTAGCTGGTAGTGAGTAGTGAAAGTGCTTTCACTGATACAAAAACAAAAATCATAGTCCACATGGGCAAATTCAATACCATTTTTATTAACTGCAGCTAGTATGTACCATAAAATCTTATTTATTTTTTCCATTCATATCTGCCTTTCCCTTCTCTCATACCTGCCTTTCCCTTTCAGTTCCACCCTTTTTTTTTATGCTCATTCTTCTTGTTGTAGTTTTTAGAAATTCATTCTATCATTCCACTTTAGCTTACTTTCAGATCAGTCCAGAACTCACTCCTTACATGTTCTCAAATAACAACCATTTTGTTCTTGAAAAAAGCAGAGGAGCAAAAGCCAAAAAATAAAACAAACAAAACAAAACCCCACAAGATAATCTGCTACTATTTCAGTTTCACAAAGTGGGCAATTTGAGATGTTTACACTGCTGAAAGAGGGAAACTTTTTAAACGAAAGTTTAAAATGTTTGCATACTATTTCAAAACAAAGAATTACTAGCTTTACTTTACCCTTGCAAAATAATTGTCTAGGATTTACAGAGGCCAGTCTGGCCTGGATTACTGCTTGAAAATATTCCTTGTTCATAAAATCAGTATCATGTAAGTCTACTTAAGTGACTCTTGATGAGTCATTTAAGTGACAAATTACCTACTTAAGTCATTTTGATGCTTATTTCTGCACAACATTACCACTAAAGTCATAGTAGATAAGCCACTGATCCCATTGTTTCCAGAAGCACTTGTAAAAAAGAAAATCCTTCAAAGGATGTAAGAAGAAGCCCTGATATGACAAGTTCTAGAACTGTCTGCCCATGGGAATTTTCTTTTAATTCAGAGATTTCATTACTTTTACATTAAATGCTCAGACTTGATTTCAGTTGCTTCAAGTTGCTACTTCTATATCCATATAGCAAAACATATTGTCAGAGACTGATGTGAGAAAGTTGAGAATGTAAAATTTAATTTTGCTTGAACTTTTATAAGACATCCACATTTACCTTACTAAGTAAAAATTTTTCAGAAATACAGATATAGAAATAATTTGGGTAGTATAAAACAATGCAAAATGTGGGAAAACCATCACAGGCCTAATCCTTCAGATTTTCAATTATGACAACAAAAATACAGAAAAATACAGGACTGATTTATTTTTTAGTAGAAGGTGAGGAGGAAAAAGCATTACCAAATATTGAGGGCTTTTATGTGTCACAAGACACAAAATCCACAGTATTTCTATCTACATCCATTTAATCTTGTACTTAAGAGTCTTCTATTCCCTTAAAAAAAGCATACTGAAAATACTACTCCACATACTAGCACAAATATAAATATTATACTATAAATAAGATATGATATTTTATCCGGCTCAAATAAAGAGTAAGTACAGCATTGTCATCAAATTATTAAAAGTCACCAAAACACAGACTAGGAGATGAAGGCAGAGAGCAGACCCTACTTCCCATCTCTGGACTGCACACACAATCAATAATTAGCTTGGCTAAAATTCTTAGTGGGAAGAATTAATATAACAGACTTATACTAAGGTATACAGTTGACCAAAATGAGGCACAGGAGAAAGAAAATAACCATCTGATCACTTCTGGCTTTTATGTCCAGAATTCAACCTCCCATGCTCTGCAACATTTTAATAGCATCTACTAAACGTCTTAAAAGATCTCCTAAAGGGCAATGGAGACCATTAATTCTGATCATCCATCTCAGGAAAGGTGTTTTCATAGATGACTCTATGCCATCCTGTATGTTTTTCTAAAGTAGAATAACTTGGATATAATATTGTATTTCAAGAGAGTCACTGAATATGTTTGAAGATTTAGAACCTGCGTGAAAGAAAAAAACTTGTGCATCTTTTACAAGCTCATTCAAGCTATTCAGTGGAGCTGTCTGAAGAGTAATGCAAGCATTAAAATAAGTGAAATGTAAACAAAATGCAAATTAAATATTAGAAATATAAATCAAATAGCAGTTTCCTGGCACTGGGTTTTGTTGTGTTTTTTGTTTGTTTTTTCTGGGTTGTTTTTTGGGTTTTTTTTTTTGTGGTTTTGTTGCTGTTGTTTTTACTGTTATCTGTTGGATTACAATTAACTAGAATAAAAGCTGAAGCAATCTTTGTGCAGACCAGCCCTTCCACACAGCAGGACAGTCATAACTGTCCTTCTACTAGCAATGGTTACGGCTCACACAATTTCCTTACAGCCAGGATAACCTTATCACTGTAGACACAGGCAGGCATAAAAGGAAGAAATGAAAAGCAGAAAGGAAACTGGGAAACATGGAATTTTTTAAAAGAAAGGTGACTCAGTATATATTCTGTATGTTTTCTCCCAACACCATTTTTTTACATATTTAAGTACTGTATTTTACATATTTAAGTACAAGCATTCAGCTGTGTCTCTCTCTGCCCTTGATAAAAATTTATTGCCCCTTTAGCATATCCAGGAAGACTCACCCATTCCCTGGCACAACCCTCTATACCTACACTCAGGTTGGCTCATACACACATTGCCTTACATATGCTGTTTCTGAGCACATTCTTTTCCCCACACTCGTGATTGAGTAATCACGCCCTCCTCTTCCTCTAGTACTCTTCAACTTTTACAGCACAAATATATTACTCACAAAGCTGAAGTTCCAAACTATGTTAGATGTGGATGTTACCAAGTAAGAATGATGAAGGTCAGTGTGTTAAGAAGTTTTTTTGTGTCTGCAGAAAGAAAATGTGGACTATGGGTTAGTTAGCAGCTGATGAAGAAGAGCCATCCAATGGTTCACAAGAAAAATCAAACATGAAAGAACAGCCTGTTGAGTTTATATTTAATCTACATTGAACAGGTGCTCCAGTGTTCTTATGATGAAATAGCATTATTTAAGCATCTGGATTCATAAAGTATTACTTGAAAATATATGAAAGTATAGTTTCTTTATATCATTTTACATTTAAAATTTGGTTTAGTATTTAAAGTCTATTCACTAAGAAAGGCAATGAGGTAACATACTGTACATCAAGTTGAAACTCATGATGTGGCAAATGCTTGATAGCTATAGACATAAAAGACATCTTCAAATATCTGCCAAGACAGAGAAGTTATGGTTGTGTCTGTAGAATTTTACAGTCCTTAATGTAAGCATGAATTTTACAATACCTATAGAAATTAATCTACTGAAGCAGATTCTCTGAATGTATCAAAATCATTGTAACAGGAAAGTCAGTAAAATAAGCAATCTTACATTCAAATAAACTACCATTTCTGTAAAATGCACACACAGAACATTAAAAAAAAAGTTGGCAATGGGTAGCGTCAGCATCAATTTTAAATTTGTAAAGTAAAGTACTTGTACTACATGTTCATTCTTTGTCATTTAGACTTTATTATATAAGAGGCCTGTACATTGAGTTCAGCTAGGGATAAATTGAGTAGCAGACATGAATTCATAGTTAAAAGGGACTGCTCTGGTGTTATTGAACGAGCAAAGCATGCCACTGGAGTCAACAAAATACAATTCATGTGTTATTATTAGTAATTTTCAGAGGTCTAGAATGATTTTTTATGATCTTTTATGATCTCTAATACTGAGGCAACACTACACATCAAACTCACAACACTCTTACCCAGCACAATACCAATTCCACAACTGGATCTATTCAGGTCCCTTTCACATACATGAAGGGCCCAAAACACTTTACAGAAATTTGACAAAGTCCATCTGTCAGCAGTCTAGATATAAATACTGCATAAAACTGATACAAAGAGGATAACACTTCCCAAAGTAAAAAACAAACAAACCAAAAAAATTAAAATCACAAAGGAAAAAAAACCCAAAAAACTCAAATAACCTTAAAGGTTTAAATTATCTTTGAGGTCATCAGAGAAAATCAGAAAAGCAAATAGAGGTAAAAGCTAAAAAGCACATGCTCACAATTTATATTACAGAATTTTAATTAATGTGTTCAGTTTTTATTTATTTTACTGGACTTTGTTTGGTGCCACTTTCAATGCATCTCTAGAAATTATCTGCACTTCTGGTCCTGCTGTCAGGGAAAAAACAGTACCCATTTGCAAAAAGTCCAAGTGTTCAATTGCAAAATCTGGTTTCAGCCACATTTCAAGGCAAGTATCTTGAGTCTAATAAATTATTTCAAAAGACATGTCACCACTTTGAATAGCAACAAATTTGCAATTGCAAATACAACTGATCTTTTAGCATTTCCATAACCAGGGTATGACTTGTGAAGCCTATGCCTTCTAACCAATCTAAACTAGATTTGTCCTCAGTCAAATTCTAAATCCTATTTCAAACTTAATTTAAACCACAATATCTTCTTTTCCTTTAAAACTCAAATTGAAAAGATCACTAGTAAAGCATAGTCCTTGCTGGATCATACTTACAAGCTTCCTGCTAATACTAGCAATCCATGGGATATGTTTAATCCATGGGATCTTTGGTCTTTCCCTAGGATTAGTGCTCATTGGTCAAGCAGAAGGAGAGAGAGACAAACACAGAACCACAGAAATCAGGTCTATAATTATGATTAGAAAAAAAAAAAAGAAGAAAAGGTTGGTTGTGACATCTTTTATGCTTCCAGTAATGCATTGTTATTGCCAGAATTTTCTTTCCTATATAAAGATGCCTTACCTAAAGTCTTAAGTATAGTAACAGTAAGGTTCAGAAAATAATATAAAAATCATAAGAAAGTTCACCCTTTTCCATCCTGTGAGAAATGTTAAAACTGCCTTCTAAAATTATAATTAAGTTGTATCCTAAACCCTTATCCCAGAGTTTTAATTTAGTATAAAATTTATATACATATAACTTAGGAAGATATACTATCTTTTAAGAAATTTTAAATTTTCTTCACCTACCCTTTATCCATATTGAAAATATTAAGTATTCATTCAGAAGAGCTTTTTAATTAAATCAGAAATTTTACTAATTTATTACTACTTTATCAAAGAAAAAGCAGTATAAAATTTATGTTATATGGAAAATTAAGCTTTTAAAAATCAAATTTTAATTTCAAATATGCATAACACTGCTAAAACATTGTAAGCCCTCTACACTCCATTTGACCTGTTGAGAATGAGATTAACTCAGCAGCATCCCTGAAAACTCACATGCACTGTCAAATAAGAAAGGAAGCCTTGAGATAAAGCTGAAAACAATATTTTAGGAAATCTTATGATAAAGATAGAACTACAATGTCATAATGTAAGTCAATTACAATTACATGAATAGTTCTATGTAACATAGTCAACTTATATAAACTTACAAAGCTTCACAAGCATGGTGGAAAGATGGAATTTGTTGCATTAGTTATTTAATTTAATAGGACAACAAATTAAGTAATACAGCAAAGGGAGAATATGAAAAAAAGCAGACTTCAAACAAGGTTATAACCTGAAGAGGCATTGTCTATCAACACTAGCAACAGGCAGACCAGAAAAATCCTAAAATGGTAACAAAACTTCTCTCCTCTTCCCAAAAAACACTTAATTAGCAGAATAGAAAATATTTTTATTCTATGGAGGAATCCAAACCAGCTGGATTTCATCCCAAACCCAGGAAATAGGGAACTTTAATAAAACAACAGACAGATCAACTCTTACCGTGGTTCAGATTTACAAGCAGTAACAATAGAAAAGGTATTAATTTACAGCATACTTACAGCAAATACCACTGCCATCAATATTTTAACAATTGTTACCTAGACAATAGTAAAATCTGAGCCTCATTACACTGAAAGACGTGAAGCTGTTAACAGACATCTCAACGACAAGGTAAATTATAGAATCAAACACCAGTCCTTGATTTGAAATTGCCCACATTTATTGTTTCTCAGAACAAAGTTCAGAAACCATTTACTCAGCTTCTACTGAAAACAAACAGTAGTTATTATAAAGTAGTAGCTAAGGCCTGATATATTAACTTTGGGGAAACTCTGGGAGGAAAACTTGATTTTATTCTGTATAACTAGGATTTTTGTATAAGTGCATTTTTTTTTTCTTCTACCTTCCTAAAATTTGGGATATTGAAATTACTGTTAAGAAAAACTATATCATTGGTGAATGCTTCTCAAGACTACCTACATACAAACAGTGGAACACTCTCATACCAGTTGTATGAGAGGAAAAACCCCAAACATTTACAAAAAGGAACAAGTTCCAACAGATACTTATCAAAATATAAAATTTAAATAATGTAAATTTAAATAAATGTAAATGTTTAAATAATTCATGTGGATTGTGCAATAAAGGAAAGTACTCACTCAGAGCACTTGTCAGAGTAACAACTACAAGTTCCCTACTTGGCTTTTCCTAATTTGGAGCTTACTGAGTCTCAATGCTCCAACCATCTGACCATTCTGTAGATCTATCTCACAGGTCCTGGAAAGCTTTCTGGATACAATCTGTCAAGATAAATAAAATTCTTCAGTAAACATTTTTTTTTTTTTTTTTTTGGAGAAGAGAATTTGAAGCTAGCTAGTTCTAATAGTATGTTTGAATCCATCCCCCATACCAATACCATTTTATTGTGGCTGTACACAGAAAACATATTCCACCTGCTCAGAAGTTAAGCGACAGAACCCAAAGCATATGGAAATCACTAGGCTAAAATCCAGAGTCACCATAGTTATTTTCTACTGCTACCAACATGTACATTTATATGCAAATCTTCCATTTGCCCGCAGACTGTCCTTTCACGATTTTCTGTGTGCAAAAACAAACCAGGCACACATCTGTGCCTTTGACCTCAGCAGAGCCCTCAGGCATAGCTTAAATGCTACCTTCTGCTGGCCTCTTAACACCAGGAGTTTCAACTCTTAAATTGCAAAGAGCTCTGCTGCATATATTTAGTAACAGTAGCTGAACCACAAAAGCACTGAAATAAAAGTGATAATACCAGGCCCCACTGTAATTTGGCTCCAAAGCCAGTAATGCATTCAGCCATCAAATATTCCCGTATAAAGGGAGCAATGATCAGCTTGCATGTCTGGATGTTCTCAAGTAGCCCATAATCAATCTTAAGACTCTTGTAATGGGTCATAAAGATTATAATGACTAACTATGAAAGATTATAATGACTAACTATGATTAAAAAATTGTGGACTAATTATTATAAATCTGCTCCACCCATACTTTTGTACAGATCTATCAGAATTTTGGAGTGTTTTTCAACCTAAATGATTCTATGATTTTATCATCTACTTTTTTTTAAAGGTAGCTTCCAACAAGAAATGTTAAGCCTGACTAAATGCATACAAGCCAAGAACCAGCATTTTGGAATTAAGTCTTCAGATGAAAACAGTGGAGAGGATTCCACTCTCCATTTTCAAAATTCAGGGTTTTTTATTGCCTTCTCTGCCACTAAACCTTTGCAGTAATAATTTTTTCCACTTACTTTTGAAATTCAACCAGATATAAGAGAAAAATTTAGTAAGTGTTTACTGCTCATGTGGAATTACCTTTAGTAATTATATCAAGTATTTCTTCCACTCACAGGTACACAAAACAGCTTCCACTGCTATTTATCACGTTTCCTCATAAAACATAGCTTGGTCAAGCCCCCAGTGTTTCTGCCACAAATTACTATGTTTTTCTACAGTCCAAAGAGATGTGCATTGTCATACAAACTCTTCTGCTAGATTTTTATAACGTCATATCAGAAATAGACAGGGTCAAATAGTCAGTAACCTGGCTACACAAACATAACAAAATAAACATAATAAATAAATAACCTGTTCTATGAGACTCGAGTGCCAAGTCTGGCCAAGAAGACTTTTGTTAGATTAGGAAAGAAGATTGCGTAAATGACATTCTATTCTTCCATTTTTGATGCACCTGATAATAACACAGCTACCCTTTTATTATTAACTTGGCTTCTAATAAGTAGGTTTCTGCCAGAAAGAGCTGCATGGTCTTGATGTAAGGCCACTATAAACTCTCTCCCTCAGCCCACTGCTGGAAAACATACTGCCTGGATTTAGCTAAACAGAACATTTGTCCATCTCTTGGCTACTCAGTTCATGGTCCAATTTCCTCTGTATATTAAACTAGGACACTGGAGCAGGTGGTATTTATTAAAGGCTTGCTGCTGCTCTGGGAGTTGATAACGTCTTAACCACAGGTAGACCCTCAAAACTATTTAGGTATTTTCACAGCTTTGAATAAGTGAAGTTCTATCTCTCTGAGAAGCCCCACTCCTCAAAACCTATTTTACCCTTTTTTATCCAGGAAACTGAATGAGGATCAACAAAGAACCCCATACCATTACAATCTTCATGGAGCCACACTTTTAATTTTCTTAGCACATAAATCAGGATTTCATTGCAATCACTGGAAGGCATAACTTTATCACTGAACAAGCCTAATAAGTCATATAATCTCTCCAAACTACATCCCCTTGCACTAAAAGTAGTCTACTTCCAGAATTAAATCAAAACTTGAATTTAAAAAGTGTTATGGCAATGAATTCATAACTAAGGAGGAGAAAATACTAAGGACCCAATTGTGAAATGCACCTTTCATGGAAGAAGTATTTATGACTATAAAACTAAACAACAGGAGATACAATTAACAAAGCTTTATGGCTTTAGGAGCTTAACCCCACATTTAAAATTACATAATGTCACAGTAAATCTGAAATACCTAACAACGATCTTAATTTGTACTTACTTTTTTCATGGAATTTGGACAAATCCTTCAGATTTTAGATTGTCTCTATGATAAAGATAAAAGAATTTTGTATTAGTCTAAAAGTCTTCTCCAGGTATTTTGAATGAAGTTGAGTATTGTCAATATAACTTTATCACAGAAGCCAAATAATATTTGCTAAACAGTTATGTAAAGTATTACTTTTTCTATTTTGCTAAAAGTTCAATTTTAAGCAAATTCAAACCAATCACAATTCAAAAAACACAAAAAAAAAGCACAAAAACCAGGTAGTCCTCTAAATACATTAAAAAAAATATGCTCAGATGTCTTCATGCAAATGAACATAATTGAATTTAATTGATTCCCCCTTTCAATTAAATGGTAATTATTATTCATCCCCATTCATAAGCATTTGATACTAATCCCTATCTTTACTGGCAGGGTCACTGTTACCAGACATCAAAGCAGTGCTAACTATACTTTTTGATAAAAGTCAAGATTATAAAGGTGGACTGGCAGACAGTAATAGTGTAATTGCATACAGTTCATGCATGTTGTTCAACAACAATAAACCAGAGGAAAAAAATGCTTGGCAGCTGTGGTCTAGATTCACCTGAAAATTAGGGAGCCCTATGGATGGTGAATGCAAATCATATTATAGTGAGCATGGATATGTATTCACTTCAAAGTGCAACTTACAAGCCAGGTGACAATCTGTCTTTAAGGGAAAAGATAATGCAGGACTTACTTCATAAAAGATTCTTTATGTAGCAGTACAATTTAGAAATATCTAAGTATTCCATTTTTCAAAGTTCTTCCTGTTCAGTGTTTACCTGAAGAGAGTGCATGTATTATTTGGCAAGACTTTTGCATATTTTTTGGCACTTAAAAGTATTTTAAGACTAATGCTGGCATTTTCATAACTGCTAAATCATTAAAAAAATAATATTTTAAGTCTGCAGGGAAGCTAGCTTGGCACTGTTTTCACTTGCTTGCTTACCTAAAGTAATTTTTTTCTTGCCAAATATATAAAATCTCAGAAGAATCACTACTCCTTCCTATTGTATCTTGGTGGAGTAAATCAACTTAAATAAGAACTAATCCAATGAATCCTTACATTTTCCATAAACCAGATGTTCTTATACTCAAATATGTTTGAATTTTTTTTTTTCTAGGTTTGGGAAAGCTGCTAACCAGTCTGGTTGTTAGGCTAACCTTTCCAACCTCAACACTGCAGTTACTGCAGCTTCTGCTGGAATGATGACTGGGGTGCAGCCAGGCACCCCTTTCACCTGGCCACAGTGCAGCTGAACGAGGATCCACCGTTCCAAAAGCCCATGCTGTTCAGCACTAGAGGGATGCATTCTTAAGACACTGTTCACTCCTGAACTTTGGGATTTTTGTGCTGGTTTAGCTGCTGAATAAAGAAGAAATGTTATAAATGTGACAGAGCAAACAATCATCTAGAATAATAACTAAAGACACTGGTTTTCCTAATATAAAGTAATTAATTGGATGTGCTGTTTGAAGAGGTGAGAAAAAAATCTTAGGTATCCATTCCTCTCCAAAGCAAATATTAAGCAGAGGACTAAAAGTACCTCCAAAGCAAATATTTCTTTTTTATTAACCATAATAAAGTAAGAGTGGCAAAGAAAGTCACATAAAACTTGCCAGAACATAGTTATTGAACACTGCAGTTTCTAATCTCAGCAATAAATGTAGGTCAAGGCAAGTGGAAAATCTAATTACTCTGTAAATTTTTAAACCTGTTTCTTTCATCTCAAGGAAAAGAAAATTGTTCCTTTGCATTTAAGCAGACTTCACTACAAAGCGTAACTACAGCTAGGTGAGAAAATATTTTTGCCTGAATGTAGAGGTTTTTGAACCTCCTTCTTTGCACCCTGGGTTGTACACTAAGCTCTGGTTCATATTTGCACTCAAGATATCACTGCTTGCTTCACAATTACTAGAGCTAAAACACAAAATCCAGAGACACTCATGAGAAAAAAGCAGACAAACCCCCCAATCATTAAATAAAATAGATCTTTGGTACCACACTGCAGCAGTTCCTTTCAGCAATATATCCCATTTGATACCCATTTGTAGTGTATTCATACACTGCATTAAGAAAATACAAAGCAATGCATTGTTACAAAACTATTATGAATATGAATACCTGACAGCATTGTAAATATCGATTATTCACTGTTTATATTACTTTTTCTCACAGTGGATGCTGATTTCAGTGTATACATACACCACACTATTTAGATTTACAAGAAAAAAGAAACAATTGAAAAAATAAAAACACTTTGAAGATTCAAGCCTCCTAATGACTCTAAAAACTAAGGATTCTTTGAGGATCACATTTCCAAACAAGCAAACAAACAAAAAATAGTAATTTCAGGTACTTAAGAGGAATTCATAGCACAATGAATCTCAGATTCTCTCTCTCAAAACAAAAAACAAAACAAAAAAAGTGAACAAATGAAAATATTAGGAGCTGTAACTACAGCCACTGACTGGCCTGTTCTCACAGAGCTCTGTCTTCCAGCCCTTACTGCTGTGATACGTGACAAGGAAACCATGAGTTTCACAACAGATAAATTTGTGTGTTGTGTTCTGATTTGGCAGTCAAATGTTTTGTTTGTTTTTGGGGGGGGTGGGAGGGGTGAGTTGTACAGACGTGGAAAACCTGGCCTAAGGTCATCTGATCTTTGGACAGTGCTCTCATTAAGTATAAATCCTACTTTTGAACTTCCTCCAATTCCATGAGAGGTGAAGCCTCCCAACCAAACAAAACAAAAACAACAGTGAAAAGTCTTCTGTGTGGAAGACTTAGACTGGGTTGGTCTTGAAAGGTAAACCCTGAAACAGTAGCTCAAGGAACCACCCAAACCAAAATAAGTTCTACCCTGGTCGGTTTTAAAAGAATGACAAGATTTTTTTTTATTTTTTTTATTTTATGTATTTGTTGAATGACATCTACCCAGTTTATAGAGATGTAAGATATGTCTTTTAAACTACATGAGAGTTCAGCAGACTATACCACACTCCCTGCTCTGTATGTATTGATGAATTTATGAATACAAGCATCAAAACCATTCCTCAGCATTCTCAAAGCCTTCAGATATTAACTTGGTAACCTTTGATCTAAAAATTTTAGACGCTAATCAGGTATTGGTCCTTCCCTCACATTAAAAACAAATTAAAAATTATAATAATTTATCCTGACTGGAGATCCATTACATTGCTAAAATCATATGTAGCCTGAGGCCTCACTGGTGACAAGTAGCAATAAATGAGACCTGGATCTGCACTGAATGAGGAGAAGAGGAAGAAATCTTATTTGCCAGTCCATTTGTTAAGCAGCAAAAGTGAGAAATTGGCAGGGACCTTTTATCTTAAAAATATATATTTATACAAATAACTAATGTGGAAAAATAAATTAAATATGGGGTTTCTTAATCTCTAGGTGTTTGACTTTACAGCTTATTATAACTTTGGCAACATAATATAACTCATTACAATTGTGCTTTCCTTCCTTCAGCTTTCATGCTTCTGAAGCATGACCTTGCACTGATTCATTGCACTTAACTCATATTCTGAAGAACAGAAGGTCCAAATTTCACTAAGAACCAGAGCAACCAGTGATGACAAACCAATCTCCAATCAATGCATGCCATAAACAGCATACAAAAAGTCTGAATTGTTATAGATCAACAAAACTGTTACTAAAATAATCTTAAAATGAAAAAAATAGGTGTTCTAGAGCAACAAGAAACAAGCAGAATAGAAGTTTAAAGCATGTTGGTCCACCCTAGAAGCACAAAAGAGCCTGCTGAACAGCAAAAAGATTCAGATTAAGGATAAAGTTTATGGAACAGTTGAGACAGGATATTTTTACAGTCACGCTACTACAATAAGGACACACTACCTTCTGTCTGCCAACAAGGCTGTAATCTTTCACGCACAAGCACTGAATGTATTGATGACTGCTTGCAGCTGACAGCAATCGGGGGGGCATTGAAAGGAGTAGCATTTTCTTGTTTTGCTTTGGGTTGGGTTTTTGAGAGTTTGAGGGTTTTTTATGACAACGGTCAGATGATAATGAAGTATATAATTTTTTTTAGGAGCTAGCAGACTTCTGCCCAGCCCACTGGCAGCATTGGCAAGGCCTTTTGTCTATCCTTAGCTCGCAAATAATGTAATACAAACGAAGCAAAACCAGCGTGATCCGCCCGCACACCTCAATAGAGCGTGTCTTCCAAAAACAAGTTGTTTCAAGAAGGGGTTAACTTACACTGCCAAAGCTACTCTCTTATTACGGCACTCGAGCCATGTGCATACCCCACGCACCGCGCGGGGAAAGCCGCCCCGCCTCGCACACCTACGCCGGGCTCGGTGCCACGGCAGCTGCCGACACGGACCGCAGCCCTCCCGCAGCCCTCCCGCGCCCCGGCTCCAGGCACCGGCTCCAGGCACCGGCTCCGGCCCAGCGGCCCTGGAGCGGCGCCTCCGCCAGCCCCGCCGGCCGTCCCGGGTCCACACAGCTCCCACACAGCTCCCACCCCGCGCCGCCGCGCGCGGCACCTCCCGCCCCCCGCGGCCCCGCCCCGCCCGGCGCCTGCGCGGAGCGGCGCGGCGGGCGCAGGAATGCGCCTTACGGTTAAATAGTGGGGGCGCAGGGGCGGCCGCCGCGGGCGGGCGGCGGCGGCGGCTCGGGGCGCCGGGAGAGCCTCCATGGCGCGGCGCAACTCCCGGGGCGGCGGCACCAGCGGCAGAGGCGGCGCGGCGCTGTTGTGACAGCGGCGGGGACTGGCCTTCCTCCGGCCCCGCTCCCGAGCGGGGGCCCCGCGCCGGTGTCCCAGGGGCGCGGCGGCGGCGCTCACAGAGAGGAGCCGTGGCGGCGGCAGCGGCGGCCGGGAGCAACCGGCGTGTCACCGCCTCTATGATGAAATTCAAGCCGAACCAGACGCGGACGTACGACCGGGAGGGCTACAAGAAACGGGCGGCGTGCCTGTGCTTCCGCAGCGAGCGGGAGGACGAGGTGAGCCCGCCGAGCACGTGGGGCGGGAGGCGCCGCGCTCGGCCCGGCCGAGGTTCCCGTTCCGCCGGCCCCGCCGCTGCCGCATCCCTTTGTCTGGCCGCGGGGCACGGGCGCCTCCCGGGGGACACCCCCAGTGCGCACAGCCGCGCCGGGGCTCCCGCCGCCCCGAGAGCCGGCAGGGGCGGCACGGTGAGGCCGCGCGGTGCCGGCCGGCCGGAGCCGGTGGCGGGCGGCCCCCGGGCTGTGCCGGTCCGAGCGGTGCCGGGGGCGGGGCGGGCGCGCCTCTCGCCCACCATCTTGGGGCGGCGGGGTGCGCGCCCACGTGCGCGGCGCCGCCTTTGTGCGCGGCCCCGGCGCCCCTCGGCGGAGAGGAGCGAGAGGGAGACTCGGCTCCCAGGGCGGGGCGGGATGGGCCAGGACACCGACTGGAACTCCAGGCTTATCTCCTGTGTGCCCGTAACACGCGGAAAACCGGTTAATGTATAATGGCGCGTGGAGGGCAGGGCTGGTGTGTCACCCTGCAGGAGAACCTCCTGCCCCGCTTGGGCGATAAAAAAAAAACAAACAAAAACCTGTGCATGTGACACCTGGTTTTCCCACAGAGAGAGAAAAATGGGGCTTAGAAATATTTTGTGAACGAGGTCGGGAGAGGGAGAGTTGTTGTAGCGGGCAGCGCTCACCCGAAATTTTATGTTGCAGCGGAGTCGGGAGGTGGCAACAAAGTTGTCCCGTGTTCCGAGCCAAGGTCAATGGCACAGCCCGTTATCTGGCAGCTCGACTGATGGATTCATTGCACAATGCCTTTATAGATGGTGTCGGGCTGGAAACATACCCTTCTGCGATTTCTGGTTTTATTTTCTTGTTTAATAGTCATGAAATTACTATAAACGTTAGTGTGTGGGGGTTTTTTCCTGCCTTTTTCTGTAAGTTAGAAGATGCTGGTACCCTTCCCGAGCTGCCAGTACAGCGAATGTCTTTCTTGAACATATACTAGGTAAATATAATTCGGTTGGAAGAGGCCTGATTTCAAAATACAGGCACTTGGGTTTAAACAAAAAAATTATTTCCTATGTGGTATAAATACAGCCTTGGGGCCGTGTTGACGAGTATAAAAGAGAAAGGCACCCAGCAGAAATCTTGCAAGGTCTTGTTACAGCTTTTTTCTTGGCTTATAGCTTTTCCTGGTCTCTGACACTCCAACATACTTCACCACTTTATGTGACTTTAATATTTAGTTTCGGATGCTACTCCAGCTTAGACTTGTATGTGGTTTGAACACCTGAGCCACTGTTATGGCTTTTTGCATCAACTGTAGTTGGAAATTCATTGTTAGGGTCACCTTTGTCAGTGATTTCCATTCATTCTTCATTTCCTGGTACAACTTCTTGTCATTCTCTTTCAGTCTTGCATCCAATGAGATCACTGGCTGCTTCAGAATATTGTTTGTGTGTAATAATATGCTTTGAGGCTAAGGGTGATAGTAGCAGCTTCACTGGGCTGTGTAAGAATAAGGGTACTGACCATTATTGCACTGCAGTCCTTTGTGGTATTCTGGATGGAGTACCTGTATTGCTGGGATGAGGCTCGGCCTTGGCATCATGCAGGTAGACATATTTGAGGCTGAAATGAGTGGGAGAACATCAGATCAGATTTTGGACATAGATTATGTGTGTGGAAACAGTTAAAATTGTTTTCTGACAAGTTATTTCCAGGAAAGCAGTGCCAACAGCTTGAACTTGCTTAGGAGCTGGTTCCCAAGTGTCAGTTTCTTCTGTATCAGAACAGAATCTATTCCTTAGAAGTTTAATGCCTGACTGTTTGTGATTAACTCCAATCACCTGCCATGTTCCCCAAATTAGGTGTTTGATGCTTGCCTCTGTCTTCTTGAACAGTGTTGTCCTGGTAGTTTCTGTGTTGGTCTACTCCATGTGAATGTCTTCATGTTTCTTTTCTAAGTCTCTAGAGATTGCAGCATCAATTTGCAGCCAAGCTACATCTCCAGGGTGTTTAAGTGTCGGGCAGCTTCTGCAGGGAAGGTGCACGAGGGTGTGGTACCTGAATTACTGGAGAAGAAGGAAACAGGAGACTTCTGTAGAAGCTGTTGGGAGGTGAGGGTGGAGGAGAACTACAGGATAGAATAGTTTTCATAGTTATTTTGACTTATAGGATAAGCAAAGAGTTGCTCAACATCGGAGTCGAGAAAATAGAACCAACAACTGAAAACAATTTTTAGTAATACATTTATTTTTAGGAGCCTTAAAAGCAAGAAATCCAATTCGCAACTTTTTTTTTTTTTTTATGAGATGCTGTCTGCAAGACTAAATTTGTTCTACTTTTTATCTGATTAGGGTCTATCTTGAGGAATGAGTAGCTATAACAATCTTGTGATACAAATCTTAGGATTAATCTTTTTTTTTTTTTCTACTTCCATTCTGACTGTCCAGAAGGCTAGTCCCTAGCCAGTTATAGCTGAGCTTAAGCTTTTGTTCCTTCTTTCTTGCACTTAGCTTTCTGACATATCTAAACAGCAGTCATTCCTTTCTTAGCTTTTCTTATGAACTTGAAGTCTTTAATCATCTTCTCTTAAAAACAGTTTTCTCTTTTGTTCATCATGGTAGGTCTTGCATCTCCTTCTGTTTGGTGAATGTATTTTTTAATGTGGGTGACACTTGTGGTTCCTTTAGATGGGGTCATGCTGTGGTGTGTAAAAGGTTACTAACACTTCTCTAGCAATACTAGAAAAGATGTAACAAGATCCATTTATATCGTGATTGTAAAGCTGTTGTGTAGTCATCTTGCATTTACTGGTGATGTCTACATCTCTTAACTTGTTGCCACTTCATGAACTCTCAGCTTGTACCAGAAATCCACAGCAGTGTTTTCACTTGAAGGTGGTCCTTCTTCTGCAACTTCATGTGATGTCCCCTGTCAATATCATGACTTCTGGACTCTGCCTCTCAACTAAAGACTTAGGCATTTTCAGTAACAGCTTTTTGTACCCATTGACAAAAATTGGGCAAGTCACGAAAACATTTTGTATCTCTGTTGTTGATCTAGCAAAATCTGCTTGTTATGGCTTCCTGGTCGACTTCTTAACCACACTGCACTTCTTATACTACCTTTGTAGCCTTGTTGATGTTACAGCTGAGTTTTATGTGTAGTGAAGTAACATCTTGACAGAAAAAGACTAGTCCAACCCATCCCTTACATTTCATTATACATCTATTTATTTTAATACAATTACACAACTATTTACATTGGGTTTCAGTTTGCTTCCTTGTTTCTCAATTTGAAACATAGGTGTGCTGTAGGATACTGCTGAGGCAAAATTCAGCCTGGTGGTTCCTGTATGCGGTTTGAAATACAGATGCTGAACTACTACTTCCCAGCTACAGCGCCCAGGCTAATTAGACTTACTGCCAGACTTGCCAGTCCTTGTTGCCAGGCTTAAAAGTGTTGAGTCAGTTCTCTTGAGTGTTACAGGCCACAAACTGGGCTTCCCTGCAGTCCTGCAACCTGTCAAAAGCTTCTGCTGCGAGAGCTGATATTGCAGCTGAAAACAGGTACCTGAGATGACTGATGATTGTTCAGCTGCACCACTGTGAAAATCCATGTTTCTTCATCTTCAAGTGCCTCCACACAGAACTATTTAGTGCTATATAGTCCATTTTGGTTTATGCTGTCATAGTATATGATTTTAAAAGAAAAATCCTTTAAAAAGGAGGAAGCCCAAACAGCTAAGTAAGATGCCCAGTAGCTTTGGTGTTTTTTTGGCTGTTAAAGCTGTTGGTCCCTTAGACTGTTGTCATTAAAGTGTTGCCTATTTTGGTCTCAGTGCTGTCATTTAGGCTGAAGAGGCAGCAAGATGGCTGGATACGAGCTGAAGTGCTGGTTCCTTTTGTTCGTTAAGGAAACTAACCAGTAATTGCAGGGAGAAATCCCATTAAGAAAATGAAGCAAGGCTATGTGGGCATGCAGTGTGTGGAGGGGGGTGCAGCCTTTTTGCTTTGAACAAACAAGAAGCTGGTAGGTGTGTGCAAAAAAGCTGATGGTATTCAGCAGGCAGGGATGGGCTGGTAGATTTGTCTATGGGGAAATGCAAGTTTCTCTTGAGCAACTAGGAGTGGATGGCAGCTTTAGAATAAGCCTGCAGGAGAGACCGCTTGGTACGGTGAGGACCGACAGCTTCCACAGGTTGGAATTGTTTATGCATTCAGTGTTCTGCAAATAGTAGTTTTACATAAAAATCCTCCTGTCTTAGGGTCTGGGCAGAGGGTAGGCAAGGAAATTCTTACTTTTCAGTGCAGAGAACAAGGCACGCCTTTAAAGCAGCAAGAGCAAATAGTAATAAACATAAATTTTGTACCAATTTGAGTAACTGAAATAATTTTAAAACCTAATTTAATTTTTTTTCCATCAACTACATCTTATACAAATAAATGAGCAGTTATTTTTAAGTATCTTGAATATAAACTTTGAGTGCATTCTAATTACTTTGGCATCTGTAACAGTGCTTTATGTAATCAAATATGGTACTGAAAGCCCTACTTTAGTGTTCAGCCAGCAGTTGCTAGTGGCAGACCTAAAATAGTTTCATATGCAAAAAAAGGCTTCAAGCTTTTCAATTTTTAATTTTGCCTTTGTTGTTCAGCCTTGTACATGAGATGCAAGCAGATGGGAGATTTTTTTAATATTGAGACAGTAGTGAGGACAGTAGTGAGCAATATAACAAATGTATTGCTACACACCTACAGGATATGTAGATTTATTTTTTTGTTCCCCCCCTCTGTAGCAGGGCATACACTTGCGTGTCAACTATCTTATTCTTGACTTAAAAATTATAAGCTCCTAGTCTTATAGCTCCTTTTTGGTCTGATTTAATAACTATTTATTTGCTTGTAGAATGCCAAGATAAAGTGTGGGGGTTTTATGTGTTGTTACAGTGGTCACAGTTTCATCATTTAAAAAAAAAAAAAATAGTGCTCCTCAGTTTTGTACAGCTCTTGCTTCATATTAGCAATGGTTTTATTAAAGGAAAGCATAAAATGTTATTTTTATGTGTGTTGGTCTAAATGGTCTGAAAGCCAGAAAGATCTTTTGTTATGCAACCTGATCTATAAAACCAGGCCCCAGAAGTATCACCTGGCTACCCTGGCAAAATGAGGTGTTCTAGGAATTACTGTAAATAAACTTGCACAGTCATGAAAAATATTCCATACTTGACATGGAATTTTTCATTTGGTTTCATTATCCTTCAGTGTAGAGCTCTCGGGCATAAACACACAAATAATGTGTGCTTTCAGATAACTTGGGGTATGAACATGGCGTGTTATTTAAGGCTGGCAGGGGCTCCATAGTGGTATGGGTTACCTACCATGTGTTATGATGGTCTGATAAAATATAGGCATGTTTCAAATGCCAGAGAATACACATTTCACTATGGACTTTCAAGCATGCTGGGGCTTTTATTTTTTTCTGTTTCATGTCTCTGCCCTCCTAATGGACAGGAAGAGTAATTAACATGGGATAATTGCTGCCTTAGCTTTTCCTCAGCATTTTCTTGACATTTGGACATTATCAGCCAGGTTGGATGAGCAATCTGGTCTAGTGGAAGGTGTTCCTGCCTGTGTCGGCAGGGCTGGAACTACCAGATGATCTTTTAAGGTCCCTTTCACCCCAAACCATTCTATGAATCTATGATCTGCATGTTGTAGAAAAGGTATAGCTTGAAAAATCAAGACCTATAAGCAGCTTCCAAAATGGCTCTTAATGATGTATCTACAGAGGCAGTGTTTGCTTATAGTGTATCCCTGCAGGTTCATGTGGGGTTAAAGCTTGTGTTAATATTAAGAAAAATTGAATGTTAGGTTGTTGTGGTAGGATTTATGTCAGGTAACCAACTCGCGATACAAGACACTGGTGTGCTTATTATGTCCACAGAAAAGCAGTTTTCTACAGGCATGACATATGCACCTTGTTTTCATGCTGCAATATTTTCTGACAAATTCCAACTACTTGCTAACAGTGGAAGCCTGCAGGTTTAGTGAGGCTGTGGGAATTCAGCTGTTCACCATGGCAGAAATCTTCAGTTTTCATTCGTAAGTCTTCAGATACTGACATCAGTCAACTGTGAGGTGTTTTTTTTTTTATTATTTTGAATCCTCAATTATTTTTTCCCCATACCTACGGTATTACTTTTCTTTATCATATGGATTTGTTTAATGGGGTTGACAGTTGCTCAAAGTGGGCTGAGGGGAGAAGGAAATATGACTGTAGGGTTGATGACATCAGGCTAAGATGTCCTATAACAAAGCTCTTTTTGCCCTGTTTAGAAGATGCTGTCTTTTTTAACTAGTTATATTTGTGCTAAGATACTTGAAAAAAATACTTTTTTTAGCTTACTTGTACCATCCTAAGTTTACTTGGGATTTAAGCTGGTGGCAAAGTTTCTATTTGAATTGCTTCAGTTAACTCAGTGGTGCTCAGAACTCCCAAGCTACTGTGAAACAGCATAATGGTAGACTTCTTCAGAAACGTATTAATATCTTGGCTAGATATATATATGCCTATATACACACACACATATGTGTGTTCTTATCTCCAGCTAGGGTTTGTAGACATGGCTGTTTTTAAACATCTCTTATAGATTTGTGAGTTCACAGACTGTAGGTTATGTGTATATTTTTCCAGTCTTGTTTGTAGAACTCTTGAAAAGCTTGCTTTAATTCAGTGGCTTTTTGATTTAGTGCTTAAGCCCTTGTGTGAAGCAGTGCTACAAATGTAAATACTTTTGTCTCCAAAGATCTATCTCAAAGATGGACAAGACTACAAGGTAACTGGTATTTGTCAAGAAATAACCTTGGCAAATCTTTACCTGTGACTGAGCAGCCCTCAAAGGCTTGGAGCTCCTGTTTCTGACAAGTGCTTGGAAGCTGATCCCTTAGTCAAACAGATTATGTTGCTGAGTAACCAGTAAAGCCTAGCTCTGCTTGAGATTAGGCCGAGGTTTCAAGTTAAAAAGAAATGGGCAGCAATATTAATTTTGCTCTTCCCCTGCTACCTGAAGTTGTGGTTTCTCCCTGGGTCTGCATTAGCAAGCATGAGGGGAAGGAGGTTGTGATGTGAAGTGGATTGGGGAACTGGCCCAGCGTGAGAAGTAAAACTTCTTTTATAGGCACTTATGGGAAGTTTCTTGTTTGTTTGCAGGGTTTTTTTTTTCAGCCAGGAATCTGCTTTTGTCATATGTCTGAGTGCAAGATCTGCACCCTTCATCACTGTGTGAGACCTGTAACATCTGTTTCTCCAAAGCATGCTAAAGCTTTGGGGGAGATCAAATGCTACAGGTGACTTGAGTCACTTTATGTGAGAAAATGTGCTCTGTCATGCCATAGTAGTACAGTGCTGTTCTATTCCTGATATGAACACTTTAGCCAAAGAACAAAATGAAGTGTTTTAAATAGCCAGAGGAAGATACTCAAATTCTGTATCACTATAACATGTTAGCCAAATATTTGAATTTAATGTGAAATAAAATTTATAAAATATTATAGCTGTAATAGCAAGTCAACAGCAAAACTTCTTCTGAAAAAGTCTGATGCATCTCTCCTTATTGCCATATAGCCTTAAAGTCAGAAGGTCTCAAAGGAAAAATAGTTTCCAGGTCTAATTTCGAAGTATTACAAAGTTATATCCATATATCTTTACTGTTCATCTTCAGAACGGGGATGAAGTAGCACTGACTGATAGCCAAGTGCTGTGTTGCTGCTTTGAAAAGTGATCTTAAAGTTGGGAGAATATTTCAGACTTTAATATATTGTGTAGACAGAACCCAGTTTTCTGAGATGCATTCAAGATTTGTGCTGAAATTAATGAGCATTGTACTGCTAGTTAACCATTCTTCTGCCATTGTGCTGGCTCCCCACTGAACATCTTTTTAACCTCTGTCATAGCTGGGGACTGCTTTTCAGTCTATTGTCTTTAAAGTGCTTGGCTGGAGGTTCTTGAGTTGGTATAGGCTGCTGTGAAATGAGGAGGTTTCCATGGTGCCTTTCTGCCCCAGCTTGTGCAGCGCTGCCCCTTGAATGGCCATGTCCTAATGGGTGCTGTGTGTGCAGGCTGGACACTAAGCTTTCATGGGGAATCTGCTTTCATCCAGATCACCTTCCTGAACTCATTATCCCACTGTTAGGGGGAAGGTAAGGGTGTTGCAGCCTTGACTTTAATTAATTCCTAAAATGCTGTCAAGTCTGATCCTAAGGTTTTGTTACTACTTTACTAACTTTGTGCATGTTATTTCTCTGTGTTTAAAAAAGAAAGTAATTTTGGAAATTATTGCAGTAACAAATGAGGACTATAAGCAGTCACTCTACTGAGAATCTTTTCAGGAAAGCAAATGTTCCTTACTAAATGCTGCCTGTGTAGCATTGCTATGGCAAGATTTAGAGCTTAATTTTCCAACCTTCTGCAGTCCAAAAAAAAGGCAATGGCATTCTAGGACAAGGATACCATGTTAACCTATAGGGGAGCTGAGAAACTGTT
Organism: Cyanistes caeruleus; assembly: GCF_971803275.1. Classification (NCBI taxonomy): domain Eukaryota; kingdom Metazoa; phylum Chordata; class Aves; order Passeriformes; family Paridae; genus Cyanistes; species Cyanistes caeruleus. The sequence continues at coordinate 38,482,542 of NC_141704.1, read as the reverse complement.
TCAGAACTACTAAGATGAGACAGTGATTCTTAAAATAGAAAAAAAAAAGTGGTAGATAAAGTAAAGCTCTTAACTACAGTACCAGGCTGACATATGCTCTCTGTGCTTTTGCCTAAAAAAATATACAGTTAATTCTTCAAATATGAACCAGTGTTTGTAAGAGATGCTTTTCCTTGCTTCTCAATAGTGTTGCAGCATTCAAATTTGTTCCCTAGTGCTCTTAAGGATGCTCCTGAGCTGAAAACAATGGGAAGTCCAAAGTGTTAGGGAATAATAAAACACTGTTTGTATTCTTCCCTGAGCATCTGTTTTTGGCTGGTTTTAAACAAATCATTGGGCTTGTCTGACCCTTTTGACTGTATTAGGATTAAACTATCTTTCAGACTCTTTAGGGTGCTTGTAACTTTAGCAGACCAACCATGTTGGCCGAGTTTCCATATTGAGTGTGTTAAACTATATTACATTCACCTCCATCAGAACGGCTCCTGTCTTTTTTCTCAAAGTAGACTTGGATTTTTTATCCTTTAAATGTTTCTGAAGCCTATGAAAATATGCAGTACATTTAACAGCATTTGACACTGTTTTGTGTCTGAAAGGTACATCTTAATGCCTTAATGATCTTTTCTATACTCTGATCAGTGTAAATCTTCTGAAATTATTTGTGTGTTCTTGTGCTAGTAGAGTTTGGGAGCCGAATCCTTTGTCTTGCACACACCTGTCTTCCGAGCAGTACACCTGAGCAACATGGTATTCTTTGCAGCAGAGTCACACATGCTCAGCGCTCTTTTGGGAGTGAGGGGTTGATCCCTTTTCTCTAGGATATTGCTTCTTTTAACTGCTAGCTTGGCTGTAAAGAAGGGCAGACTTGGTGATCTCCAACAGGTAATTCAAGCATCAAGTTGGACACAGCTGCTGGAGTAGTGGGAGTGATGAGAGGGGAGAAAATGGCAGTGGGGAAGACAGGAATAGATGGGATTAGGCTGGGAACAGAGAACTTAGTCATCTGATAACAAATAATTATTGTGAAATTGGAATGGTATATTTTCAACGGTCTTTCCTTCAAGTTAGGGATGGCTTTGTTTTGAAGTCTAAAGAATCCAGCTGAGGGGGCTTGCTCTAGCTAATTTAAACTTTATTCTTGCTTTTGTATGTAAATTCTTTTGGTAAGGTATAATGTCCTTCAGTTAAAAAAGATGGAAAACAATGAGATTTTATATAATCTTATACCATTTTCTAACTCTCTAGTGCTTAATATGAAAAAAATAACAAGATTAATAGCTTGGGGCTGTAATTTGTATTGCTCTGAGCTGTTGCCATTTTGGTCTTCTGGAATAAATGGCTACTGTTTCATGAGTGTTTTTGACTTGAGAACACTAAAGAGGCCAAAACTTCAGCATCTTTAGAAATTTTGTTTGTCTGCAAGCTTAGCATTTATAGTGAGCAAGTCCCATAATGCCACCTGCCCTGTAATAATCTTTTTGGTTAACCATATTGTTGTTACATGTATTGATAGGTGCTTATTGCAAGCAGGCTGGCTAACAGTTTCTCCTCCTCTCTACACTCAAAGGTCATTGCTATTCCTGGACTTGGAAGTGAGGTGAAACTTGGCTGGTAACACTTAATGGAAGAATTTTTCTTTTGTTTCCTCTTAGCTGAACTTTGCAGCTTCACTTCTTCACTTGGCAGCATTATGGTATCTTTACCTTAGTCTAAGATAAACTTAGCTTTATAACTAGAAGAGCAGATTTCACTGCAGTACTCTACCTTTTTTGAACAAGAGCTATCAACACTAAGTCTTAGTCAGAGACATAGGAAAGGCAGTGATTGCTAGCAAGTAATACAACTCAAATCTTATTACTTTCTCTGCATCTGGGGATACAGGACAGACTTCTTTGCATAGGCCATACTTTTGCTGGTTTTCTTCCGAGCCTAATGGGGTTATGGTGTAAAATTTGGTGTGCGTAAGCCAGAAAAAAAATACAGGTGTGTGAGATTCTGCAGTCTTTTCCAGTAGACTATTGTAATCTGCTTGACTGTGAGCCTCCTCAGAAAAGACTGGATGTCCAGACAGTCTAGATCACATTTCTCCTAGTTTGATTATCTTCTAAAGGTGAATTGCTGCATTTTTGCTGCTGATTTTTGCACCTTTCTTGGCATGTGAGTACAGTGTTAACCAAGCACAGCTTTTTGGTGTCTTCACAGTTAAATGACATTTATATTTTCAGCCTCATCATTTAGGTACTGGAGAATGTATCTTCTAGCCGCTTACAGATGAAAACACCTCCAAACTACATAGAATGCAAAACAACATACAAAACAACAAAAACATGGAAGACTGCTTGATGCTATGGCTGAAAACATCTGTGGAATGCTTTTCAGCCTTAATACACAATCCTGCAACTCCCAGCTATCAGGTCTTGTTGTTTGTTGAATCTGATTAACACCAAGTATGGCTTTGATAGCATTACCCCAGGATGGATGCTTCATGACCATGTGGCTTCATGTGTTAATGGGTAAAAAAATTATGCATCTGAGGATCTCAGAGATATAACTTAGTTGTGATGCCTTGGATTCAGACTGTGAAAGCAGTAGGATCATAGGAGAATAAAGCATAGAAAGAAAGATGTTTGAGAAAATGCTTCAGTTACAGGGTTAGTGGCTGTTTGTTTGGGTAGTTGCTAAAATGAATTCCCAGGCTGTAATGTTTGGGAGTTTATTGTATATATAGCTGTAAAGCCTATCTACAAGAGTTAATGTATTTTAATGTTGTTTACTTGCTAGATGTATTTGTTTCTGCTTTTTAAAAGGGTAATTTAAAGCTAATATATGTACAAGCCCAGCTTAATAGTCTATTGATCAGATTAGCAATAGTCAATTACTGTATATAAAGGCATAAAAAAATCCTGGCTTTACACTGCACTGCCAGAATGAGCAACCTTAGTAGTAATTAAGAGTTTTATGCTTAGCCTTAACTAAGCAATGAATGCTGATTTTAAATTGTTCTACCTTGATGGGAATGATTTAATGATAATCATCCTTTTGTTCATTATTGTTGCTAGCTTTCACATGACTGGATTGAGTGCTAGCTTCAGCAGCAGAAAAAGATGTTTAATGCTTGTATCTGGAACTCAGAAGTGAATTCATAACTTGATTTTTACAACTGCTCTAAGCACTGCTTAAAGTGGTTCTTTGTAGTGATATAGGTGCTCCACCCAAGTGTTCAAAAATATTTTCTAAAATTACTTTTAGTAGGGCTGTGTAAGGTCTGAATCTCCTGGTAGTGTCAAAGAATCCTAAAATACCAAAACCTTTGGCTGTAAAGATTGAGATGCACTTGTGTCTAAATTTATTGCTTTTGCTGACTATTTTTAGGTTTTTAGACAGCTGAATGTTTGAGTTGACTGAAAACATGAACATTTCAATCAGATGCTAACAATGTTTCTGTACTAAAAGATGTCTCTGCTGTATTCTTTACTTAGCATAGGAAAAAACCTTGGGGAAATTAGTCTTACCATAAAGGAGTCTCCACTGTACTAATCTTGACTGCACATGAGAGAAACATTGCAAGACAGTATTTGTCTGATAAGGCTCTTCCAGGTGCACTTCAGTATGCACACATATTGTTGCATTCACAAAGTATGCAGTCATCTGAATTACACTCCCAGTTCCTGTAGGTGAACCTACAACCTATTTCCATGAGTGCCAAAGGGGCATAGTATAAGTGGTAATAATTTCCCTGTTGCTGTCATCAGAGAGCCATTTTCCTACTTAACCCAACCGGGGGTAAGTTTGAAGTCCATAAAGGTGAGGGCTGGGGCTGTCACTTCAGATGTCTGGCACCAGTTAAAACTATAACCTTTAGACTTGAGGTTCTTGTTCTAGTCTTATGATTGCTTTTCAAGATTTGAGCACTGACCCTGCCCTTTTACTCCCCACAGTTGTCCTTTGACTTCAGGGTAGGGTTTATGTAAGTATTGCCTAGTATAGGAAGCCTTTTACTACACAGATAACTGAGCATGTCTTAGTAACTGGGACATGTCTCAAATATAAGTTAAACTGCCTATTGCCAAGTGCTCTTGAATCAAGGCCTTATTTTCATAAACTTCTACTGCAAAATTGCTCTGAATACAAGGTATCATAGCTGGACAGGTAGACAACATCTCTGCTCTGAATATTATGAAGGACAGGCCCTATAGACAGGGGATTTTGAGTTGGTGTATATCCATGACAGAACCAGCTGAGAGTCAAATTAAGTGAAATTAAGGTGTCTTGGGAAAAAATGTTAAATTTAGAAATCAAATTCAATGTGTTGTTATTTTTCCTCTTACGTAAATGTTTAAAAGAAACCAAATTGGACAAGGGCCAATGAAGTACTCTCCCTGCATTTTAGTTATGCAATAGTGTAAGCATGTCATGCTAACATAACACTCTGATAACTAAAAAGAAGAATGTTTCTGACTAAAAATTAGAAATATTTTCAAAAGTCTTATTTTTAGCCAGAAGATGCCATTCTAAAAGACTAGTTTAACTTCTGTGATGAAAATGTCTTGATTTTCACGCTTTGCCATCTATACAATTTGAAGCCTTAGTTCTGGAAAATACCGTTATTAGATTTTTGTTGTACGCCTTCACTCCTGTGCACATTATTCTGTATTTTCCACATTGTGTCTAAGCATCCAATGAAAGCATTTGTACAAAGAGATTGCAATGACATTGTCTTGACTTAGTTTTATAAAAAAGATTGGATGTTAACTGTTGTTCTCTTTTTCCAACTCCTACTTGCCTATTTTGTTTCTGAAGTCTAGAATCCATCTGGCTTGGTGAATAAGTGCATTGATGAAAAAGCAGATAGTAGTGAGATTCCTGACTTGTGAGCTGTATTTTAAAAGTCACTTGCAATTATTTATAGGTGCTGTTGGTAAGCAGTAGCCGATATCCAGATCAGTGGATTGTACCGGGTGGAGGAATGGAACCAGAAGAAGAGCCAGGGGGAGCAGCTGTGAGAGAGGTGTATGAAGAGGTAACTAAACAAAGTAAAAAATACAGTTGATCTTTGCTGCTGTTGCCTTCAGATGGGAACCAAGAAGGAAGAGGGGAATGCCTCCTTTACCCACTATTTGACTGAGACCTTTGTGGTTATGGAATTCAAAGAACTGCAGTTCTGTGTGTTAGAACTGGGGTGTAGTGTGGTAAGGTGAACCAATTAACTTAGCTTCTTCACAGCACTCTTTCATTTCATAGCTAGTTTCTGTCTGCCTTTACAAACAAGTACTGGAAGTAAAACTGTGACTTTATGCCAAATGACATATTATAGTAGTGTAACATTGCTGTGTTTGTGAAGAAAATGTTTGACTTGCAGCTCTTCTAGAACAGAGTGAAGGTAAACTAACCATTAACATGTAACTGCATAAGAACAAGAAATCAACAGACCTTTGAGGGCATTCCAAACTAAACAGATTAGAAACTGATCTAGCTGAGCTGTTGAGAATTCATACATTTAAGGCTGCTTATCTATAAAAAAAGCACTATGGTTATAGTTTGCCTTTCTATCTCTGCCCTATGACTAGGCAAAACAGAGCTTTAAGTCATGATGAATTCATGCAGTTTTCCTATACTACAATACTTAAATTCTAAGTTCAGAATTATGGGGTTTCATTTGCCATTTATTTTTCCTAGGGAAATTGTCAAAAATATTGTGTTTCTTTAATATCTAACAGCCATGTCTAAACCAAATAAAACTGCAAGAAAAATCAAAATATAATACTTTCAAGTACAAGGTCTAAGATTCTTTGTAAATTGGATGCATTCTGGTGAGTGAGTGAAGTACAGGATTTCTACTAGACTTAAAAAGCTTTCTCGTCCAATTTTGCTATTCCCAAAACACACTAAAAATGTTGCTGATTAGAATGTGTAACACTTTTTTTTCTATTAGCTATTTTTCTATTAGCCATGCTATTTGGTGGTTTAAGGTGCTTACCCTTAAGACTGGTTCTGTTGTGGTGTTGAGGCTTAAGAACTTAATGTAGATGTGACTTGCACCGAACAGTGTCTGCTATTCAGTGTCAAAATGAAATCTTCTGTGAACTGTGATTCAGTGACCCTTCTCCCATTTTACTTGGGGAACAGGCTAGTTCACTGTTCACTGCCCTCAGGAGCCATCCTGCAGCAAGGTTTGAGAATGAATAAGCCTCCCTGAATCAAAGGTGTTCCAGACTGAGTTCAGTTTTGCTGGAGGAGCCCATTTTGACCTACACAAGATGTACTCAGCCACAGGGTACAGTCCATTTGAAAGGAGCAAAGAGTTTGGATTCTAGCAATGAGTCAGCAAAGATTTAGGCTTCCAAGCAGTAGTAACACCTCTAGGGAAAGTCTTGTCTTCCCACTGTCACGAATTCATGGGTAGGACTAAAAAGCACAGTCCTCTCCTCAGTGTTCTTAGGAACACTGGTAATTTTAATTGCTGATCTGACTATAGTCCAAGATAAGGGATAGTAAAGTTTCATCTCCATGTTAAATTAGAGCTGACTAAACTGTAGTCATATGTTTGGGTTTTTTTCTTTGGTGGTAAAGAATGGATGATCTTGAAGGGACTATGCTTTTTATGATGTTTTTGAGTATAAAATTCCAGCCATGTTCAGCTTTGAGCTGTGCTTGCAAATGCATGAAGAGTTTTCACAGACATGGGGCTTTAATAAGCAAAACTAATTTGGCTACACTTGTTCTACTCCCTCAGAATTTCTGGGGTATGGTAGCTTGTATAGCTGATCAGACTTAAAAGCTCATGTCTTAAAGTAAAATATTCTTCAGCTACCGGCTAAGTCTTATATGCTTGCATGAGATCACCAAGTGCCACTTTTAAAGAAAAGAGTGGTATTTAGGGGTTTGAGCCATGGAAATTCATACTGACCTTTCTAAAGGTAGATGTCCTTTCTATTTTTATCCTAAGGTCACCTGGCAAGCTGGTTACAGTACAGTGAACTGTTAAGAGTTTTGTGAATGAATAAACTTCAAAGAAAGCACAGTGGTGCTGGTTTGAAATGTGTTCCTTCAGTATTGGGTCATGCACAAACTAATAACTTATTAAAATGGGTAAATTAGTGGTGGGAATTACAATGGCCTTCATTAATGGTAGAAGTGTTGCTAGCCCACTGGCTTTAAATATCCTCACTTCTACACCAGTAGTAGTGTATTTAGAATCTTTGTTTTACAACTCAAAACATCATGTAATCAGATGTAGGCACATGGCAGTTGTTTCATAGTCTGCCTGTGTACATGCCTCCAGGGTTTTTTTAATTCTTCACTTTTGTTCATGTTAGTGATATGGGTTTTTACCACTACTGAATATTTACTGTTTCATTTAAGGCTGTCTGACACTTCACAGGTTACAGGAAATTGACAGTTACCTTAATTATTTAGCTACAATAAACTTTTACAAACCTGGAAATAGAATACCAAAATGAAGTTGCAGTATAAAGCAGTCCCAGAAGGGTATTGAACCTCATCTAAATGAGGAGCTACTCCATTAATGAATTTGGAGCTTTGTCTTTAATTGCATGAAAGATGAAAATAAGTTGTTTGCACATGCACTGTTCAAAGAAAAATGACACAAACGAGTGGCAAGCCAATGATGCCCAGCCTTGTAAATGGAAATCTTCAGTGAACTTGGCTGAACTTTTCTTGTTCCCTCCCTTTTCTTGCTCCATCTTACAAAAAAGAGGTTCTTGCTTTGTTTGTCTTAGTAGTGTATTGAAAGGTCTGTGAGAAAATATGCAATCTCTCCTAGCCCTGTGTGGCTGTAGTTCCTGAGAAGTGAGGTGATCCTGAAGATGAATTTGTTGCAACTGTGAAAATGGCAGTAATATCAATTAAGACTTCTCTTGGGAAATAGAGGAATTAGCACCAATGGGCATTTAATATTTGAAAAATAATTGGGTGCTACAGGCTAGAATTAGACACTGCAAAAATAAAGTAATAAAGCACACTCTCAGCTGAAAGATTAGGCAGATGTAGTCAAACATTTCATTTTATAGAATTATGCAAAAATATGGGGCAGGAATAGTCTTGCTACCATCCGTTTCAGGAGTGTAGCCATTAAAATGGCTACAATACTAACTTACTAACTTTGAGTTACAAATAACTCAAATCTCTCAGATCTTCAATAACTTTCTGCCCTAGTAGACTGTTAGCTTAGGAATTAAACTGCAGCATGACTCTTGCTCCATCTACAGGAAACAGGCGAGCCTGGCGCTCATCTGGACTGCAGTACCTCCACAACTGCGAACAGGAATGACCTCCAGGCCAGACTGATTGTGGGATGAAGTGGATAGTTTTCTCTCTTGTGGCTGGATTTAGACTAATGCTAAAATACATGCATAAGATTCAGATCTGAGGTCCTATTTGCATAGTACTCAGACTTCCTTAGAGAATTGTTCTGGGGAAGTGTAGCACTTCATTCAACAGCTTGCTTGTTGGAAGAAAGCTGGAGTTTTTCCAGGGTTTTCTCTGAAACTTTAAATGGCCTTACACTTATAGACACTGTTGTCTGCAGGCATGATGCTGCATTTTGGAAAAATATATATTTGAGTAGAGAATAATTAGACATCAGTTATAGTAATCACATCTATGTAGCAACATCTGGTTGCATCAAAGCTTCACTTCAAGCTTTGGGGAGTTTTTACACTTGATGTAATGGAGTGCTTCTAATAGTTTCATTCACAATTACTCAGCTAAGTGTATTTGTATAAAACATTGATTTGCTTGGAGGGAGAAAAGAGAAACTGTTAAGTAAATTCCACTTAGAGTAACATTGATAAATTCACATTGTGACTATGGGATACCAATAAGTTGACAAAACTCTGTGCATGCTATTCAGTATCAGTAAACCTAGCTGGTCATGGTGGTTTTGCCACATGTTAAATATTAGTTAGTTGTCAAACTCCCACTTGAAGTGATACTGTAATGCTGAGGAAATCAAGACTGATCAGGAAAACTTAAACATTTCTTCAGCATGCTGTTTTTTTGTGAATAAGTGCTTTTTCATTACCCAGTACAAAGCACAAGCAATCTTTAGTGCCTCTTGGGCACAGCTTACTCTTCCAGCCCAAAATAAGGGCCTGTCACTTTCCTAATTAATGTGCTGCTTAATTACTTATCTATCAGGTCCAGTTGTGTATTTTGGCTTTATGAACTCTAACAGGTATCTTGGCCATCACAGCAGACACACAGAATATTGTATGTAGTTTTGCATTAACTTTTGCTCTAGCTCTTGCTCTAGACAAGCAAAATGCCTTGATGATTTTGCACAGGATGTGATTTGGCTTCCTTCACCAAAATGGCTTAATAAATAACACCAGCCATCTGCTTTCTTTAAAAAGTCACAGAAAACATCCACTTGTAAGACTTTTATTAGACTTACTGCTAAAGCCTGCCCAGTTATTTGTCAGAGTTACTTATTAAAATGTAATGAGGATCTATATGGTCCTTTATATAAAGACATAAGACATCAGTAACTGTCTTTGGCTAAGGCTAGAAGCTTGAGACTGAAAATCAGAAAATGTCATCTTAGCACTAAGAAGCCCTATTTTAAATATTGGTTATACAACAAGACAAAAACAATCTAAATATGGCTTTGTCTGCTAGTAGGCAACATATGCCTTTATGTATCAGTCATATGGACTGAGTTTTGTTTAGAATTAATGGATGATTGTAAGCAATGTCCTGTGGAAGAGGCACTATATATTACTTCTGGAAAAGCAAGACTTACAGTCTTAGTTGAAAGTAATGACCACCTTTTGTGAATTGATAAAAATCACAAAGCATGGGCTGATGCAGGGATTATTTTAAAATATTGGAGTAAAACTCTGAATTGAAAGCCTTTTGTAATTGTACTAGCTAGAAAAAGAGTTTAGAACTGCAGAGAATTGGGGATATAAATTTGGGATTTATGTTACATGCCAAAAGCTACTTTGATATGAAAACCAGCACACATGAAGTCATTATGCTGCAAGATCGGTGCAATCTACAGTTTAACTTGTTACTGTATTTTGAAAACTTGTACTTAAATTTCTGTGTAAAATAGCACAGGAGTTTCAATGTCTGCTTCTTTAGATTAATTCTAATACTACTTGAAATTCTCTTGTCCTTCCTATTTTCCTGGATTATTTCAGTATTGGGTATGATTTATCTATTTAATAAAATACAGTACACTATAGATGTGGTAAGTGATAAAGTATTTGGGTCTGGATGGAAACATTGAAAGATTTATGGATTCTTTGATCCACTCATTAGAACAAGCTTTTGTACTCTAATGCTTATAGTTTAAAATCTCCAAAATTAGTGCAGCACTTTCTAATTAAAGCTTAAGTTAAAAATTAAATAACCCTAATAAGAAAGAGTATGTATGATGTAGGATGATGATACAGATACTTTATATTCTTTTTAAATTAATACCAAATGCTAACACTTTTTCCTGTTTGTTTTATAGGCTGGAGTAAAGGGAAAGCTAGGCAGACTACTTGGGATATTTGAGGTGAGCTTATTTCCTTTAAGTTCTAAAAGCAATGGTTTGTTTGTGAGAACTGATAAGCTGCAACATCAGACTTAAGTTCAAAAGTATTACCTACCTATAATTTTGCAGAGTTATTGGATCTGCTACATTAGACAGGACTTTAGGAGGTGTTACATGATGTGTAAAGATTTGAATAAGAAGAGTTCGAAGTACTTATACCAGTTTCACAGAATATTCTCAGTTGGAAGGGACCCACAAAGATCATCAAGTCCAACTTTTAAGTGAATGTCTTGTAGAGGGATCAAACCCATCACCATGGTGTTATCCAGCACCAGGCTCTCGCCAGCTTAGCTAATCTCAGGTCATTTTTGGCCCTTACTGGAAATATTAAATTAGTACTTGGACAATACCTAGATGTTAAAAAAAACCCCAAAAACTTAGAAACCAAATCATTCATAGAGTTCTGAAACATTACACCAGCCTTTCTTGAGGCACTCTTTTGACATTTCCTTCTTGGTTAGATTTTGCTGAAGTACTTTGTCAACTTTCATACATGTAAATTGATGAGTCTGGATATGAATTCTCATTATGGCTTTGATTCATTAAAAAAAGGTCAACACTTTGGATAACAGATAAATCCAACCTTTAGCAAACTATGTGATTCAAAACATCTATTTGATAGCATAAACATCAGACTCTGATCTACTGACAGCGCGAGGACATGCTAGCTGGAACTCCATGTTAGTCTTGGTGTTGCCCATTTCTGCTTAGGTTCTAGACAGGAGCAGGCTGTAGTTTTAATAGTTTTCAGCTCCTAATACATCCAGTGTTCCTCTGTTGTGCTGTATATTAAGTGGAAGTCCCTTACTCTCAGGTACAAACCTTCACACAGCTTTTATAGTGGATTCCTGACAGGGATTTCCTGTCATGTGTCCTATTGTGTCAAGTATGCAAGCCATGATACAATTAATTAGAGAAGCTCCTGTAGCACCTGAAGCTTTGTAGTTAGCACTACTCACATTTTTCTGATGTATTTTGGGTTTGAGTAGAACTATCATGTGTATGGATGGTCCTACACATTAACAACTTGGCTGTGTTTTAATTCTGCTGGCCAATCTACAAAAGTATTCCCTATTTCCCAGCTCAGACCAAAAATCCCAGGATACTTATATTGTTGGCTTAAGACAGGGGCTGCAAAGCATGATAATTCACTGCTAATTCAGGTATATGTTCTTCTGAAGCCATTTACAGCAGCTAGACCAAAAGAGAGAAGAATTGGTGTTGTGTCAATTTCTAGGTTACTTCTAACTTAAATCAAGGCCCTACTTTTGTTTATAAACAGGCCCCCAAAAACTGTTGTTCGTACCATTGAGGGGGCCACTGGGGGTGGAACTAAGAGAAGATGGAAATAAATTCTGCTGCTGAGTCCTCTTGTTCTAGAAATACAACCAGAAAGGATATGTGTTATAAATATATGTATCCTGTTTAATGGTGATACTGACAAAGAACTCCTGGAGAATTTTTATTTCCTAGTAAAGCACAACAGTTCAAAACGGTATTAAGCTTGTAGTGAAACAAAGTTAAAAGTAGGAAAGGTTATTGGCACAAGGCCATAACATATCTTAGTTCTTAATATAGTTGTAATTGTAGATGGTCCTGGTTTTGTTAGTTCAGCTCTTCTCCAAGGGGAAAGATGGTCTGACTGGTCAGGTAGCACCTCAAACACTGCCACTAGCCTGCTTTGAAGTAGCAGGAGTAATGTCTATGCCAACCTCGTGTGGACTGGCTGCAGCCTTGCCTTGAGCAGATGCCTCTGTCAGACTCTGTTTAACCTGCCTTGTGCAAAACACATGCCTTCTAAACAGGTGGTGCGTGCTGCCATCGTGGCAAACCTGCTGAATGAGCAGATGACAATGATTTTTGCATTTGTCATGATTGCAAGCATAGGCTATTTAATTTGCCTCTCTCACAGAGTGAAACTTTATTGCCATTTATTGCCGTTGTGTAGATGACGCAGCCACATGATGCAATGTTTCCATCTTGCAAAAAGTGTTTGGGTTTTTTTAAATGACCTTTCATCCAGGAAATGCTTTGTGGAAACAGTTTTAGCAAATGTGGTGTACTGTGGTAATTAATAACATATGTAAAAGATAAGTTAGTAGTACTTGTTTAGGGCAGTATTAGTGGACAACTGCTAATATTTAGCTGGATGACCAAGAACACACTTTGGTCAGAACTTCACAATCTTCTGCATTGTTTGTACTGTCTTTGGTTTGGTTCAGGTTTTTTAGTCTAGTAAAAGAGAACAGCTGTTTCAAATAAAACTTTTGTTTTCCCATCATTTTGGGTCTCATCAGTACAGATGTTTGTTTAGTGAAAATAAAAGCCAGGCTTGCTGGCAACTATCCTTTAGAGGTAAGTAATTTCTAATCTTGTAGTTGTGGTAGGTCTGTAAGTTATTTAGATGAGAATTTAAACTTGTACTTCTAATATTCAAGCAGAACCAGGATCGGAAGCATAGGACGTACGTTTATGTTCTTACTGTGACAGAAATACTGGAAGACTGGGAGGATTCAGTTAATATAGGTAAGTTAATATTCTCTGTCCTTATGTGCTCACTTAAAAATGTTTTAAACAAACTTCATTTTTCTGAAGCAATTGGTATAATTCAGGGACAATACTAATTCTGTTCTTGGAAAAGTCAAGGGATGCTGTTTTTGCACACTTCAATACACACGTATCTAGGGTCACTTCCAATGTGGTGTTGCTCTTATTCTTAGAATGCTCTACTTATTATAACATTATGACAGAATAAACATTGTAACTTTTTAAAGGTCAAATACTACACTGCCAATTTGTTTTTTCCATAAAAGGTAGAACGTTTTACTGATACTCCAAGGTGTTTTTGAAAGTGTCTTTGATCTTAAACAAGTGGTTTATATATGTTCAAGCACAGTACTTGTAATGCTGTAGAACCAAGTGAAAAATAGAATTAATTCCATTTTTAACAGTACTAGCATTGACCTTGTCTATATGTATTTTCAGAGACTTTGAATTTTAGAGGACTGACTTGTAAAAGAAAGATGATCTTAAGCTGATCTTAGTAAAGTCTTGAAACAAGTAACTGCATATACAGATGCATATGGAGATTTTGAGTATGGAACATGGCTTTTGAAATCAGACCAAGCCATTCTTCGTGCATGCATGTTCAGTCTAAAGACTGGTTTTTGGCTAGGCATGACAATGCAGTACTAAGTTATATAAATAACATCACACTTTCCTCTAATGACCAGATGTGACTTTTGGAGTATATAAGGAGTCACATGAGTTTCTGTCCAGTATTTGCTCCAAGAGAGTTATCTGAAAGGCTTTATTATGAATTGCACTTCAGTAAGCTTGAGTGAATCTCTTACATTGATCAGTTCTTTCAAGATCTTTTTGTTCACTCTTTTGCCTGACAACTTCAACTTCCAAAGAACTGAGAAAAAGTGAGTAACTATATAGCAACCAGTTGTGCTGTTAAAATTTTATAACTCTGTTCTTTCTTCTGGATTGTACTCATTCAGGAAGGAAAAGAGAATGGTTTAAAGTAGAAGATGCAATCAAGGTCCTTCAGTGTCACAAGCCTGTTCATGCAGAATACTTGGAAAAACTGAAACTGAGCTGTTCACCCACTAATGGAAACTCTGTGGTTCCCCCTCTTCCAGACAATAACTCCTTATATGTCACTTCTGCACAGACTTCTGGGTTGCCCTCTACTGTGAGATAAACATTTGGATTACCTTTTTATCCGTGTCATCACAACAGGAGACATCTGTGATCACATGTAGGCATCTGTATAACTGTCAGGTCTAAGTGAAATATGTGAATGTGTCATAATGTCAAATTTATTTGAACATGTTTTTCTTTTAACAATGTAAAGTAGTATTTCAGCAAACCAAAGCCATATAGGGAGTTTTTAAAGATGCCTTAATAGGCCATTAAAAACAAAACTTGACTATATAAATTTATAAATTTCCATATCTGCTAAAATAAAATATGCATCTCAGTGGTGTTCAGCTTATTTAAAACTTGTGAGTTTTTGTCAGTAGTTAAAGCTTGAGCAAATAGTCTTATACTAAACTCTTACTTGGTATCCACAGATGAAAGTGCTAAGACCTTAAGCTGGCAGTATTTGGGTTAAATGGATGTGTCAAAGGCAGAGATGCACAAGGGTGACTACAATAAAGCACTAAACCACATTCAGGCCTGTCAAGAGCAAAGGATACCAACACTGCTTGCCTCAATTATCCAAAAGGTTGCCTTGTCCTATGCAATCTTCATGTAACATATAACTAGGGCAAGAACAATAACTTTGTCTTGCAGCTACCAAAACTGTCCACTAGACTTCTGTTTCATCACTTGGTCAGCTGGTGAACTGTCAGAAGAATTGTGTGAAAAGCATTGTAGATCCTTCTTCCTCTCTTTTTTTTTTTTTTTTTTTTTCCTTTTAACCTTAATAAGTGTTTTGTTCCTGCAGTGTGTTGCAATTTAAAAATGTTTGGAGGAAAGTAAGGCTTAACCAGGGGCACCCTTAGGTTGCAGAGGTGTCCATTAGCAAGTTTGTGTTGAGGTGCCTTGCCCTGCAGGAGCCAGTAGTGCTGCCTCCAGTGCTTGGGTACCTACTACACCAGTACAGAAATAATACTCCTTGGTCATATTAGAAAGAGTGCTGAAACCCCCAATTTTAAGTTAATTCTTAAATCCTTCAGTTCTACTGTTTTAACATCAATTATTTTAGCTTCTTCAAATAAAAGCTGGCCTCTTGGTAAAAATATAGTTGGAATAAATGAGGTATAGCTGATGACCTCCCTGTTCTAATTATTTCTCCTGCTTTTCATTCAAGAAGATGAAAACGAAATCTACTGTTGGTCTTAAAGTTTTTACCATAGGATTACTCTCTCTGTATGTGTGTGTGCATGGTTTCTTCTACAAGAACACAATCTAATTCACATGAACATCCTACTTCTGTATTTTTTCTAGGATCTAAACCCACCTGTACCTCCTTTATATCCAGCCAAAACAGGTAGAGGTAGACTACTACCTCACGTGTGAAGTTTATTCTGGGAAAAGCTCATTCTCTTATACAACATTTGAACCTTTGTAAATAGTCCAACTAGTAAATAGTGAGTGTAAAATGGAAAATAAATGTAATTTAAACCTTTTGTTACTCAATACACAAATGGTTAACTTCTACTTTTTTAACACAAATTGTGTAAAATGCTGCTATGAATTTTTTTGTGCTGTTACACTTTTTTAGGGAAAAAAAATGTTGCCACAAGTTACTCTTAGAAAAACAATCTTGTGCCATATGTAAATGCAGTGAGACTAGGGAGACAGATGATCTGCTGCTCTCTTTGAAGAGGCATAAATACTACTGAGAAGAGGTGTGAGCCACAAAGCTGAAGACTTCTGGAAGAGTGGGTAGGACTCTGCTTTCCATCCCTCTTAGCTCCTAGTCCAGGTCACTTCCAGAACTGGAAAGAACACACAAGTGTTCAGGTGCATGTAAAGGTGGAAGTATTGCCAACAACTTACCCATCCTTTCAGCTGTGAGGTGGGAGGCCAGGGAAGGAAGGAGCACTGCTCTTTCAGTCATGCACACATGGGTACACCTATTTGACACTGAACCTGTTCCAGACTGGGACACCATTTGCTCAGCTCGCTACTTTAAACTCTTTTGCCTGGTGAAACAGGAGAAGATGAGTTTGAGCACAATGAATGTCTGATCTTTGTTAAAATCATACTCATGGTGTGGAAGGGTACCTCTGGCTCCAAAGCTGCCTTTTAAAGAATGAATCATGTAGCTCCCTTTTTTGATCACTTTACTGCTCATTTTTTTTTGTTCAGTAGTTATTTTAACATTTAAATTGAACAAACTTGTATAGGTTTTCTTGTAACAAGATTATATCAAATCCATGAAAGCTAAAACAGAATCCAGACTTGAGTTTTTATTCATTTAAAAAAAACCCGCTGTCTCCATTTCAAATTCTTGGAATGAAATCAATCCAAGCTTGTATGAAATTTAGTGGTAATGCATGATCTTATTTTGTAACTCTTGAATTATGTATTTGATAACAATGTAAAATGTACAGTATTACTGTTGCTAACAAACTCAGAGTTGATTGCCTATAAATATTTTTGGTCACACACATTTGAGCTGTTCAGTAGTGCCAGACAGATTTTATTTTATTTTTTTTTAAATGGCATTTGTTGTATAAATCTCTTCAGTCTCTATGCAACCTTCAGAATGAAGCTCTATTGCTTTGACTCCCTTTCAAAAAGAAATGTTTAGTGAATCGCAGCTGTAAACTGAAGACACTTCAGTTTTGCTACAGGGAAAAACTGTAGTAAAGGGACAGCAGTGTGGCTTCAGTACTAATGAAACCTGACACTAAACTCCAACAGCAAGAGTTGTAAAAATGGGAATACAAAGGCTACAATTTTTTCTACTACCTATCAATTTTAATGTTAGAAGCATTTTGTTTTTACATGAATCTCTAGTTCGATGAGCCAAACCTATTTCAAACAAAGCAAATTGGGATTTTTCTCACACCAAAAATTCTGTACAATGTATCCAGATTTGGTTCTCCAGAGGAAAATGGGAAGAGACAGGTTGTCATCTGCAATTGTCAGAGTCTAGTTTATACTGCTGCTTTTCCTAGCTGATAGGTTTTGAGATTCTCATGAGTTACATTATGGTGGTATCAAAGGAAAAAGAGCCTTAAAATCATTTTAAAATCTCATGGAGCCAGAATTAAGCAAAATTGATATGTTTTTAAACACAAGAAATCCTGAGGTATTGCAGAGAGGCTGTTCAAGTGAAAAACCTTATTTTGGTGCTTACTGCACCCCTGACTTAGCCTAGCATTGTTCTGTTAACAATGTGCTGTGAAAAGAAACATGAGGGGCAGACACTTGGTTTACTTACCAGCATGATTTGTGAAGTGAAAACTGAAAGGAAGGGGGGTGGGAAGGGAATTAAGTTGTAAACATTTTGACCTGCTTGCATGGATTTTCTTTAAAGATTGATGTAAGAATTTTGACTTTTTATATTTGAGAAATACCAGAATAAAATCTAAATTAGTCCTGTGGATGATGTAGTTATTCCATTGCAAATACTGCACCAGTAATGCTTGTGTGAAAGGTTTCAACCCCCTCTAAACTACATTTAAGTAATGTTTCCCATTTCTTGCCTTGTCATGACACTCCCCTCTACCCTTAGCACACATGTCCAATGCCTGTCCCCACATGAAAACTGGTGGCAGTGCTCAGTCTGCTGCTGCAGACCTACCTTCTCCTTACCTTGATTTTTGAACCAGCATTCTTCCACGCTGTTAGGATGGCAAGCAGCTCCTGTGTTTCCCCACTCTTGAGTATGACTTCTGACAGGTAAGACAGTTACCACACCTCACTCTCTTCAGCTTAAGGAGTTTGGTACAGGGCAGTAGCCATCGTCCTGTCTGGCTCCTATCACCATATCTCCAAGGCATCAAGTGAAATGTAAGACTCAAGTTGAGGCAGAAGTGTGACAAAGCACAACAGCTGGCAGGAAAGGCAGAATGACTGACTTTGGACTTAGAGATACAGTAAAAATCTTCAAGCTTGAACTGAAAAGGTTTGGGGTTTTTTTTAAACTTCATTTCTTTCAATGCTCTGGGTCTCAGTGCTGCTGTGGCATTAAGCAAGGCCCTGCCTCCTTGGCTCAAGTGATGGAAACGGCACCACATCCACATTGGGACAATGCTCCACATAAGGAATGGTGTCACCTCTTAACCTTCAGCCTCAGCAATCACAGGCATATTCCTGCTTGTGACAATATGATGGCTATGGGCTATGCACCACCATCCCAAACTCTCAGACACTTTTCTTCCCTAAATAAGCATGAAATACTGTTCAAAGAGACATTTTAGGAAGGCAAGGGGCCACTAAATATGTCTGCTGTATGATCTGCTGCTTGCCTCATGGCCCATGCTGCTTTCAGTAGCTCAGTGGTAGCACTGGTTCCCAACAGCTTTCCCTCATTTGTTACCACCAGTTCTGATGGATGGGCAGTATGAAGAAGAATTACAGCAAAAAGGTTTATGCTGTTACTGAAATTACAGCATGATGCTGGCCAAAGACCATCAGCTTGTGCATTTACCCTGCTGCTGGCTTACCTGTGACCTAGTGCCCACTACATCCAGACAGATTCTGTAACAAGGCTCTTGTCCTAAGGGCCTTTTTGCTTCACTCTCCTTGGTATTTCCTTCTTTCCTGCTTTCTGGCTATGGCACTAATCCAGCCTGTCTTTGAATAAGGTAGATGAACATCCACACCAACTGAAGGAAATAAAAACACCATTAGAATTACCTTACTGTGTCATATGAGATTAGTCTGCCCTTGATAATTGTGCATGGGACAATGATCAATTGATCATTGATCAATGACAATTGAAGAATAAATTTACCAGGACCCAGCCTAAGCCTTCAGTGGTACCTGGAAGAACGCTATTACTCAGGAGCAGCTGATGGGGAAATGACAGCAGTTCTTCTGAAGGCACAGCAGGTATTCAGGCTGAGACAAGCACACCTGCTACAGCAAGCAACAACTGAACAGCACACATGAAATCTTTCAGATTTATAAATGACCTTGCAAGCCTTAGTAGGCAGCTTAGGTAGGAAGGTGCAGATGAGGCCTGGGAAACCAAAATACTCCTTCACTACAACTCTGAAGACCAGAAACCAGCTTACACGAGTATCTGAAACAACCTTGCACAAGTACTCCAGTCAGAGATGATTTTTTATGAAATAATTTGCATTTACCTTCCTAAAAAATTAATAAAAACTTCTGTTACATGCCACACTTGCATCCATCTCTTTATGTGGGAAGGCTCATGCAGTGTGAGAAGTACCTGTGGTTTCCACCTCCCAGAGCTCCTTCAGTTAGAGCACTCTAATTTCTCACTGATGGGCTGACCAACAGTGACAGCTCAACTAACTGAGCTACCCATTTGTGTCCTCTTAGGGTACAATTCCCTCTGCTAACCCAGGTCAGACACTGGGTAGTGTTTCCCTGAGTGTTTCCATTGCAGCAGTCTTTACCCAGAGATACTCTACCTGCTCACACATAACCCCTTATCTAAGTGTTGAGGGGAGTTCATGAAAGCAAACACCACAGATAAGGCAGTCATGCTGCTTGATGCCTCTTTTCTAATGCATTTCAGTGCAATGTAACAATTACTTATTTGCTTTAAAATCATCCTGCACACTACCACAGTAAAGGCCACAATAAACTGTACAAACTCCATCCCAGCAGACATATGACTATTAACCTTGTGTCATGTTCACAAAGTAACACAGTTTAGCAAAGCTCAATACATTTATCAATTTGACTGCACTAGAAACTGTCCAAACCGTGCATGTAAGTAGGAAAGTTTTGTACTGAACCAGACAGATTTGAACAGGCAGGCAAAAAAAACCCAAAAAACAACAGAAGACCCCACACCAACAAACAAAACAACTCCAAACAAAAAAGTGGGGGAAGCAGGGGAGGGACTCACATCCTCTGAGCTGAGTACCAAAGCAGTCTCCTCTGAGGACTTCTAGGACAGAGGAGCTGCTCTTCTCTCTCCATACAATGTGGTGGGAAACCACAAGCAATTGAAAGGTTATGAGAAGTTAAAAGTTACCTTGCTTATTCTACCAGATGTTAAGAACTGTTAGGAAACTGTTGCACACTGATGGCAGCCCACTGTAGTTAAATGAAGCTCAGTGCCTAAGTAATGAATAATCACTCTTCCTTTTATTTCAGTGTCATATTACATTACAGTCAAGACATGTTATTGACAAAACCTACCAGACATTTTACTTTAACCCTCAGAAAAAACCCCAGAAAACCCAACCCAAGAAGGAATGTATATAAATAGAGATGTCACAATTTTTGATGTCACTAGTCCATTAAGATGTTCCACAATAGTCTCAATGTGTTAGAAATACAATAACTTGAAAGCTATCGAAGCAACGTTTCACTTGGTTTAGACTAAAGTCAGCTAAGATACAAAAAACCTGTTCCATCAGTTCCCAATAATCATACACTTCATACCCATGACAGAACATGGCTACATGTGAAGAGACCACCACTGAATATTTATGCAAAACCAAAAGCCTTCCTCTTGATCTACAGGAAACTACTGCAAAAGTATTTCACGTGTGTGGTTATAGAGCCCATGTGATAACCCAGGCTCAACAGCTACACAGTTACTACCCAAACACTGACACAGAAAATGCAATCTCATCATTCTTGCTCAGGATTTTAGGACATTTGACACATAGCACCAGTAATGGTAGAGGAAACCCATTTATTTTAAAGTTACTGTAAATTGATCCAATAGACATGTACTAAAAATGGAGATAAAACTAACACTCCCTAAAAGACAGCTGCATTTGCTAATCAGCTGCAATGGTAGATGTAAGAGAAATTACTGAGTTTCACATAACAACTGGGAATATACACCTGCTTAACTGAGGAAAGGGTTATATCTTACTGGCTTCAAAGAATTTAGCCTGAGGGTCACACATTCCTTGGCACAAGCTGGAATTAAATTCCCAGCTTGACTTTATACAGGGCTCTTAAATCAGGTTGAAAAGTAAAATAAGTATTATTTAGTATACATTATCTGGGTCTGGATTCATCCTGCCTATGAAGTTAAAACTGTTTAAGTGCCAGCTCAGGTCTTGTTTCTCGACTGAAGGGAGGGAAAGGCGCTCTCAAAGAGGATGCTTAGGTGGGTCTGACTGTCCTCTGGGGGTGCCACCAGCCCTTGGACTAGAGACAGAGCTGAGGAAAGCTGCATATGTAGTGTAAGATAAAGCATTAAGAGGTAGGTGAAGTGAATCCAGAGTCTACGGCACAGCTCACTTATTCTCAGCTGCCTGCTACAGAAGTTATTTATGCTAGTAGCAGATCCAGGACGTAGGCCAGCCAACCCCAAACAGACATTTGTGAGAAGAGAGAGTTAATGGTGCTTCCTCACTCTGAGGAACATGTTACAAGTCTTGGACCCAACTTTGGCTTACATTCAACACAGAAACTACTTTTAAAACAGTTTTTTTTATGACTCAGTGTGGTGAAAAAGTTGAATTTTGAACCATTCTTCAACCACATTGCAGAGAACTTCGAGGGACAATACCAGTTACTAACCACTGAAAGCACTGTCTGTTGGAAAACATAGTTTTAATAGATATTCTTCATCTTACATAAGAGCACAATAAATACACCACATTCTATAGAAATTTCAGATGACACTAGAGGAAGAAGAGGTGAAAGAGGGAGAATACCCATAGACTACATAACCATACCCCCGAATTGCATGACAAAACACTCCCTATTGCAACCACTATGAGCTGTCATTTATACATTTCAGGTTGGCCTTGCCAAAAGCTTTTCTTTTAAGCTTGTTTTGTTTGGTTGCTCGGTTTTGTGAGGGAGAGGGCTTGGGAAAAGGAAGAGAATAGGGATACAAGAAATGAAGGGAAGCCAATTAGATGGGTTCCCAGAAAAGATACTGGACTCCTAGACAGGATGCATACACAAAAAACAAGGACGAGAAGGAATTTTTCATCACTTTCCTTCCCTCCAATAAAAGAAGCTTTGTTGCTATTTAAGCTGACCAGTTGCTCAAGCAAGTAGCTTAATAAGGCTTGTAGAGAAAACCAGTGGTATGAGATGCTAGCTGTAAGTGGCTAAGCAGACATCAGTCAGTACACAAGCTGGCTCTAACAGTGGTTCTAAGCACTGGAATTTCAAGTTACTAGAGGGCAGGAATTAAAAAAGTTAGAAAACCGTGCTGCTATGCAGAGACTCATAATTAGTGCTGTCATTTGCTCTTAACCTCCTACTTCATTCTGGTTATTTCCATGAAAACACACACTGACGCATTACTATAATTAAGGTTACAATTGTTACATCAGAGACTTGTTTCTAAAAGTCACTCCAAATGCAATTTCATATTAAATTGGCCAGGTAAGGTCACCTGCATAACACAAACTAATAAAAATAGTCAGGAAACAGAAGGAAAAAAAAAATAATTAAAACCAAATAAAATAAAACCAAAAAAACCCTGTGAATTCCCCCTCTTTACTGTCAAATCTGTCAGACTGGTGAAGAAAAACTGTCAATTCTGGACTCATTTCTTTTTAAATACGATTGTCACAGAGAAATGAAAACACAGCAAAATAAACTATACAAAGGCAAAGTAGAATAACAAAAAATATTTTACTAAAACATAAGATTTACAGGAGATTTTCCAGACAAGCCATACAAAATGGTCACAAGCTTTTTCTTGGAGGGATTTTTCTACACTTGACAGCAGAATCACTATAGTATTAGTGAAGGTGATGGATGTTTAATGTTCCCATTTTTTGTTCAAACAATGAAGCTTGTCCATCTACAGCGTCTAAGTTAGACTGGGCTAG
This sequence comes from Cyanistes caeruleus, assembly GCF_971803275.1. NCBI lineage: Eukaryota > Metazoa > Chordata > Aves > Passeriformes > Paridae > Cyanistes > Cyanistes caeruleus. The sequence continues at coordinate 38,459,541 of NC_141704.1, read as the reverse complement.
AGGGTATATTCTAAAGTATAACTGGTTAGCTGCTTTTACCAATGCAATTAGCATCACCATAAAAAGGGAGGAGGAGCCCACAAAATTAAAACAAAAAGCCCCGCAGCTAACCCTGCCTACCTTCATTCACAGTGCTTATACTTAAACCATGACGGGGAAAATGATTAAAAGCAGAGATGTGCTGCTGCTTTCAAACAACTTCACAACAATCCAGATGATACTTCTAGCCTCTGCTCATGCGGTACAATAGTGAATTAGGACAAGACACAGATTTGCTAATGTGCATTTAATCACCAAAGGACTGAAGATGTCTGGGCTTTTATTCTGTAATGTTTCTAAGACTGTGTCCATTAAATGCAAACAAAAAAAGGAAGAGGTCTTGGCAGAACAGGAGAAGTGATGCACACTTGATGTTCAAAGCGCATTTAAATATTATTCATGGCATATAGCCTAGTCCATGCTCTGGCTGTAAAGAAAAAGAAACATATTTAAGAAAAGATGTAGCTTTCAGGCTTGATTGAAGAAATTTTAAATTCATATTCTTAAATATCTATTTTATACCACTGCTGCAAGCACACAAAATACATTAGTTCTGAGATTTTTAAGTGCAATTTTGAATTCTAGCAGCTGTCAACTTCTGTATAGTATACAAGCAGTCTGACAGCAGTGGATCCTAAAGTGAAGAGGCACAACATAGTAACTCTTCCATTCCACTATAGCCTGCAACAGATCCAGCAATATCAATGAGATGTACTTTTCTGGAACCTGTTAATCTGTTCCTTAAGATGTAGAGGACAAGCAGTAGAATGTGCCTTCATTTTACCAGAAATCCAAATTAGAAAGATTAGCAAATTAGCACCATCAAAATTCAAGAAAAACAGATCAAGAGAGCTTCTTCTTCTATCAAGCCTCACAGACTTAAAAACAGATGACTGCAGGCTCATTCAGGGCACCTAGACTATGACTGTATGCAGTAATTTTTTGTTTCACCAAGTTGCAGACATAAAACTAGAGGTCAGGATTTACATACCTCAGCCAGTATTACATACCCAATAATAAGCTATTCCTAAAACTAGAAAAAAAGAAAAAGTTAGAAAATACATCACCTGTTTCTATGGCTTGGGCTTCATTGGTCTTCCATTGCTCAGCTACATCATTTGCTAGTGGATCATCTGGATTGGGAGCACTTAACAAAGCCTGGATTGATAGCAGAACTGTACGAATCTGCAAAGCTGGGGACCATTTATCTGAAGAAACATTTACAGCACTATGAAACACCATATTCACCACAGTCAACAGAAATAGCAAGTTTTTACAGATTAAAGAAGAAGCAAGATATTCTTTAAACACGTGAAAACTCTTTTCAGGGTCAACTTACAAATATCTGTACTTAATACAATAAGAAGAAAGAAAACACAGTAACACTTACCTTTCAAAATATCTAAACATATTCTTCCCAGCTTGTCTACATTAGGATGGTAAATTTTGGTCATGAAACGTACTTTAGGAGCTGCCATTGGATATTCTTCTGGAAGGAATAGTTCAAGTTTAAATGTCCCACCCTCAAAGGGGGAATCCTGTGGACCTGCAATGACCACATGAAAATAGCGTGCGTTGCTTTCATCTGGCTCTGCTTTTATCCCAGGGACTGGCTCCGCCAGCAAGCGCTGGGTTTCCTAGAAGAAAAGGAGGCAATGAAACAAATAAAACCCATTTGAAATAAACATGTCCTGTACAAACCATTTTAAAAGCAACAAGCATTTATTTAGCCTATATTCACGGAAACTACCTTAAAGTCAAAGAACATGTGAAGAAAAGCTGTGGTTAACTGGTACCCATCTCCTCCCAGATCCTCACCTGTTATGTGCTTCTGTAACACACAGTAATAGATAACTCAGCTCTCCTCAATTTTTTTAACTTTTGATTGAACTACTGTCAAGCCACTGTGTTTTTCTCAATAAACTTAAAAGTACTTTAAAGAATACCACAATGAAAACACCTAAAGCATTTTCCATTCTACCTTAAATAGGAACTCTCATAAGTGAAAAGCCAAAGGGATTAATCACCCACAGAAAGTGTTCAAGGTTTACTCCTAACCTTGAGTGGACTGGTTTATTAAACTGAACATTTGTACTGGAGTTAGATCCAACTTTGAAGAATTTAAAGTGCAACACTAAAGGTGCAACACTAAATGTGTATTATAAGGCTGTTTTATATATTTAGACATACATATGCATAAATAGCTTTGGTATTAGCACCTTCAGCCTACATATAACCATATTTAAGGTCACCTTAAAAGACAGTAGGAGATAGTCAAGATATTCTGTAAGCAGCAGAATTAGGGAAGGCCAGTCTCCTACAGTGACCTGGTTTCTTTGTTGGTCCATTCTTCTGTCAACACCTACCTCAGGCACCAAGATGTGACCATAGCTAAGAGTTGCCCATCCTGCTAATGCACTGAGCAGACAGACCAAGTCCTGTACATCTTGCCTCTCCTCTGCTGCCTGTCTCCTCAAGTCTTATGGGCACCATTCTGGCTCTTATATAAAAGATCCCAAGGCCAAAATGGGCAAGAGGACACTAGACAGGGAAAAAAAATCCTGCAAAAGCCTCATTTCCTCACACAATTTTAGTCCCATTTCCCCCTGCAAAGTTTGCTTTTACTGTGTAATTTTTTCACCACCTTTCTGTGTTGGCTTTCACAAACAAAAATTATCCTGTTTCTACTGACACAAGATGTCAACTTGTAGGTATAACACTAATTTATTATTTCTGTTTTTACAGCATATTTATTCCATATATCTACAATAGCACTTCCAGGGATGGGGCATCCACAACTTCTCTGTGCAACCTGTTCCACTGCCTCACCCCCCTCACAGTAAAGAATTTCTCCCTAACATCGTACCTAAACCACTCTCAGCTTGGAGCCATTTCTCCTTGTCCTCTCAGCACACACACTTGCAGTCAGCCTCTCTCCAATACAGTAAATCTCTCTTCAATACAAGCACAAAACAGACAGATTACCTCTTCTTGGCTAAATAAATTCTTCAAACATAACTGCACTGCTACGTTACTCTTGCAGAAATAAGTGTATGCACCATTTAAATGATATGGCTGTCTTGATGCAGTTAAAATAACACCTCATTTTACAAAAACTAATCAATACATAAAGGAGTGAAGTCAAGGTAATTAATCCTAAAATCCAATTACTCATCTCTGAATTGTTAAGGTCCTACAAATAATACAGAATTTATTCCTATGTACATATGGGAACCTAAAACTAAATGTATCTGGAGTGCTTCCTTGCTGCAACTACGTATTGTCTACTCATCTGCATAGACATTAGATGCCATTTACACACCTCACTGAAAGGCCATCCAAGCTTCTGACAACTGTCTGCATTTACTTCTGTGAGTATATTTTAAATTATACACATAATTTCATAACTTACTCATTTGTATTCTGCTGGCTATTTACTTGTACCCTAATTGTGTAGAAAAACAGCTATAACAAATTATGATAGTTTACATTCAGTGGTATGGAAAGTCAGTAAGAAACTACAGATTATCCTTCTAAGTGCATAAACCATTCTCAGTTTCTCTCAGCAAGCTGTCAGTATGAGTGCTGCCCCGGATATATGGGACAATTTGGGTTTCTGCCTTTGAAGGACAATATACTGTTTGACAGTTCAGGCAGAACAAAGCATCTTATCCTAAATATAAACTAATGTGAGCCAACTGAAACCTTAAAAACAAGGAACTTATGGAAAAGACCAATTTTTAAACTTCCTCAGAGCTGGACTTTGCCAGAGACATGCTTGAAAGCCTATTGCGGGTTTGGTTCTGATGGGAACACTCAAGGACTTTTTTTAATATTTATAATATTAAATAATAATATTAATACATTAATAATCCATTTTAATAGCTGGGCTGATCTCAGCAGTCCCCAGCTCCCCCTGAAACACCCCAGTCCCCAGACTGCCTCCCTAGTTATGCCAGTATGCTGACTGCAACTATACTGGGCAGCCAATCCTGGCTTAAAATAATCCAGAATCAGCAGTTCTCTGTCAGCAGCATCAGCATTTTACCTGCCAGCATATCTGAGAGAGCGATGTCTGGCTGCAAGTTGCACGTTCTGCCACTAAAAACCATTTGTCAGTAAACAACGGGAGAGCCCATATATGAGAAAAACAATTCCTTCAATGCAGGCACCCCATAATACCTAAGGGGCTGTACCACTGTGAGCACGTTGCCCCGCTCAGAAAGCCCTTCAAGCCTCCACATTCCGAAAGTGTGGTCATCTTGCTATGAAACACCCCAGAAAAAGGGAGCATGAAGAAAAGTGTTTATGCTGCACCAGTACTGAGCCTGCTCTGAGCTCATACAGGCACCCTGGGGAACATTAATATCAGATGAAAATTCCTTTAAGCAAGCACACCTTGCTTCCTGCACTGTGCTCACAGTTCCATCACTATTGGTGCAATTGAAGCTGATTTCAAACAGAAATGAGGGTGAATACCTGTGAGGGAACTGGTTGACACTCATCTTTCACACTTGCCAGGCTCTGGTGCAGCAGAGAGCAAACACCAGCTAAACTTCTCCAATACACTCAAAATGAAAGGCCATGATCCCGTGCACACACATCACTCACTGCCTTTGTGCAAAAGCTTCAGAAAACACATCTTTTTAGAACTGTGTAACACAGACAAGCTTGTTAGACTGTGAGAAACACAGCAAAGATGCCATTTATTGAGAGAACGTGCCATGTTTGTACTTAAATACATCAATACCTCCTAAACTCTGACAGTAAATCAGGGTTTTGTCCTGCAATTATGAAGACATTAACAATAATATTTTAAATATATTTGGGGGGGACACCATGGAAAAGGAACAGTAAGGGAGAAATTAATCAAAAGGTTATACTGTAAGGTCTAAGCATATAAAATGCTTAAACATACAACTGGGCCCAATTCTAAAGTGATTACATGGACTTGATTTCCACATTTTAGGGTAAGATGGACAATTGCAGACACGCTGATACTAAAATAAATTTGATTTGCCATAAAACTTGCAAAAATATTTGAGAGAAAAAAAATTGAGTATAGAGGCAATGCTATGCACCTAGTCAGGAGGTGGACCTGTTTAAAGATTTTAATCTTTTAAGTGTACATTCCAAATTTAAAAAAAACAAAACAAACAAAAACACAAAAAACACTGCAAAAAATAACCACCTACCACCCTGTACATCACCCACAAGAGAATGATGAGATGTGGACAAAATGTGAAGGAAATGTTGAACTGTACATTGATCTTATTCTCTAATTCCCAGAGGATGGCTACCCAATGAAAATAAGTCTCTCAAACATGTTTAAATAAGTAAATGAATGTTTAATTTCTTTTAATTGAACTTTTAACTTATCACCTTTTTTAACTAATCAGGATGACTGAGCACATGCAATACTTGACTTCCCACATATATTTAGGCAGTCTTTCTTACACTTTTTTAACTGAGGAAGTGAGTGTTATGCACTCCATTACTTCCCCTTTTCCCCCAAAATTGCCTTTAAACCCTTTGTCCAATTTCAACTGTTCTGTGTGTTTTGTAAGCTGTCAGTGAATAAGGCTAACCAAGGTCAGTGCTACTGGAGAGGAAGAGATGAACAGTTCAAAAACTACTACTGCTGTTTGGCCAGTTTATTCCAACTGAGTATATACCATCCTTGCCCAGTGAAAATCCCTGACAACAAGGATAAAAAGGGAGCTGGAACATGCACATATAAACATGCTAAAAAGGAAAAAAAGGAAATTCCGAGAAAAGGTTTTGTGGTTCTGCTGCTCACAATAAATGTTTTGATAATAGAACAGTTAATTTTGTCTTCAACAAGAATACAAACTCTCATCAAGTAAGTGTTGCAGAACAGTACTATGTGGTGGTTTTTATTAGCTCTCCTCTAGCATACTGAAGTTTCACAGAAGATGTTTCAGCACATATTTTGAAAGCTCTAGAGCTTTCAATTGTTTCGCATGCTGCCAAAGGCAATTATTTCTATTTGTCATACTCTGCAATGCTTTTAGATTGAGATTTCTTCTCACTCCTGCATTTGCTACACTTTTTCCAATTCCAAGTAATGCAACAATTTCCATTGACAACATAAATTAGTAAACCCAAAAGGAAGATACATGCCAGTCCCTACTTGGAAAAAACCAGATCAATCAATCACAACTGGTTATGCCTCCCCCCTTTTATTTTTAAGTGGTTAGAAAACACAGAAGTGTTGAAGGTGTTTTGACAAGCAAAAGCAAAGCTTTCCTTATTAACACAGGTGGCTTGAAGCAGAGTGACAGATGATACTGATGGGACAGATGGTGTAGCTGACATTCTGCATAGCTATTCTTCTATGAAGACATTAAATTGAAAACTAATTGTACCTGAGGGGGAAGAAACTCTCAACCTGTTTTTACATTAACATGTGAGGATAGGAAGCCTCAGGAAGAGAGAGCATTGTGATCTTTAGAAGAGACCAGCAGAGCAGGAGGTGGGGGTGAGGGCTTTTGAGGTTGCCAAGGCTAAGAGAAGCCACACAATGAAGAGAGAAGGATCTGCAGGAGAGTAGGTTTCATTCATTGAGCTTTTGCTTGGTTATTCTGCTTTCAGTAAAAGGGGGAAAAAACATTACTGAACATCAGACAACCACCAGGATTCTCCTTGTTCATACTCACAGAATAAGACAGAGGACTTCTTTACAGAAGTAAACTGAACAGCCTAGAAGATGCTTCCATACACAGATACAGCAAAATCAACTGCTAATGAATATGGAGGTATGAGCAAGCACACAAAGGAGGAATCCATTAGAAATACACCATTTCAATCACTTTCAGTCCTGCAGAAGTGTTTACAGAAGCCTCAAGCTGCCAAGGCCTCAGTCAAAACTGAAAAAAAAAGATTTCCGTGTGCTACCCTTTTGAAAAACAAAAAGCTACTTCTGCTGTCAACAGACTACGGCAGGACCAAACAAATTACTACAAATAGATAGTGCCAAAATACAGAAGTGGCAAATACCACAATCAGAAGACCTGACTATGCAAGTACTTGCAAAAAAACCCAAACGTTATTTCTTACCTAGCAGAGGCACTGCAGCTGAACTGTAAAGCTTCTCTGCTTTACAGAGACCATTACAGTACTGAAGGAAGAAATGCTGGCATGGAATTAGACAATTCTAAAAACATCTTCATTGCTTTCTAGAAAGGAGAACTACTCTTTGCTTGGAAAAATAGAGCAGTTCTGTTCCCTGTGCTTTGGCAATAGTTAACCACCACAAATTTTACACTGCCTGCCAAGCAACATGGCTAAAACAGTTAGGAACAAATCAATATCGAGCACCTATAAAATACGTGAACTTTAAAGCTACCATGTGAAGGCCACTAGAACTTAAGAGAAGCTTACTTGTGAAGTCAGCACAAGCTAGCTCAAAGAAGAAATCCAAGCTCCATATCTCTAGACAAATACGCTGTTTATTAATTCAGCTATCTGCACTTCATTTTCCAGACACCCCAGGTTTCTTATTTCACATTCAATATTACTGATATGCAGATTATTTTAATAAATGCTGCTTATTAATCCACTAATTAACTACTGTGGTATCAGTGAGTGTTACAATTGAAGGAACACACTATTCTACAGAATGGTCTTCTGGTCCACATTGTCCTTTAATACCAGCTGTGAAATCACCTAGTGAACTTTGTAAAATCTGTGAGAACAAAGGTAGCTTAAAAAAATCACACTACCTTGCAAGGCCTGACTATTTTAAGGTGATAAATGATCAGCCACTGGGGAAAGGAAATGAAAAAACCAAAATTGTGCTACCTTTCCAGTTCAGCCTATTATGCACTTTCACTTTTGCCTGTATAGCTGTCTCTTGACCTCATGGTCTAACATAGCAAGTAGCCAATCTGGAAGAAAAGAAAAGAAAGGGAAAAAAGTCATGCAAGAGAGAAGAGTCCCTGATGCAGTGCACCACATGTTCCACAAAAACAGCTGTGCCAACAAAAAGCAGGAGGAAAACAAATGGTCTCGGAAGGGTGGGAGAGGATTCCCTTTGATGAAAGAGCTGGTTTGAAGAGCTGGGACTGCAGTGTTAATCACAGCAGGATACCAGTGTAACAGATTACTATTCTGTAACCAACCTAAAGAGGAAATGCAGAGCCTTCCTCCTCATTCCAAAGGAAGAAGCTTAACTACCAACTGGTCTAATTTCAGTAACAGATGGTAAAATACCAAATTAAAAGTCTTCATCCATCTATAAAAGTCTTAAACACCAAAGACTCTGATATCTTACTTGTTATAAACAGTTATCTAAAAACCTTTTCTAGCACTACAGACTACAGAAAAGCATCCTTATGGCTAGCAACTTTATGTGAGTACCTTAAAAAGAGAAAGAATATCATTCAGAGGCTGACATATCTGTGCTAAAATTATTCTGAAACCTCAAAACATTAATAATGGCCTCTTACATAAAGAGAAACACTGCAGGTCTTAAAGCTGCTAAATATTGAAAATGGCACATTTTATGCCATTTAAATACCACATCTTTGTACAAAGTCTCAAGAGAATGATTCTTTCCCCATATTTTCAGTGGCACATTTACTAGCTCAATTCTCTAAGCAGTAGTCAAGCAATTTTCCTTCAGTATCACAGGCTAAGATGGAGATTACACTCCAACAACTTTGTCAGGCCAAGGCAAGGTACAAGTCCTCTCTAATCTAATAGACAGTGAGAAAGTGTAGGCAGTATCTACCCTTACTTGTAGGTTCAATTAACCCTAGCTTTATTTGGAACAGATCAGGGAAGACAGATGATGCATGTGGACTTAATCTACAACAGGAATTACAGCTCAAGTTTGAGTGTCTACTGCTACCACCTTGCCAGAAATCACCATACTGCAATTCTACTGAGAAAGTACACCTTGTCAGCATTATCAATGCACCTCAGGAAAAGTGAACTAGGTCTTCCTAACTAGATCTTTAACCTGAAAAATGCTGATTGACAACATAAAAACTCTGCTGCCATCTAGCAGAGGACAGTAATTTCCAATAGAAACCATGGAACAGCTGGTATTGGCTGTTGATAAAAGCATTTTCCACAAGTACAAATGAAAAATATCTGCACATCCCTTGACCAGTTTCTTCCACAGGTGCTACAAGCAAAGGTCTCCAAACAGCCAGCTACAAAACAAACTTTTTGGTAACCCTGGCCAAAAGGAACAATAGGATGCCACTCAACACTGTAGGAATAGTCCCAAAATGGCCAAAAAGAAGTGTTATTTGTAAAATGAAAAAGGCACCCCAACTGAAAGAAATCCACATCAGCTTGCCCCAATTTTTTTTTGTATTTGGTATGATCTAATTTAACTGCATGACCAACTGAGCACATGTACAGGGTGTATGTGTCAAGTTGCTGGCAGCAGAGGGGCTCCAGGGGTGACCTCCATGAGGAGAGGCCAGGCGCTGTACCTCACCAGACACAGCCAGCTCCAAAAAATGCCACAGGTGAACCCATTGGCCAAGCTGGTGGCACACATGGGAAAAATGCAACACCACACAGAGAGAAAAGCAAGGGATGAGAAAAAAAAAAAGAAGTCTGTGAGCAAAAGTAGTGTGAACACCAAGGTCAGAAAGGACGATCTCCAAGCACTGGTGCAAAGATCCTCTGTAGCCTATGAAGGACCACAGTGGAGCATACAACCACATTGTAGCCCATGGAGCATCCCACTCTGGAGCATGGGAAAAGTGTGAGAAGGAAGGAACAGCACCGACAGGTTGTTGTGGACTAGCCATAAACCCCCATATCCCACCCCTTGCATCCACCAGGGATAGGGGACTTGGAGAATAAGGAGTGAAGGACGGAAGCTGAGCATTGGAAAAGGGTGGCAAAGGTGTTTTAATTTTGTCTTTGTTTCTCACCATCAAATCCTATCTTATCTATCCTACCCGGAAGCTCATTAATTAATTAATTAATTAATTCCCCCAGGTTGAGCCTGTTTTGCCATGATGATTATCAGTAAATTATCTTTCTATCTTTGTCTTGACCCATGAGCTTCCCCCTGTCTGGTTGAGGTGGGGAGAGAATGTGGCTGGGTGAGCATCTGCCCAAGATCAGCCCACCTCACCATAAATCACACACTACTTTTTAATCTGTGTTTGAGCTGTGGTACGCAGAACCACTTTTAGAGAGAATGCAGTACAGTTTCAGACTCCATGGATGACACTGAAAATTAAGAATTTTTGAGAAAGAGCTGACAGACTTAAAATTAAAACCAAAACTAGCTCCATTTCCTGTTACAGCTGAAATGATAACATCACTTGCAGAGTGCCACACACAACAATTTATGTGGGAGAAAATATGCAGAGGAAAAAGAGAAATCTTTTAGTTTAACTGATTGCTCATCAGTCATTTCAGTATTTGCTTCCTAAGGGAGATCAGACATTTGCTGCCAAATCCTCCAGGAAGACTTCTAAAACAGATGAAAAGACAATACCAATAGCAAAAATCAAAGATTTCTTTTTTTTTTTAAATTACAACTAAGTTCCACTAATTTTTAGTCATTGAGAGTGGAAATGCTTTGTTTCATTCTTCATTAGCTGTTGAGTTTACAGTTAAGTCAAGCTGCTTTTCTACCAACCATTTCAGCATGGTTCCCAGTCCTTCTTGATTAACTTCACTCGCATCTGTAACTACCTCCACCATTTCCTTTCCTCACAAAATGCAAGTTTGCCTGAATGGGAAACTCCAGCTTCTCAGCAGCAGTGCTAATTTGAACAGTCACCCTTCCATGTACTCCCCTCATCAGCCCAAGTGTTTGCAAAATCAAATAACAGATGAGATCACAGAATTGATTTGGCTTAAGAAATAACTTTTACTGCAGAGTTCTGAGCCAAATCAGTTCCTCAGTCTAAGTTCACCTCAGTGGCACAAAAATATTTGTGCCAGCACAATCCAAGCTGAATCTGTTCATACAGTAAAGGTGTTCAACCTGAACCAGAATCATAGAACAGCCTGGGTTGGAAAGGACCTTAAAGATCACCTAGTCCAACTCCCCTGCCAGGGACAGGGACACCTCCCACTTGCTCAGAGCCCCATCCAACCCAGCCTTAAACACTTCCAGCAATGGGACATCCACAACTTCACTGGGCAAGTTCCAGTGCCTCACCACCTTCACAGTAAAGAATTTCTTCCCTCCTTATATCTAATCTAAACCTGCCATCTTTCAGTTTGAATCCAGTCCCCTTGTCCTACCCCGATATGCCCTTGTAAAAAGTCCTTCTCCAGATCTTTTGTAGGCCTACTTTAGGTACTGGCAGGCTGTTACAGGAATGAGTCAGACTGATCAGTTTACGAACTTCTGGTTAAGCTACCTTCAGTAGGTGTTAACTTTTCACCTTGTACAGCTCTCTACAAAAATACAGAAGTACAATAACCAACTTCGGCATTTCAATTCAGACTACGCAGAGAATACATTTCTTTCATACTTTCATTCTGACCACAGGTAACCCTTGCCAGTTACCAGTGTCATTACCTTCCAACTACATCCAATAGTCCAGACTGATTTTGAGGTATGAAATTGAAACTTAAGGTTTTAGTTAAAGCACTATATTGGCACAGTGACAAGTTATAATTACTTGCCAAATGACAATTCTTTCCTGTCTGACTGTGATAAGGGGGAAGATCACACTCATCTCCTTCACTGAGGAGTGATAAATTGCACACAAGAAGGTAAAAAAGCATGCACGTTTTTGCTTTGATTTTTGAGGGGGAGGCAGTGGGAAAAAGTGAAACGTATCAGTCAAAACTGTCTTCTACATATAGCGGTAAAGCTGCCTCATAAAACTACAAAGACTTAATTCAAAACTTAGTATAACATTACATCACATTTTGGCACAAATTCTTCTAGGGCCTATCAATTCATTAGCTACAACTATGTAAAGAACTGGCTGTAACCAGCATTACTGAAAATAAATTTGTTACCTAATAAATTGGTTACCTAAGCAGATGTCATATTATCAGAGAGATTTCAGTAAGTTTACATTAAAATTTTATCACTGTAAAGTAACTTCATTAAAGAAAATCTTCTGAAAACAACTTTACCTTTTAGGACAAAGGGAAAAAGAATTAGCAGCAAAGCCCATTAAACTGTAAAGCAAGGGTAATCATAAATAGGAGTCTACACTTTGGTTCACAAAAGCCAGCCTCCACATGAATTCTCTTCTTTACCATACAATCCCCAAGTATCAGCATTTCATATGCCCCTGCTTTCTGGACCCATTACTGGGCTAGTGTCCCTTGTACATGAATGCCTCTACCACCCTGAAGGTTCCCAGACCCCATCACCAGCCCCAACTGTATCTAACACCTCCTCCCAAAAAAATAGGGGAGAAAACACGTTCAAAGTGTTAACATGTCAAAGACATCAGCTGTAAAAGAAGAAGGAATAAAATACTGGTACAGCAGATTTAGAAAACATTAACTAGTACTCAATATACAAGAAGTTGTCCAGCAAACTGATACTATAGCTCTGCTAAGCAAGCACTGTGAATGAACTCTGGATTGCTCACAATCCTCTCACACATTTCTGTCTCTCCAAATCCCATCACCACACAGTTTTAACCATTGCAAAACCACTTGCAATGAGATGAAGACAAATGTATTCCAATTAATAGTGCCTTCCTAGAAGAAAACAAAAACAACAAAAAAACAACCACAATCTACCTACTCTTGGAAGACTTTGTAGCCAAGCAGTAACATGAAGAGGGGCATTTTAAGGCCAGCAGCACTCTCCCTCAAGAATGACCTCATTCTTGAATTTTCCACAGCAGATTACAGGATTTTGGAACTGTGAATCTGAGATCCTGTGCAAATTCCTAAAGGATGATGCAATAGCACAGATAGAACCTTTCATGGTGCATCCCCAGCTATTGTAAGGTAAAAGGCATAACTGAATTCACTAAGCTTAGAGTGTAAACCATTCCTGCAGTAATACTGATGGAGCACGTTTGCACTGGAGGCTTGCATTAACATATGGTGTAGAGATAACTATCAAAGCATGGTTAATGCAAACAGTAATTCATACTGAGCTTCTGTCAAAACGCTATACTGGGCTTGCATGGCAAGGTTCTGGTAGTGGGGGGGGTTCTACTGAGGCCCTCCTGTGAGAAACTGCCAGAAGCTTCCCCCATGCCCACATGAGTCACTGGCAGACAGCTCAAAGACATACCTGTCCCTGGCCAAGGCTGAGCCCATCAGCAATGCTGGTAGCACTTCTGAGGTAATATATTTAAGAAAGGGGAAAAAAATGCACAACCTGGGCAGCAGCAGCCGCCGAAGAAATGAGATTATGTAAGAACAACTCTGCAGGCACAAAGGTCAGTGAAGAAGTAGATGGAGGATGTGCTCCAGGTGTGGGGGCAGAGATTCCTTGGCAGCCCATGGTGACACAGGCTGTCTCCCTGCAGCCCATCGATGACCCCATGCTGGAGCACATGGATGCACCCATAGGAGACTGTGACCCCATGGGAAGCCTACAGTAGAGCAAGCTCCTGGCAGGTCCTGTGGGGAGAGAAGTCCATGCTGGAGCAGGTTTGCTGGCACTATGTGTAACACATGTGGTACGAACTTGTGACCCACACTGAAGCAGTCTGCTCCTGAAGGACTGCACCCTGTGGAAAGGACTGCACCCTGTGGAAAGGACCCACAGTGGAAGAGTTAGTGAAGACTGCAGCCTGTGAGAAGGACTCACGTTGGAGAAGTTCACAGAGGGACTCCATGCTGGAGCTTGGGAAGAGTATAGAGTCCTGCCCCTAAGGAGGAAGGAGCAACAGTGAAAGTGCGTGATGCACTGAAGAGAAACGCCACTTCCCATTCCGCTGCATCACTGAGGGTTAGAAAAGGGAGAAAAATCAGGAATGAAGTTGAGCCCAGGAGGAAGGGTGAAGTAGAAGGAAGGTGTTTTAATATTCTCATTAACCTATTAGGATTTGATAGGTAATAAATGATATTAATTTCTCCAAGGCAAGTCTGTTCTGCTTATGACTGTAATGGGCAAGTGATCCCTCCCTGTGACCCAAGAGCCTTTGGTTGTATTTTCTCTCCCCTACTAAGCTGAGGGGAAGGACAGAGCAGCATCCAGCCAGGGTCAATCTACCACATCATCTATGGCAAAATTTGCAACCTGATTCTCACTATTAATCCACCAGTCACAAGTAACCACAAAAATGTGATTTTTTTTATTACAAAATAAAATATTTATCAAAACTAGTTTTAATGATACTCTGAAAGCCATCTAAATGTAACAGACTTGTACAGTACAAAACAACTGCATGCAAAGCAATAAAAATCCACTGGTTTACTATAGGTTTGTGCCTCAAAGCTGCTCAAGTATTATACAAGCTGGTCCAAACAGGATTATTGCCTCAATCTGGGTTATTTGCTTGGGTTTTCCTCAGTTTTTATTCTACAGGGTATACTGAAAGCTTCTTTAAGGGAAAGGTTATCAGACCTCTTAAAGATCTGTTATTAAGACTCCAGATTTGCTTTTTAAAACTTAACCTGACTAGACCTAATTGGAAAGTTTTCTTATCCCCTGGGCCTGAGCCCTCTTCTCAGCTTCCCTCCCATGTCTGCACAAAGCATCTTTCCTGCCAAGCTCCAGGCTTCCAAAACCTGTCTGTATATCCCTCCCATTATCCCAGCCAGCCCAGGCTGTATCAGTCACCTGGCAAGAAGACTCAATGAGGGTTGCAAACTTTCTACCTTTCTACACTTGGTGGGGGCGACGGCGGAGAGAGGAGCAGGGAGAATATGGTTTTAAGAACAGGACAAAAACAATTCTGAAAATTCCCAAAATTTTCACCCTTCTATTAAATTTGAAGTCTGAACAAGATTCAAATGGCATACAAGGTGCAAAAAGACATTACATTCTCTGACAAATGTCAAGGAACGGCATTCTTCAGAAGTAATGTTTTCTGTACCTAACCACCATCCAAAGAAATACAAAACACCACAAAAAGGCGTTAGTTTTACCTCAAGTCTTTTTTATTTCATTTTTTTAATGCAGGAAATAAAAGAAGTGGTCAGAAAGGTCAGAGAAATCAAAAAGTAGCAGTAACTTAAATGTTAATGTGGAGACAGAAGTTCATACCTCAAAAAAAACCCACAGCTTTCAAGAAAAAGTAAGAAGCTTCAAGTTGGCTGCCAGTAGTACTTTTAAAGAACTTCTAGAAAGTTCCAGGTGCAGGCTAAATACTTGATTTATATTTTAAAAAAACTCCAGACATATAAGGGTGATTATACTGACCTCTACTACAGAATGTTCTAAGTGCCTAGCATCACACACACCAAGAGAGTCTCCATAAAACCTCCCAGAAATTTTACATTTTGAAGCAGCATTTTGTAGCGAGCAGTCCAAGCGTTCCCAGTCTCAAAAAATACAGCAAGCAGGAGTTCACCGCAGATAATGGAAACAGCTTCACACAGTAAATAGCAAGGAATGCGTATCTCAGACAACACCACAGTATTGTGCAGGGGAGGAAATTAAAGCCTCTGTAATTTAACACTGATAAATTCATTAGAAAAAACAATCTGAAGGAGTCTCAGCTACTGATTCAGATGGTTACTTCATGATAGAAGCAGCTGCAGTGATTATAACAGAAGTGCTAATAACAACTGGCTACAGGCAACTTAGAGACCTGTGCATCAAATCATGAATGATGAGATCACTGCAGCAATGAAAACAGCAGGGAAAAAAACCATTTTAAAAGATTATATGGGGCGATATTGTCCATCCCATTCACATACTCTGACTGCACTTGACACAGCAATGAGGTGGATTGAATGTCAGCCAAGAAAAAAATTCAGATGCAATTCAATTCCTTACTCGACTGGAGGTACGTGACTTTGCAACACAGGAAAGAACTGATGTAATAAGTGCTTGAAAATAAAAATCACTGGGCTTATTCATTGTCTGCTGCAGAGGCTCATCTTTTAATACTGGAAATAGTCACTTTTTGGAAAAAAGTTTACAGCATCAAAACCACATATCTATGTAAATGTGCCAATAACACATTTTATCTGACATTAACGGATTTTTTTTGTCAAGATTATTCTTACAGGACCCCTGGTATTGAATTACTGAAGAAAACAAAAATATCTCTTCACTATTCAAACGATAAAAGGTTTTCCAATTCCGTCTTTAAAGATTCAAAACTAACTCAGTGTCTTCTACTCACCATTTGTGATGTGCTAACAGTAATAATTCTAAAGCAAGTTATCTTTTGAACTTATAGACCATTCCCACACACACTTTATTGAAGTCTGTTTCTAAGTAATCAAAGGACAGCAAATTGGGAATTCTGCATCTTCTGCAACAACTGCTTTGCAACATCCATACTGTCACCTTTTCATAGAATTTGAACAAAGTATTGGAGACATAAACAGAGCTCCCACAGTGACAAGGAAAGCTCCTGCTCTCCTCCCGGGTTGGATGACAGCCTGCGCATAGCAAAGACGCAGGCTGAGGAGTAGAGGGCTGCAAGTCAACCTGAGAACCCGGCCATCTGCCAGCAGTCGCTCAAGATAGGGAATGCCAACTGCATTTGGAGTGGCTAGCCAAGCTCAGGACTTCATTACAATCCAAATACACTCTCCTAGCCCCAAGTAGCCATCAACGATCTCTCCTGGATGGCAACACAAAGGGTGCATGTGGTGAAAAGGGAGAAGGTCTTTCCTAAAAGTAACATAAACCATTTGTTTATCATGAAATTTATTACTGTGCGTGACATGAAGATTTAATTTTCTTTACTGGAGTTATTTTACCGTTACTCAGCTCCTTCCTATCTCTCCCATTTCCTTCCCTGATCTTTCAAATTCTCACTTGCAACTGAATTCACTCCCTCCCCTCCCTCCAAGGCATCCAGAAGAGGAAATTTAACACTAAAATCAAAATTGGCATGCTAGGAAAGATCCAAACAATTCTCACTCAAAACTCCTGACGATTTACTGGGCATATTTCTGGGTCTGTACCTCTGCAGCTGTGATATTTCAAAATATGACTTTGCACATTTTCGAGGCTGTAGCAATTAGTCAGACTCAAGTCCAAGATCATACGCACATGTGGTAACTTAAGGCATGCACAGCACAGGAGCTGAAGAGCTGGTCATCTAACACAACCAAGCCAAGATTTCAAAGCTCTGGACTGGCTGCAGACACCTTACAATGCACGCATGGAAATACTCAACCCACCATATGTCTAAGGGGTGTCCTTCATAGAAAATCTGGAGCTTCTAGGACTCTTTTTTGCCCTTCACTTTTCTTCTCCAGCAGCAAAAGAAAGTCCCGCATCACCACTTATCTTTGAAGTGAGTTGTGTAAATTGTGCCAACGTTTTTTTCTAGAAACCATTAAGAAAACAAAAGTACCAAGAACTAAATTTATGCACCAGCATAAGTGGGTGCACTTCTTGGTTGTATTCTGGGGAACTGTCAAAAGCAATGAAAATTTAACACAGACACCAGCCTCATGACTGAGCTCTTACTGCAACTCTGTGATAAATACCAGTTCCACTGTATTATGAATCACTGTTCCCTATCACACCTCAAATACATTCAGATTAGCATGCTGTGCACTCAGGCAGCTGGATAGGCATCAAAATCTGTAAGATTGGTCTCCTTTATTTTTACTGCTTACAATTCTGTGCACCAATCACAGTTTAGCTCTGTTTCACAGAAGATAAATGCTACTCCTGCCCTATTTTACCTCATCATCTCTATCACCTACTCAGTAACTCGACTTCTTAGACAAAATAGTTGTATTTTTTCATCCACTATTTAACACTTTCCAAATTCACTTATTTACAATGGTTATCAACCAAGAGAGGTTCACAGTGTTATAAATGAACACCTCTTCACTGTAACAAGCTATGAGGAGGATGCTGTCATTTCCTATGAGGACTAACGAACCTTACTGGAATCACTTAAAAACTTTTGTAAAGGTCATTCATTCGAGGGCTCAATTCACATGATTACAAATCGAGTAGGAGACAGCAGTGCAGAAGGAACAACCACGTGAGCTACAGGACCGAGCTGTTTCGATAGCTTGCAATACAGCTACCTGTATCTCCATGTGACTCCAAATTACTCAAGTCTCAAGCTGGAACTGAATTCGGAGGATTTGCTGAAAGTACCCCAAAATAAGAGCCCTTGCAAAGCTTGACAAATCAAAGCCGAAACACGACACCGAACCGCCGGCACGACACACTAATTGGGTACGGGCCGACTGCTCCGAGCACACGTAGCAGTAACCGGACTGTCCCAGCGCGTACCACCGGCGCGAATGTCCCGGCGCATACAGAGCTGTAGCCCAGGTTTAACTACTGGCTGTGGCTTTTCCCTCACCGCACAGGAAAGCCGAGCACGGCGCCACCGCCGCCTTCCCCCGGCCCAAGCACGCCGAGAGCTGCGCCGGGAAGCCGGGGCCTGGCGGAAGCCCGCGGTGAGGAGCCGCACGGCCGGCAGAGGACAGAGGGGGGTTCTGCACGGTGCCTTTCGAGCCCCGGACCCCTAAGGGTACGCAGATACCAGCGCTCGGCAGTACCGGGGCCGCGGGGCGCCGCCGCCACCCGGGCAATCTCCGCAATGGGCGCGGGCCCGCGCCCGCCAGGAGGGCCCGGCCGCTCCCGCCGCCCGCGCACGCCGACACAGCGCGGGGGGGCCACCGCGGCGGCGGGAAGTGGCGGGGGCGCGGGAGCGGCGGCAGCGAGGCGCCCCTCGCCCGGCAGGGGCGGGAGGAGGCCGGGGAGGCGGCCCAGCCCCAGCGCGGCCCTGCTCCCGGGCACCGGAAGAGGCGCCGGCGCGGCGCAGCTCTGCCCGCGGCGCGGGACCCCGGCCCGGCGCGCCCGGCGCCCCCGGCGGGGCATGGCGGAGCGGCGCGCGGCGGGCAGGGCGCGCGGCCGTACCTTGATGATCCTGCGGGGCAGCCCGGCCATCTTGTCTCGTCGGTGCAGGCTCGGGGCGCGCCTCCGCTCGGGGCGCGCGCACGGCCGGAAAGACCCGCGCCGCGCTTCCTGCGGCGCCGCCCTGCGCGCGTGACGCCGGGAAATGTAGGATAAAGGGATCGCTGTGTGGGGTCAGCACCGCGCGCGGAGCGCGTGAAACCATCGGCAGCGGGGCCGTGCGCTCTCAGCGCGAAATGTGTGCCCGGCCCTGACTTATAGCTTCTGTGCGTATCCCTAAACCTGTCTCAAAGATATCTTAGAACATCAGTACATAAAACACAAGGAGCTACTGACAGAGTCTAGCGAAGGGCCACAAAAGTGATGAGGGGTCTGGCGCATCTCTCTAATGACGAGAGAGGGACTGGAGAGAGGGAGCTGGGCCTGTTTAGTCTAGAGAAGAAAAGACTGATAAGAGATCTCATCAATACATAAAAATGTTTCAAAGGTGTGTCAAGAGAATAGTGCCAGGCTCTTTTCAGTTGTGCCCCATGACAGGACAAAGAGCAATGGCCATAAACTAAAACACCAGAAGTTGCACCTCAACACGAGGAAGAACATTTTGACATTGAGGGTGGCCGAGCACTGGAACAGGCTGCCCGGGGAGCTTGTGGAGCCTCCCTCTCCAGAGGCATGCAAACCCCACCTGGACATGTTCCTGTGTCACCTGCTCCTGGTGACCCTGCCTTGGTAGGAAGGTTGGAAATAGGATCTTCCAGCTCTAACAATTCTGTGACTCTATGATCTTTGTCTTAATAACACCTGGCTAGTAAACCTCCATCTTTTTCAGCAGAAAAAGGAATATTGTAAACATTGGAGTATAATTATTGCACAAGGATAATAGGACATTACTACAGCTGCATAGTAATAGCAACATCTAAGAATGTGCATCACTATGTATGGGAAATAAAAGCACGGAAAGATAAACTAATTTCCCAAAGGTCACTCAGCAGGCCAGCAGCACAGCCAGGAATAGAACCCTATTACATACAATTCCCTGTCAAGTATTTTCTTCTGGTTTAAAATGGGACTTGGCTTTAAACAGGACATCATTTCTGTGTACTCTGGTAGAAAGTAAAGTTCTTTGGCAATGGCAAACCTAGGAGAAAGACACCATGACTCCAACACTTACTTAGATATAAAAGCACCTTCACTGGGCCATACCCTCAAGACAAAAGTAATTGGAAGATGCTGTCTTTTGTTACAGTGCATGCTGATTTACTTCTCTTTCTTTGTTTCTGCCTTCATCCCTTTTTTTTTTATTTTAATTTTTTTTCTCTCTTTTACACTTCTCACAGAATATTGTCCCTTAAAGGACTGGTATACATGGAAGAAACATGGGCCAAAAGGTGAGTGTACACTCTGTGGGAGTAAGATGCCACTCAGTTTCTTGCAAGTCTGTGAGATGCAACAACAGAGTGAAGCACAGTTGGCTCAAATATATGCTCAACAGTGTTGCATTCAGTGTCCCCTTTCAAGTGTGGTAGACCATGAGTCTTGCTTCAGTTGGAAGTTGCAGCACGTCAATCTGGCTCATTATGTTTTGACAGCTTTCATTGCACAAGTGGTCTGTCACATCCTGGGAGTTTTCATTACACCTGTCCTGGCCTCTTTAATGAAAAGGCTTTTGAAGTCCACTCGATCAAGAGACAGCAGTGAACAAAAACATTGATTTCTGTTGTCATATCTATATTTAGATATATTTAGAAATATTTAGATTGTTCCCCTAAGCCATTTTAGCTCCTAGAAGGACTGTTGCAGAGATCCCTGAATATCCATATCGGGCTCAAAAAGCCATCCAAGCTGGCTACTCCAGAATACTGACTGTAGACTGTCACCTGTAGTCCCCATTCAAACGGGCATTCAGCCTAACTCCACCAAGGCCTGCCTCCACAGTGGTTTTTGAGTGAGAGTTTCATGTCAAGGGCTCACTACTTTTTATTTGCATTGCTGCTAAAGACGGCTGCTGCCCTCCTCGTCTGCCTCACTGCTGTTCCCTCAGCTCACATCATGATCTCACTTAAGATGAGCTGATCAAAAACCATAGATGGTTCCCAGGTGAGCAGTGAGCTGCTGTGAACTGCAGGCAGCCACACAGATGTACAGGTGAGGCATAAACAAGGCGACAGGAACCCATGCCTGAGAGTGTGAGAAAAGGATTTTCTGTAGTTCCCTGCATTAGGGATAGTGTGAAACCACATACTGAGGTTAAGTTAGACCAAACAGCTGAGTCAATGTGTTAAAAAGAGGGCTTCTTTTTCCCCTTTCCCATCTCACTCCTGCCTTCCTTCCTTGCACATGGCATTTTCCCTGCTGTTCATTCTGCTGAGCTGATGCAATACACTAACTTGGCAGAAAAACAGCCATTCAGTCTAGTCTTCTGCTGGACTGGTGAATTGGTTTGTCTTACAGTGGGGTCTGGGAAGCCCCACACAACAAAAGGTAATAGAAGTGGGAGTGAAATTGCACCCAAGTGAAATTGCAGTATCCGTGAGTAATTAACACAGCTTTGGATGCCCCTTAGCCTTTTGGAGAAGCTGCAGGCAGCACTGAGGTTCTGCTCCCTTTCCCTGCCCTATATTCCTGATCCACTCTTGCCTTTGGTATGTATCTACTGGGGTATAGGGGGTTGTTGGTGGTGGTGGTGGTTTTTTTTGCTAAATTACCCTTCTGACCAGCTCACTGAGACATCAGAGCTGGCAGAAGAGAAGCAGCAGAAAACAGAGTGAGATGGTGCACATGTAGGACCACTCCCTCCCACAGCAGTGACCTGTTCTGTTGGCTGAGCTGATCTTGTCCCCCTGCACCACTGCAAAGGCCAGGATGGAGAGCACAGTCCTCCTCCCACAAATCTGTGATTATCACACCACTGCTGGGATTACAGCGGGTCCAAGAACAAAGTTAGGCAACCACCTTATTCACCCACAAAGTGTTCTATAATGCCACTATAGACAGGAAAGGTGAAGAAGTAGTTGCAATTAGGCAATTAATACGCCCAGAACAATTCAATAGAGCTGCTGACCATCTTCCTGTGACAGCTTCTGCTGTCATTGAATTACTCACTGAGTGGGTGCATCCAGGCCAGCTGAGCCTGGGGCTGACTAATCTTATTTCCTCCTCCTATCCCTCTTTGCAATCTTACAGTTTTACTGTAATTACAACTCTCTTTCAAACCCCAGATTCTTTATTTTTGCCTAACAGCATTTCTATATTTTTCCCAAGTATTGTAGAAAATCTGTTCTACAGCAAAAACCAGATGTATGTATGTACACATACAGAATGAATGCTCACAGTAATATCCAAATTTTAGATTAAAAATATTCAGTAAATAGCAGAGTAATTTCACAAGAGTTGCTGTGATGGCTTTGTACAAAGGGACAAACTAAGGCACAGAGGTGCAGTGTTTTTCATTTAGCAGTAATTTAAAGTGTCATTGGACAATTTCAAAATTATCTGAACTGGCAGGACTGGGTTAAACTGTATTGAGAGAAGAAAAAAACCCCACCAGTTATATGTTTTACCGACTTAGAACATCAAAATGCCGTGCTATGAGTAGGAGTCTTCATTGTAGCAAATAATTTTTGTTTTTTTCATTAAGGGGCTGCTTGAATAGAGACATTGTTTCCTTGAACTATGGTAATCAACAGGAACACAAATTATTTAGGCTGCAGGTGACTACTGAGGCACTTTAGTTTTGTCATCTGTTATTTACAGTTGTAGCTTCCTCCTTACCAGTAACAGGATGGACCAGTGATAAGATGGTGTGAGATATGATAAAGAATGAAGAGGCCCTACTGACACAGGCCTGACTTAAAACATAGAAATCTGTCTGTCTACAACATGACTTGAGAAAACTTGAGAATTAAGACCATAACTAAACTACAGTGTCTTATTAGAAATTTGATTCCTACTTTTATCGGATAACCTCATAGAAATTAAGACACAGTATTTCAGGAGTGGAGGCCCATTCATCCCCATTTTTAAGACATAACCTTTGCAACAAAATACATCCATCCATTCACAAATTCAGGTCCACTTCTAGGTATGATTCTGTAGTACCTTGCCAGTTTAAAAGGAAATAAAGGAAGCCAAATGCTTATTCCTAGGAATATTTTCTATGAATATAGAAATAGAATAGGTTTCTATGAAAAAAATAAATGTGCATTATATTCAGTTTGCCAATGATCTAGCCTGAATGGTTTTTCTAAGTAACAATTTCCTAAATATGCCACTGCAGCAAAAGAGCTAGAACAGCCAGGTCCCAATTTTCCATTTCTCAGAAAGGCTGTGTATGTGTGTGTGCAACTGCTCACACAAAACCCACGCCAGTACAGATGATAACTCTGATTTATAAATTTGTTCTTCTAAAACAGAGCCAACTAACATAGTCCTTCCCTCATTACTATATAGCGTCTGTGGCCTAACTATAGCTCAACCATCTGATCAGCTAGAGCACTTCCTGGAGAAGTTTGTAATTGACTATTGGAGTAAAAGCAGTTTAATGGTTTATCTTCAGTAAGAGAGCAACCTGGAAACAAAACTTTCCAGCTTTCCAGAGACATGAAGTCCCAGAGGTCTGGAACTCAGCATTAGTCCCTCCAGAGTATCTCCACAGGTAACGGGGAGAACAGCCTTCCTGTTGAGCCAATACAGACTGAGCGACTCCCCCTTTTGCTGTCTACAAGCTGCTGAGGCAAGCAAGGGCCGTGGCAGTTATTAATAACCCTATCTCCAGACATGCTGGAGAAGTGTGTAGTCACGCTTCTGAGCTGTCCTTAAGCAATTCCCATCTCCCTTTAGAAAGCTGTAATCTGTCAGAACATGCTGCTAAGAATACACTTGCAGAACATTATGCGTCAGGGAGGGGGTAGACCTCATCTACTATCTCCTAAAAATCTTTTTATAGAAACCACCTAAAAATAGCCTGGAAGCCTAACAGGGTATGTGGTTCAGTTTTTAAAAAGTAAAAATAAAGTTCTGTGCCTTCTATTGCAACTTTCCAGGACTAGGATTTAAGTTACAAGATTTGCCATTATGGGGATGATCTAAAAGTGCACATTTCCAGAATAAAATCCTTACAGAACAATATACATGATTGAAAACAAGCAGTACAGACTGTAGCTTCAAATTAAAGATTTGTTGATCTTTACAATCTCATTAATGAATTAGCTGCTTAGCAGTTAACAACTCAATGCCACCAGCCTGTAAAATCCCACCATTAGGAGACTTGTTAGTGACATTCACCAGGAAATTAGAAACTCTACTTTTTCAAACTTCTGTCTGAGGAGAGCACACATATCTGCAAGTGTGTGTCTATATGCAGTCCTCAGGAAGTACATATGGCACTGAAGAGTAAAAAATTGTCTTTATTAAAGCAAAACAGTTATTAAAGGAAACAGTAAGGTTGGAGCATCACACAAGTCTTATATTGTAATCATGACTAATATACTCAAGCATATCAAGTTTAGTGTTTTTTTAATTGGGTGATAATTTCTAAGGGACTAGGGAGGTTTTTAATTTTTTTTAACAGTTGCAGGTCCATATAAAGAAGATGAAAAAAGAAGTATCTTACACTGAAGAAAGAAATAGGTGAAATTTATAGTTGTCTCCAGCTGTGAAAGGAGTTAATTTCAAGTTTTCCTCTGCACAGCAAAGAATTTTTGTCTTCTGCATGGGTGAACAATACCCTTTTGAGAAAGCAGCTAAGAATCAGAGTTGTCAACCACAGTCATCATCATCATCCCTGACTTTAGGCAATCTTTAAAAGAAGCTATGACAATTAATTCATAACCGTCTTCTAGAAAAGTCAGAGAAGATTTAATTTCACTTAGTATTTCCTAGGAAGGAAATCAAGGCCTAATGTGCTTGTCAGAGGTTCACACACACACACAAGTAACACACATAGCATTTACATACAGGTGTGTCACACTGCAGCTGACCAGGAGTAAGTCAAGAATCCTGAGCAGTTCCCACGTTGTCACAAACTCCTCCTGGCAAGACAGACTTTGACATAACTGCTTACCCCCACTATGCATATGGACAAGATATTCCTGAAGCTCAGTCTTTAAATGAAGATTCATTCTTTTCTTTGAATTTCCAGAGTGCACTTGTTTTGGACAGTTTATTACCATTTTATTTTTTAAGCACTGTCCTTGGGTTTAAAATCCTCCAAGTGTTTTATTTGTCCATCAGTAGAACCACTGTCTTGCTTGAATTGGATAGGATGCTGTCCTCATCCTAGTACAAGGATTTCCTTGTGGGAATCACGAGCTGGTACACAGCAGAAAATACACAGAACTGTATTGCTTCTGTTTGGTGCATGAACTCAGATCCAATGCCTCTGTATCTGAACACAGAAACTTGCTGGAATGAAAAAGTGAGTTTATCTCCACCAATCTGGAGGAGCTTTGTAGTGAAGCTATGATTTCTCACCTTGGTTGCATCTAAGTAGTATGTAAAACATTTTGGCCCATCTCTGTCCCCTTTTTCTATGGTGCAATGAATCTAATATTGCAGGGAACCCCGAAATGGATGTGTTCCATCTTCCTATGTATAGAAAAATATTCAAGAAGAAACCTTTGTCAATGATACTGGGAGTGGTCAGCTCTTGACTACTGATTTCTGACTACACTTCTGCTATACTGCTGGAAGTTATCAGTGTAACTACAACTCTGCAACTACAGACCAAAGTTAAACAATGCTGAAATTGTGAGGTTTTCACTGATGACAGCACAAAACTGCAGTACCACAATCAATGACCAGAAAACGTGAAATCATTGGAAGATATCTGGAAGAGGTTGCAACCTTTCAAGAGACACTATCCAAGAGTCTCCAGAAGGGTAATGCTGTGGCAGGAATGGAGACAAAGTCTGCTGATGTGACTTAGAGGCTTCATGGATGTGTAAATGCCTAAAGTGCTGGAGCCATTACAGATACTAGAGCAGCAGGTCAGACAATTGATTTTTGTCTTCTTGTCTTTTATCAATGTTGTGTAAATATAACCTTGTCTTTGAAACACTTTGAGACTCAGTCTATGAAAGAAGTACAGCAAGTAGTCCCAGAGCAGCAGTTTGCCTGGGACATTCAGGTGAGTTTTCTGTATGCCTTGAATATTGGAAACATGCAATTTCATCTCCATGACATCCACAGGCCTTCCCTGTGGAAGAGCATTACAGGTACTGTGAAGATCTGGCTGACTGAACAGTGGAAGCTACTGCAGCCAACTGTGTAATTTAACCTGGAAAGCAAGCAGGCTATGCTTGCAAGCTTGTGAAATAACCAATAATGTTAGAAATGTTCCTTTGAATTATGGGATCAGAGGGGATTATTTTGCAGCTAATATAAGACTATGGCACATTGGCATGCTCCCAGGACCGGCAGGTGCACTGCTGCCTGTTGCTGGGGAGTTGTGCCCTCTCCCTCAGCTGAACAGCTGCTGCCCATGACGAGGTTGTCCCAGTGCCTTCACTGTGGGTTTGAGGTCCCAAAAGCCTCCCAGCACAGGGACCAGGGGAGCGAGCAGTGAGTGTTTGACCAAGGGTCCCTATGAGGAGCGGCTGAGGGAGCTGGGGGTGTTTAGCCTGGAGGAGGCTCAGAGGAACCTCGTCATTCTCTACACTTACCTGAAAAGTGGTTGTAATGAGGCGGGGGTTGGACAACCTATGACAGTGTTGTCCACAGTGGCTAATTATTGGCTTGTTGCACACCAGGTAATGAATCAGGGTTTTTGTGGACAACAGCACAAGAGGAAGCAGCCTCAAGGGAGGGGAGGTTCAGGTTGGACATCATGAGAAATTCCTCCACAGGAACAAGGGTTAAACATTGGAACAGGCTCCCCAAAGAGATGGTGGACTGACCATCACTGGAGGTATTCAAGAAATGACCGGGCATGGCACTTACTGCCGTGGCCTAGGAGTCAAGGTGTAGATGGCTCAAAGATTGGACTGGACGATCTCAGAAGTCTTTTCCAACCGAACTGATTCGGTGAATCTGTGTTTTGTTGCGTCCGCTTGCTCCCCGGCCCGGCCTAGCCCTTCCTACCACCACATTATTGCGGAGCGGCTCCGGTGCCGGAGCGGCTGAGGGCGGAAGGGGAGGTGGCTGAGGGCGGTGCCGGTGCCCCTCACGGGCCGCACTGCGGGTCCCGGCGTGCCGCGCGCCGAGCCGCCCCCGGAGCCGGAACGGGCGCGCGGCGCCGCTTCCGCCGGCGGGGCTGGCGCGGGGCAAGGCCGGGAGAGGCTCTGCGCGCTTTCGGAGGGGCTGAACCCTGTGCGGAGCGCTCAGGACTGTTATAACGGGTACTCTAATGCTTGCTTTGACGGATTAGTGACCTTTATTTTTAAAATGCTAAATATCTTCTTTAATTCTAAGCCTCAGGTTTGGTGTTCCCGCGCGTTGCTGGCACACGCGTCGGAGTTTCCTGTGCCCTGTCTCAGGGACGGGAATGTGCCCATTCAAGCCGGTCCTCGCAGTGGGTGGGGCTGGGAACGGGCTGGTGCCTGACCCCTGTCCTTGGACCGAGATCCGCCGCGTTCCTCGCACCCTTTTTGTTAATGAGCTTCTGAGGGCAGGCTGTGAGCAGCTCTGTGGGTGTTGGTGGTACCCGAACTTGAGCAGCATTGGCACAGATAAAAAGAATGCTGAATAATTATATGTCGAAACTGGAAAATGCACATTTCTGGTGATGTTTTGAAGCACAAAATACGAAGTACTTTTAAAGAGTTCTTGTTACTTTTTTTTTTTTTATCCCTAATTTTTTTTTTTATATCCCTAAACTTTTACATTTTTCTAGGTTTCATTATAAATTTCTATTTAAAGCAATTATTTTTCACTAGACAATGAAAACATAAGATGTCTTTCTGCTACTGCGAAATTTTGGGTAACATTTAAAATATTCTAAATGGTGTTTCTGGGTTTTTAGGTGTATTGCTTTTGAGATGGATGAAACCAATTAGCTGCATTTAGAGAGGTTTTTCACTACAGCAAGTGGAGTTTATAAGTACTTCTATTTTTGTACTGGGTGATGATATTTATATTGTGAACAAGAAAAGCACATTTCATGAGCTATTTTATGGAGTGTGCAGAAGGAAGGATGCAATTTTTAGGTGGGTGAGTACCAACAGAAAAGCCTGTGAGAAGACACAGGCATGGAAGCTTTTTTTTTTAAGTTGAACCTTCAAAGACTCAGTAAATAAAGTCTTGTGCTACTTTTGACTATTAAGGAGACAGGTACCATTATCTTAAGTGATAAGGACTTCTAAACAATTGACAATGAAGAATTATGTTGCACAGATTTTATTTTATTTTTCCCTAAGATTTTCAAGAAATTTAATTGTCAGTCTTTTGTAGCCTGAATAGTTATGAAACTGGTTTCTTTCAGAGTGTGTTCTGCAGAGAAAAAGAGTTCTTTGAGTTCCATCTTGTCCAGGACTGGTTTCCTCTCTGCTTTTTCAGCATGGCAATGTCACTTAGATCTGCATGGTCCCACCTCTTCCGGATGCGTTCACTAGCAACCTGTAAGCAGGTCCCACTGCAGAGTAAGTAGTGATGTGGAATTGTGGAGGTCCTATATTAAAATTTGTTCCTTGAGAGCCTCTTTCCTGTACTGTTTAAAGTAATGGAAGCATGGAAATGATTTTTCTATTTGAACAGAATCTAGTCTATTAGTCTGTGTTCTATTCTAATAGTAAAGGATATCTTTATTTGTTTTTTTCTCTTTTTGTGCTTTTAAAGCCTTCATGATCCAAATAGGATGCTCCCCAAATTTATAGATTAGCTTGTAAATACTACCCCTTTTACCACTGATTATGATTGAAGATTTAAATTTATTTTTTCAGACTTAGAAAAGCGGTGAGAAAAGGCTGTAGTAAATTCTCATTACCTAATATAAACAGAGAACAAATAGAAACAGACAGTACTATTTCTTAGATTTTTGTCCATATTTTAGACATCAATAGGAAGACATAGGGAAGATAGTAAAAGTGGTACAAAAGACAGTAATGGAGAAAATAGAATAAACATTTTACATTTTAGAGGTAGGTGGGCAAGGAAGGGAAAAAAAATTTAGGAAGAAATACTTATAACTTGCTAAAACTTGGCTGCTTAATACCTAAGAACAGTTTCATTAGAAGAACTGAAGCATGAAAGTGCTAACAGTAATTCTGAATTTTAAGAATTTGCATCTAAAATATTTCTGAGAGGAAAATAGCTACAAACAAAAGTTTCTTCTTGGTTTTTTCAGCCTTTGCAGTCTTGACACAATGAATGCTCTCTTGCTCTGCTAGGAGCATCCATGAAGAATCCTATTTGTATTAAAAGATGGTCTAAATAAAATAATGCCAGATAAAGTTGATGCCTTTTTATGACTTAAGAGAAAGCTCAGAACATGCGAAGACTTGTTTCTTGTGATCACAGTTCTGTTCTAAAAGCATAGTTGTTGAAAAAGCTTCACTGGACACAGAAACTTCCATGTGGATTTGTGTCATGTTCTGGTAATAAAGGAAGTGGGTTCTCAGTGGAAATCAGCTCCAGGCATGTCCCACGCCCACCTGAGGCGTGCATACCTGCATTGTTGTGGAAGGTAATGCCTACAGGATGATTCCCGTGTGAGTGGCTATTGAACACCTTATATTAGGCTTGTGTTTGGACTCTATGATCTTAAAAGTCTTCTCCAACCTAAGTTATTCTATTAAAAAAATGGCAGTCAAACCATGGGGAAGGGACTTTGAGTGGTCTGTGATCCAAGCTCCTGCTCAAAACAGGGTCAGCTCTGCAGTCACATCAGGTTGCTCAGGGCTTGCAGAGTCTTTGAAATCTCCAAGGACAGAGAACTCACAAACCTGCCTGGGTCTCAATCCCCCTGGTTGGCTGTCCTCATGAGGAAAACATTTCTCTACATATCCAGTCAGAGCCCCCCTCCTTTTGATCTTTATAAGAAATATTGCTGTGATTGAAATGATGATCTTCCCTCTAAGTTATAAGGTAATGTTCTTTACATATATAAAAGATATTTCCTAATGTTGAATTCTATAGGTATTTTGTTCATACAGTGATTTTACTCAGGAAAACAATAGAGCTAGGAAGGTAAGTATAGGTTGTAGCTGCCTGCATACTGGTTTGTTTTTTTTTTTATTTATTGCACTGCTAGAAAGCTGTGTACTAAAATGAACCTCTATTTAGACTGTTTGGGTTATGTTAATCTAAAACTGAATATGATTATTATCCCTGATTAAGACTTGAAAAAGAATGAAAATTGAAAATGTAAACATTCTTAATTTGGTACAGCTCTGCTTGTTTCTACATCAGAGTTCTTTACTTGGGTTTTTATTGCAGATGGAGCTGTGTATCATGCTTGCCCTAAATCTACATTCTCAGTTCTCCCTGAAGACTACAATTGGTATGTAAACATGCTTTGATGTGTGGCCTTTTCATGTAATGTTTATTCCAGGGCAACTCTCTGTTGTGAAGTCATCATATTATAGTATCAAACACATCTATTGCCAATATGGGATATATGTAATGATTTTAGCTAAAGTAAAAATGAATGATAGTAATGATTGTGAAGTTAATGTAATGTAATCCAATTTCAATATAATGAAAAGTCATTCAGGACTCATTATAAACTGTTGATGACCCCAGTTCCCCTGCAGTTTTGTTTGTGGAAGAGCAAAATTAGCTTAGAGTAGTCATTCCCACTGATGCTTGTTCAGACAAAGTCCAGGTATATTTGTACTGTTGCATGGGAAACCTGTGTAGCAATAGGAAAAGCTGATAGATATATAGTGAGAAACACTGAATTCATGTCATTCACAGTTTTAGGAAGCTTAGTGTGTCATGGGAAGGGGAAGAAAAGTGAGAAAAGTTATATTCTCACAATGAAACTCTCAGTAAGACTTCTTGTTCAGCATTTTTTATGTAATAGAAAAGATGGAACCCCAAACCAAGCTTTGTTTGCTGTTACTTCATTACAGATGCCATGCATCTTGTGAAGGCATGTTGTCCTAGAGATCATTATCCTCATCTGTTTAGAGTTTTATATGCAACTATTTCAGTCTTTTTTTTTCCAAACCATATTTCCAGCTATTTTAGTAATTTATTTTAGCCCTTTTTTTCTTCTCCATTGAAAAAGAAAAAGGAAGATGACTGAGGAAACAAAATATTGGAGGTTTGGATCAAATATTTATGACCCTTATTTTATAGATTATTAAGGTTTCATAAATGTAGGGTCAAATCCAGTTTTCTTTGGGACTTTGGCTTCTCAGTTGTTCAGTACTTCTGAAAGTTATGAATTTTTTTATTTTTATAGCAAAGTGGAACTTGCACTGACATCCGATTTGAAGACGATTGTCTGCTACCACCCTTCACTTGAGATTCCATACGAGCATACAAAAGTATGTCCAAGTGTGTACATTTCTATTTCTTACTCTTGTAAAGGCATTTAGTAGTTTACAGGTTTGAGTCTTAAGCATCTTTTTAAATTTGAAATACTTTTTAGTATGTGATCAGCACATCTGTGAAGTAAATGACTGATGAATATAGCTGCTGCCACGAGGAGGAATTTACTCTTAGTTGAATTGAGCGAAGGTTGCAGAGTGAGAAGAGCTCAGATATCACAGCTTAGAGTAGCTCTAGTAGAATTGAACAAGGCACTAGAACACTTGTGCACTACAGAGAAAGTAGTGTCTGTCTACATGGGTACTACTCAAAGAGGATGATGGGAACACAGGTTATGGCTCACATGTCCTACTGGGCAAGAGAATACAAAGGAGAACTGCTACTACTGTTTTCAACACAAACTTTAAATTCCATTCAGCATTGAGTTTGTAAAAGCCGCAAAGAACTTTAAATACTGGTTTTTATCTATCCAGTAGTACTTTCAATGTGTTCTTTACATTGATGAAAGTATATCTAGTGCTGTGGATTAACACCTAGATAAATCTTTCTAGTGTACACTTTTTGTTTGAATTTCCAGTTCTCATGTGCTAGTAAAATACTGCAGCTGGCAGCTGTGTTGCTGCAGTACCCAGTGTGAAATTTCTCCATTGAAACCTAAACCATTTTAGCACTTTTTGCCTGCAGATTACCTAGCAGTATTCTCAAATCTCTCAGTTGCACATGCCTCAAGAAAAACTTGTGTAAAAGGCTAAAACAAATTAAAATATTTCTAATAGTAGTTACATTTCCAATTGAAAACAAACAACTTGGCCTTACTTGTTGCATGAAAAATTAGGAAGTGATATTCTTCTCAAAGGTACATGTCCACTAAAAGATTTTTAGCAATGATGATGGTTGCTATGAATTCTGACTGGGAATAGTGTGGATACTTTTGTCTTAGTAGAACTGAAGCTGATGATTCAGGTAGTGAATTGTAGGATTGAGATCTGCAGTAATGACTACAAGAAAGCTGGTTTTAGGGGTAGGGTCATCAGCTGTAGCCCCTAGGGTAAGTAGATACATCTAGACATCTGCTCCACGCTGCTGTGGTTTCATTCAGGGTGGGAAGGCAGGGATAATAAAGAGTCAGTGCAGTTGCAGGTGTTTTTCTGTATTTTTTTGGTTTCAGCTGTTGGATAGCATTACAGATTACTCTAATGTAGCTTGTCTTCTTGACTTTCTCAATTAAATAAAACAAGCAGAAACAGGATATACATTACTGTTTTGCTAGCCCATACCACGGCCAGATCCGGTGAATAATAAAGAAGAAAACCTCGATCAAGTTTTAAAATCCAGATTGAATGAAAAAGAGCTAAAGAACAGTAGAGGTCCTACAATTGAAGAGCTCAGCAAAATGTTTTACACAACAAAACATCGCTGGTATCCTGTGGGACAGTAAGTATTTTCTTTTTGATTTGTTTGTTCCTTTTGGAAGTAAAGTGACATACAGGAATAATTTAATGACCAGATTCAGCCTAGGATGAGTAATGTCAGACAAGGTACCTTTAGCATTTGGGTTACTTCATAAAATTTTCAATGCAGTGTTGGGTAAATGGAAGACTGTATTTAATGTGGAGGTTTTTTAAACACTGCTCCTTTGGTAGCCTTTGTCACTTTTTTTGGTAAAATATGTAACAGTGTAGAAATTTTTCATTCATCCAGTTAGCTACTGCTTTGAGTCATTTACTAAAGTTCCATGACAGAATCTAGCATGTAAAGTACCCTCAATGGACATAAGCAAATACAGCTTGGAAGCATGCATTGCCTATTCCTTAGTAACCTCAATGGTATGATTCTCAGATTTGAGAGTAGTAGAGGTTCTTCATTTGGAATGGTGAAAAGTGCTCTTTGTTGTGCCTCGTATTCAGAAATTGAGGAGGAGGAAAGATGTATATATACATGACTGAGCTTAAAGAGGAACTCTGGACATTCAGGTATACTAATGTGAACAAGCAGCATTCTGGTGGGTGTTATGGGTGTTACTCCTTTCCACTCCACAGTATGCCATCTTTCAATAGCTGCTAATTTTATAGCTATGGAGACATAACACAGGCAAATTTTTTTGTTGTTGTCCACAGAAAACTGTTTAATTAATTTGCTTTGAGAGTAGATATAAGGAATGGAAAGGTAGGACTTTTGTGACCAAAGGGTAGCTGTCACTTTAATGAGGATCAGACAGGATCTGCTTTGTTTAACAAACATAATTAAGAGGAAAGTATGGATCATTTTTTGTTCTGAAGAATTTGTTTTTTAGTTTTTCAGCAAAATATTACACTATTTAACATAAAGTCTGGCACAGCTCCTTTCAATATCTTTGTTCTATAGCAATCATTTTAGCCAAAGGGAAGGCTGACCATGTAATAAAATTAACTTCACACAAAGGATTAAGAATAAGCAGCAGCCTTTGTGCCTATTCAGCTGTAGAACTGATGGGATTATTGCGTGCTTTTAGCAGATGTAGCAATAGAAATGAGTAGCATTATGTAACTCCACAAACAACAGAGTGACATCTAAAGAGTGGTGATGGATTGTGCTCATGTATCTCGTATTTCACTTCCTTGTGTAACCTCAGATCACTCACTGGGGGCAGAAATACCACAAAAATAAAGGCTGTCCACAGCTTGCATTCATTGCAACCTTTTTTTTTTTCTTTTAGGTATCATAGAAGACGCAAGAATCCTAATCCTCCTAAAGACCGATAGCAAAAATTTCTTGTTCATCAGGACTTTGCTGTTAATTTTGATTGGAAATAAAAGTTATAGAAAGTGTCACATTTGGCTGTAACAGAACATGCTTAATTTAATTTCACTGTTATTTTCTACTAAAAACAACGAAAGGGCACTGACAAAACAGGAAGTCAGTGGAAGCAATTGTGCATTCCTGGTCACCAAATGGACTAGTCTTAGAACAGGATGTAACAGGGTTGGAGTGCTCTGATTAAATTCAAGAGGTCAGAGGCTCATCACTGGTCAAGTGAATCCATACAAGTCTTGTGTCAAAATGGGAAGTCTAGAAATGGACTGTTAGGGTTTGATGGTTTTGAGTAGGATAGTACTTTTTTTTCTTCAAGGAATCTAGTAACTGTAGGTGAGCTTAAATACTGAAGTTTTAATGAAATAGTATTTATGAAAAATACATGAGGTATTTGTGAAAACAAATAGTTTTCCTTCTTCTGTTACGCTTGCAAGATACCTGGTTCCATGTTTAATTCTACATCAGCCAAGTGATTGTATTTAAGCCTATATTTGTGTATGGAAAACTGGCTAATTTGGTTAGTTTTTAGCATCCAAGATACAGCAACTTGCCCTTCCTAAATCATCCAGCATTCTCAAATATCAGAGCTGTGCGTTTTCGTGGTTCATGGGGGGATTTTTTGTTTGTTTAATCCCACCCCACCTACCACCCAGTGAGGATGCTATGTTCATGAGTTGGAATAGCTGTATCACAGTAGAAGTTGTTTATATCAGCGAGGTAATCACCATTGTTTGTAGAGTACCAAGGAGGAAGGATTGACCCTTTATTACATAAAAAGCTTTAAACCAAAAAACTTGGTCTGATTCTACTTCATTGCTTTAGCATTTTGTAGTGCATAAATGTTACTTCCTGTTGTAATATTTTGTCATGTGGCATTTTTTTCCTTCAGGAAAAGGAAAAAAACCTTTGTTCCCGTCTACAGTTTTAGGCATCAGCCCTCTGATAGGAAGGGCTAGCTCAGAACATTGTGCCACTGCAGAGATCCCAGTAACTTCATAAAGCCTTCTTAGTAGATCCTTCTAAATAATCAGAAAATAATTATCTCATATACATCATATTTTTTTATTGCATTTCTGTTCCAAAGCAATTTGGATAACCTAGGAAGGGGTTTGTTTCTTCTGATAGTCTAGTGTCATTTTGCCAGTGTGTGTTTTTCTACAGATTTTGCTAGAAGTTGAGTACCACTCATCTTCTCAGTTGAGAAGCTGAGAAACTGTTAGTTTCTAAAGATACTATTGAACAATCTTTTTTCCCTTGAACATCCTTTATTTGTGAAAAAAGCAAGATTGGATGTGTGTAAAAAAACTGCCTTTAAATACCTGTGGAAATTTTTACAGAAAACTAGTGTCAGTGCATTTTTAACTGAATGCTGGGTAGCTGATAATGGTTTATCATGGCAGAGCATGAAATCATTTTGCTCCTTTGCTCTGTTGTGCTTATAAGATATCAGAGTCCGTGCTCAAGCCAACATTAGCCAAATTACTGTGGCTCCCTATTAATAGTATGTTGCTCACATAATAAATCTGTTGCGAAGTCATGTCCGTGGGGTCTCTGTGAAGGATGGCTGCTTAACGCTGTAAGTTCAATCGCATGAACATTAGCATGGCTTTTTCTGCCAGAAAGAGTATTTTTTTAATAGATTGTAGTAATTTGTAGTACAACAAATTTTGGTACGTTCATCAGTTTGTGGTACCTGGTAAGGACTCTGGTGTATAAGTGAGCTTACATCTCGTGTAGTGTTTTATTATTTTCCAATGCATAAAATTGAGTCCCCTTTATTTTTGGAATGCTGAGACCTAATTTGTCACCATTTGACTTCAGTGTAAGAAGAGATACCCTTGGACTAATTTAAACTTATTTTCTCCCAATGTTTTCTCCATATTTTTGCTTACTGCTGCTGCCTAATGCTGCTAAGAAATCATGCTTTACAGACAAACCTTCATTTACGACATTTGTCTGTTCTTGCCTGTCAAACCCTGTTTGTGATAAAGCATCCACAATCACTGTAGAAATAACAATGTTTCCCAAACACTTTTGGATGCTTTTCAGGCATTTTGAGAGCTAAAAATCTATGATGTGCTTGGTTGCTGTCTTTAAAGTACTTCCTCTTCTGACCAGTGGCTGAAAACTGTCTAAAGCACATGTTCACTACATGTACCCTATGCTCTTTTGTTATTAGTTCATAACATTGATGTTTTAAAACAATCTTTCCCTGCATTGTGTTGCTGTTTTTAATCTTATTGTGTTTTCTTTTACTAAGTCTTTTTCCTAGGTTACCTGAGGCATGACACAATTAAAATACTACTCTCACCGTAATCTGAAGCTCTCTTCCTGGTTTCTTAGGTCTCAAACAACTGTCTTTGTTTCTCTTCACTTGAAAGCTTGGAATTCAGATTTCATCCACTTGATTATTATTCCGTGTCTATTTAAAAAAAAAAAAAATAAAAATTAGAATGTTAGTTTGGGATTTCTGTTTTCTGTTGCCCTTGCTCTTTGTAATTGAAAACTTAAGTTGCGTAAAATTTGCAATGTTAAGTCTGTTCTGCCACTTTGTTTCCAAGTTTGGGCACTTGGCCATTTGCTTTGTGTCTAGTAGCTATTGAGTGTTCCAGAGCGTTTTAGGCTCGTTGCTGTGGATAGTAGACAGTTGGGTACATCTGACTGAGGAATTTTTGTTTCTTAAATGTGTCTGTAAAAGTCTCCTCAGGCCTTGATTGTCCTGCATGCCGTGGGAAAACTCCGTTTGGGTCACGTATCAAAAATGTTGCTTTAATTCGCAGAAACACAGAATTGTTAGGTTTGGAAGGGACCTTGCAGAGAGCACACATCATCCAGTGCTTCTGCTAAGGCAGGGTCACCTGCAGCAGGTGACACGAGCACACAGCCAGGTAGGTGCATTTGGAATAGCTACGGAGGAGAAAACTCCGCAGCCTCCGTGGGCAGCCTGTTCCAGTGCTCCCGAACAGGAATTCGGACCGTTTCAACCGCAGTTCAATTAACCTTGGTGCCTTAGTGAAAAGAATCCTTCTCCCTCCTCTGATGACGCCCGGGTTAAAAGGACTGGGGTGCTTTTAGGAGGGGTGTTTCCCTTGGGCATGTGCCGGCGGAGGTGCTGCGCGGCACCGCCGGGAGGCAGCAGCAGCGCGCCCGCACTGACACTGGCACCGCTGCGGGGAAAGCAGCTCCCCAGCTGCCAGTCAAAGGGCTTTTGCCTGCTTGCTTTAACTTTTGTAGCGTGTCTCAGAGACAAAAAGGAGCTCCACCATCCCAGTCTTGGGGGAAAAAATGAGTCGCTAGTGGGGCAGTAATGGGACCCATGTGACAAGTGTCACGAGTTTGTTTCACTTCCCCATGACTACAGTGGAGGAAGCAGTTACCCCCTGCCCATCCGCCCACCCATCCTTCCTCCCCTCCCTCCCCACCCCTCCAGCTGTTAAGTTCTATGGGAAACACATCTCTTGCTGCTGTTGAAATAGGTCTGAACTTCGCCTGTCATGTCCAAATTCTGCTGTACCGCAATAAATCGTTGTGGTGGGTCATTATAAGTCACAGTACTGACTGCCTGTAAAAGCCAGCACTGCATGTCTCAGTTACTCCAGTCTCTATGAATTTTAGCAGCTTCTCCGCTGTAATTTCTCACATGCTCATTCCATCCTCAAAGTCAATACAAAGTTATAAAATGGAGAGATCAAACAGATGTAGACTGCATTCCTCATCTGTAATAGATGTATCTTTTATTTTAATGCTACAATATAACAAAATTGACCTAGAGCAAACCCACTAGTCACCAGTATAAAGGAATAAATTGTGTACCTACAATACATAAAAATTGGGGTTATCTCCAAGATTGAGACAGATACTAATTAGATATCTAAACCTGAATTAATCTTCACAGGCTCCCCTTATGGTCAGTCGGCACAGGAAAAGCACATGCACTAGGCAGTTGATCTTATTTTAATATTTTATTGTCTAGAATATGTCATATAATTGTTCTCTGGAGAAGCATTTTCCTTTTCTGTGAAGGAAGGATGAAGATGAGATTCAGATATCTATATTGGGTATTGGGGCCTTTCTCTCCCTCTTTTTTTTTTTTAGGAGCACATCTATACAAAATTCTCTTAGAATTCAGATAAAAATATTTTTGGTGTTTCTGGTAGCCTTCAATAGTATGTAGTCTGTATATAAGAGCTCTTGGTTTTCTATGTAGAGTAATTCACACATTTAAATTTGTAAATGTAC
Source organism: Cyanistes caeruleus (assembly GCF_971803275.1). Classification (NCBI taxonomy): domain Eukaryota; kingdom Metazoa; phylum Chordata; class Aves; order Passeriformes; family Paridae; genus Cyanistes; species Cyanistes caeruleus. The sequence goes on along the minus strand of NC_141704.1, from coordinate 38,421,080 downwards.
ACTGTGTATGAGATTTTAATCTCTCTTGTATTTAATCAACCCTCTAATGCTAGAAATAATAAGCTGTTTGGAGAAATAAGTTATTTATGTATCTTTCTGGCATCTCTTATAAAAGGAGCCTACGATTTCAACTATTATCTTTAGGTACTTCTGCAAAAACAAACATGATAAATTATGATTTACTGTGAATTTTGCATGGAATTATCTGAAACATTAAACACAATTGATACAGAATGTTAGTTCCACTGTGTAGAACTACAGCTTTTGGAACACGGCAGATCAGACAGTGAGAAGTATGTGGAAGCTGCATGAACTAAACTGCATGTTTGGTCAGCAATTTTGCATCTCATGGCTTCTGGAGAAGTAGAAGTTTGTGGCCTGACATACACTTTATTAAGGGTCATAATGTAGATGAGAAGTGATAATCAATGTATCAAGAAGTTTTTCATTGTGTAGAGATAATACAAGGTGTTGGCACAGCCAGTAGAACTAAGAAGTTTTGCCAACTGGTCTTTATGAAACATAAATACAGAAAGAAGTTGTGCTTATATTCAACTTTACTGCTTGTCAAGATGAAAAACAGTGTCAGGTCAGAGACAGTTTACCTTTTTAAGTAAGACCAGTTTTGACTGCTACCAAAGTTTAATTCCTTGGCAAAAGGATCTCCCTACCAGCAAAATGTGAGATGATTAAAAAAATAAATCTGCAAGAACTGTTTTTAAGCATCTCTTCTGCTAAAACTAATAAAATGTTGACCATGAAAGTTACAGAGAAAAATTAAATGAACAGCGAACAGTTATTGCACTATGCCATTACCATGTTGAATAAAAATTAACCCAAGTAAAAGATTAAACTATTGAAGCATGACCCTCCTGTACAAACATGTATTTCCTACTCCCTAATGGTAACAAAACAGAGCTTACTAGTTTCATGCAAAGATTAGTGTTTCTTAAACACTCCTAGTCATTAGCACCAACTTTTTCAAACACTGCTCAAGTTTCTTGTTTTAAACACTGCTAGTTTCTCATTCAAATGTACTTGATTTGTTTAAACAAGTAATATGCTAAGTACTGTTTTTCTGAAGTCAGTGTCTGTAGGAGTTACACTGCATCAAAGCTGTGTTGCAGGAGTGGTCTTCACCTTTGTTTTAGTTAAGACAAACTGATAATTTCTATAGAATAATAAACAAATGCTAGGAAAAAGATTTCCTTGACCCTTGATTAGTTAACATTTGGTTGGTTGGTTGGTATAAGCAGCATAAGGCTTCATATCCTTTTCAAAATTTATTTTGTAATTTTTAATACTGACTGGTTTCAGTATGGGTCCATTTGTTATTTTCCAAGAATAGATGTTTACAGAATTCCCTTTCCCCCAAGCGATTTTTTTGTACAGTTAAAATCCTGGCATTAGAGATGGAGTGGTAGCAAGTTCCACAAAATTTAGAACTAGATTAAGAAAAAAGGATTTCCTGTCCAGAGTAGAAGCACAGAGCAAATAAAATTCATGGGAAATTCATCATAAGCAGAGGAAAGGAAAATGATGGAGAAAAACCCTTTCTAGAGCATATATTTGTATTAAAATACTGAAAGAAACATGCAGTGTGTTTGCTACATGGGGTTACAATTCACTGACTTTATATGGCCATATTTGTTGGAGAAAGATTTGAAGTGAGCCCAAAGAGGCCACTGGTAAGGCTGAAAGGTGACACAATGGCCTGTGAAGAGAAGAGCAGCAGTGGTTAGTACCTTCACAGTGCTGAGCCATGCCTTGTCCAATCCAGGGACAATGAATTGTTAGAACTAGGTGAGTGTTTTGTTTCAATAGGATCAAGATTTTCACTTATGACTTTGTGGAAATTATGCAGGAAAAGCCTTGTATTTCTTTAACAATGCTGCATTTATTCTGCAGTGGAAATACGTGTGTAACTGTGTCAGGGGAAACCAGGACCCTGGGCTTTACCACCCCCGAGGTGGCGCAGGCAGCAGAGAGGTGTTCAGGATCCCTCGGGGCACGTTGTTACCGTGGCAGGCTGGCAGCAAGCTCAGCACCTGCTGCTGCTCCCACACCTCCTCATTGCCTCCCCCTGTCCCACAAGCCCTCCTGAAAGCAGTGGCTTCCCCCTGCTGCAGGGGCAGCCCAAGCATCACTCCCAAGGTCACATCTCGCTTGACTCCACGAGACGTGTTCTTCTAAACCACCCAAGCTGGCTGTGCCCTCCAGCCTTACCACATCCCAGAACATACAACACGTACCCTCACTTTGATGCTAGGAGAGCACCCTTCTCACGGGCTGCAGGACAGCTTCCCATCATTTCACGAACTTCAAACTGAAAGATAACACAGAAAAATAAGAATTGCACACTGGGTCTAGAGGGGCACCAGAAAGAGTCCAAGGACTGTGGAATGTGAATATGGGAATCTGCTCTCAAGGGTACTAGCCCAGCTAGTGAATATAAGCCATATATATTCCTCTTATGTTCCCAGTATAAGTCCTTCTTGACATCAGGGACATTCTTTTTTAATTTAGAAATACAAGCTTGCCCTCTGAAATCAGGTAGTGTGAACCCACAGCATTTTTAGAGATGACCTGATCTTAGATTACTTTTGTCTTTCCAGAGTCTTACCAAGTTTAACACAGGTTTATGCATAGCAGCAATTCACACACATAATTAGTCTTTTCTAAACAATTTCAGTCACCAGTCCAGAGTCTCCAGAGATGCCCCAGCTGAGACTCCTGTAAAAATAAAGGAATTTTTATTCTGAATAAACAAATATGCAGAGAAGAAAGTGCATTTCTGTAACACCAAACAAATCTGGATTTGGGAGCAAGCATCTTCTTACACAGTCAACATTGGAGTAAATTAACTATACCAAAGGTCACTAAATGTCATTGTTCTGTAATTTTCAGTTCAGAGGATCAAAGAAATCTGAAGAAATGGTTGAAGTTGAGACACTTGGCAAAATAATGAAATGAAAGGCTTCCAAAGTTTTCTGGAGGAAAAAAACCCACAGTAATTGGACATAATTCTTAAAATCTTCATTTAGGCATTAATAAATAAAAATGTGTATCCTCTTCAGGATTAATGAAATGTCAACAGAAGAAAATAGTAGTATAAAAACCAAAGAGCTGTTTTGCAGTTATTCTCAGGGCCTAAGGGGTTTGTTTATTCAAAGATCTGTGACACTGGAAAATAAGCTGTTCCCTTGAAAACACCTTGCCAGGTGTTGTTTCTTGGGTTTTTCCCCCCTGTTTAGCTGTTCTTGTACGATAAATTAATTTTGCTAGGAATACCCTATCAGTTCAGCAGAGGTTTTTTTAACCATTAATCTCCTTACCTGGTGTATTTAGCCCCCTTAGAGCAATTAGAGCAGCCCAAGGATCTGATCTTAAAATGCCCAAGGAGATTGAAAAGACACACTTCAGTTGATTGCTGAAATGTAACTCAGGAGCATAACTGATCAGTTATTTGAGGAATTTCATTGTTGTTGCTGCGCCTTTTTGATCAGCCAGTCCAAAGGGATTTCATTAACATCTCACTAGTACCTCTGACTAAGAAGAAATTTTGAATAGATTGTGAAAACCTCTAGAAATGAGCTATTTTTAAGTGCTAAGCATATAAATGCAAATTGAGTAGGGACAGCTGTTATTTACATTCTGTGGACACATGATTTCACTCCCTGATGGATACGGGAAGAAAAAAAGCCACTGAAAAATTGAAATGCCCTTAAAGAAATTGGGAAAGTGAGGATCTAATAAAAATACATGCAATGAACTACATTGTTGGGTGGTATAAATTGGTAAAGCTTTCTAGGTTTGTCACCTATATAATAACATTACACAGCCCACCTGCTAGGAGGACTTGAAGAGCTCTATGTATTTCTTGGAGAAAGTGGGGAGAGGAATTGAAGGAATGAATATGCTGAAACAAAGGCATATGAACAAATTCATGTTTCAGCCTTTTATGCAAAGGCTAACTGATAACCTGGCATTTTCAAAAATAGTCTCCAAGAACAAAGCCCCCATTCATAATAAGGTTTTGTTATGGAGTTATGTTAGTTTGAGATTATGTTCTGGAAAAATTATAAAAATTCCTGAAAAATGTAAGCAGCATATTCTAGACCAGTGTACCTGAAAGTAGAGGACTGTACTGGAGGGAAAAGACAGCACAGTGTGAAAGCTGTATCCTTCATGAGCTCAAGTTTTTTACTGGCCTGGCAGAGGTCCTCTGTGTGTCCTCCATTTACCTGGAACAGGTCCCTGCTGTCACATGTTCCACTGGAAAGCTCATGCTCCCTTCTGCCACACCTGCATCTATTTGTAACATCACCAGCAAACACTCAGAGTAGAAAGAAATAATATTCTCCTCAGGAAAGGTAAGGCATGTTTAAAAATGTGCACAATACATAGCTGCTAATTTAGACCAAACCCACTCAGTCAAATCAGCAATAGGAACCCGGGACAGGGAATTAAAGGTGGGATTGTTTTGCTGGCTTTTCCTTCTAGAAGGAAAAGGAGTTGACATACCCAACGCAGCTAAAGCTCAAGCACCACAGAGCCACTTGATTCTTAAGAGCCTGGAGAGTGATTTTCTCCAAGATTAGTTCTGTTTGACTTAGGATTGCTTTGTGCCTGCCAGCACACAAAATCTGTCATAACACAGGCAAAGGAAGGACTGAAATTTCATTCTTGTTCCATTTTAGGTACACTCTTACCTGCTGTTCTGTCTTACGTGAAAGATACGTCTGATGGCTAAATGCATCCTTTCCTTCCTCACCAGAACAAAGGCTGATCTACAGCAGCAGGTTTTGCAGCTTCCTTCTGTCTAGCATCGTGTGGCATGAAATGCTGGGGAAAAAATTCTGCTGTGCCTCAGGCGTCTTTCCAGATCACATTTATTCACAGAGGGATAATTTATCAGAGAAATGAGCTCCGAAGAGACTACTAAAATTAGTGTTAAATTTTGAAATATAGGGCAATCGCACTGAAAGTCAGAAAATACGTCTAGCCCAAACTCACACTTTAGAAAACGCTTTGCATATTTTGTAATAATTATGGATATTATTTTCCCTCCTCTCTTCATTTATAAAGACAGAGAGATAACAACAAACTTAAGCAAATCAGAATTTGGTTACACAGAGCCATCTGTTAATTCTGGTATATGGCAGTAGAGGGCATCTAAGGACTTCAAGTCACATATGGTAAGGGATTAAAATCAGATGGCTGAAGGAGTCATTACTGTCCCCACAGGCCGTTCCCCCCACCTCAGGACAGAATTGCCACCTCATGACCAAACAGCTCACAAGGCTGCTCCTGATCAATGGCAGTTTTGAGCCACTCTGAAACTGGGGCTGTTCTTAAAACACCAGTCTGAAAGCTGAAGTTGTTGAGGAGGAGATGCACCAGGTAATTTCTCTTCTCTGCTGCAGGCAGAGCTCTGTCAGAGCCACAGGATGGTTTTGAGTACAGTACAGGGGGGATACTGCTTCAAGCAGCCTGTCCAATTTTATCCACTGCTGTTTGTGCTTTAATTTCCACATACCTGGAAAAACTGCTTACAGGAGGAGCAAGCGATTCTGGGAATGGGCAGGCTGTGCCAAGAAAAGGCGAGCTGTGGACCAATGCTCTTTCCTTAACCAGAAAGAGTAGCACTATGTCTGCTTCCTCTCCCGAGCCTAAAAACTGCCAGCCTGTCTGGCCAGTATTTCAGTTTACGTCCTCCCAGTATGCCAGTCAGGTACAGGATGATGCATTGAGCCATCCTGACAAAAAGCAAGCACTAATCCTGACAAACAGAGAGAAGGTAGCTGGCAGCTAGCGCTGTTTTCTTGTCATCTGTCCAGGTTTGTATGACATTCCATATTCAGCCTCTCTTTATATTGAACCAGGGAAAGCAGCCATGCCTATCTTGAGCCAAAAGAAGCCAACACATCAGAGGCAGGTTAAGTTCATTACCTGACACTAACACTTAATGCACTAATCTGAAAAATGTATTTAAGCCCAGCAGCAGATTCACATACAACAGGCAAAGTATTTTCAATTAACTTTAAGAAGTTTAAAGTTATATAAATACATTAGTAAACATTGATTATCCTGTTATTCAAACTTCTAAGTACAGCAACACGTCAGGCCTTATGCTGAAGTCTATTATAGCCTTAGCCTGAAATTTAAAAGTGGGTCATGCCCAGAAAAAGGTTCTACAACTCATTTAATGATTCACAGTACTCCTAAAATGATATTCATCTGTCTGCTCTCCATGGCAGCACTTTCAATCATAAACACTTAATTGTAGGAATTCATCCTCAAGGCCAAATAGCTCTGGGTGAATTAAACTATCCTTAATATAAGAACTAGAACAGTGATTTAAAATTAATCTTTTTCTGATGGGAGGCCATTTATTCAGAGACACATAACCCAGTTTCTGCTTCACTTTACTTTTCACTCAAAAAATCTCCCTTTTAGAGATAGCCACTGCATCACCTGTTTTAGTTTTCCTTGTTAGCTTCAAAACTGACTCTCTGCCAACAAAAGAACTTTATTACTTATGGATTGGCAAAGCATAGGAGAGCTGCCTTCATGCTGTCTGTCAGGAAAACTTTTTTCACAGACATTACTTGCTCTCTCTTACTTTGAGGCGTAGGACTTGCAACTGGCAGAAAAACATCTCCAGCCTCCTCAAGCATAAAAGGCTTGTTTTTTCTGGCAGCATCTAGGAGGAGAATGCAAGATTTCACAGTGCTTTCAGCTGTGCTATCTCTAGGATTTTTCCAAAAGAAAAAAAAAACCCAAGCGTGTATGTTTCTCTAAAAATTCCAAAACTTCAAGGAGCGTGGTTCTGAACATGCGTGTGCATAGGTATAGTGCACATATACACCTATATGTTCTTTCTCAGCCAAAAAAGGTAAATAAATATTACAGTCACAGCATTTTATTCTATAATCTGAGTATTAAAATCCATATCAAATATTCTCCTAGTAGTTGTTTGAAAAGACTGTATTAAAAATGGTCCTTTCTACCAGTCCTTTTTTCTACCATGTTCATGAGAAGGAAGCATGAATGGGAAGAAAATGCTATCAAAACACGTATATTTACAACTCATTCTCCAGTAACTTGCAGCAATATTTAGCTAGTTTCAGTCAGAGTGAAAGTCAATAATTCACAAAATAATATAGTGATAGACCAGAATTCTGCTATTTATAAAGAAGCCTAACATAACAAAGTAAAAAACTTCTGTGTAAATGATCTTTTCTTTTATACTTAGTACCCTGCGTCACCAAGTTCTATTTTTCCTTTACATGCCTATCCAAAGTATTTTTATGTTATTTTTGTTTTACCTTAATTTGTAAATAGTAAATTGGAGAAATTAAGCAAACACTACATTTAATTATTTTCATTGAAGATCCTAAGTGTCTAGGTGACCTCTTACTCAATGTTGTTTAGGCCTTAACTTTTAGTTATTAGATAGCACAGGATGAGATGAAAGATGGACTTAAATACCACCTCTTTGTGGTCAGTTTTGTGCTTGTCAGTGATTGTCTACATTGAACCAAAGGGAATGATCCTTCTGTTTATCAACTCTCTCTGAAAGAAAAGAAGCTGGATGTTATTTCAAAGTATTACTCTCTTGGTGCCATCTTTTGATGTTTACTTTTAAATTACAAGTGCTGGTTTCCTTTTAAAGCACCTCTCGATTCATAGAAATTATTCACTGAATTCTTTTGTTATTGTCCTTTATAAGTATATATTATCAAGAAAGGCAAAGCATTCACGTGTGAATAGATAAAAATGGCAGGAAATAAAGTGGCAGCTGGTAAAGAGTAAAACTGTTTGGTATAAATCTTAATCTATTTCATCAAAACATTCTGTTCCACAGGCAGCTGGAAAGAGCAGAGTGATCCCATACACTAAAATATTTGTTTTCTCTATGTTTTATCTAGTATGTTTTAGGAGCTCTGTGAAATAATCAAACCTTTCTCCTAATCCTCTAAGAGTTCACATTGCAGACCTTGTTCATGCTGTGGAGTTACAATTAACTCATTCCAATTTCCTGGAGCTAAAGGCTCAATATTCATATTTCTCTGCTCAAGAACCAGACTGCAATCCCAGGACAGGGAGAAACCGTGGCAGCTGTACATTGTTATTTAGACCAGTTCAGGTAAAATAAACATTGTTGTTTAAACCAGTTCAGTTTAAAACATGGTCAATTAGTAGATGTATGTGATAAGCAATAGCTGTCCTTTTAACTGAAGGTGATTTTAACTAACCAAATGGTATGCCATGGATAATGTATGTTCTGTGCTGCATCTTTGAGAAGTTAAGGATGAAGAGAGCAAGGAAAGGCCCCTTGTATTCTTCCAGGTAGCTAGGTAAATCTACCCTAATAAATCAGTAAATCCTTTCAGTGAATGGGAACAAATCTAGCAAAATCAGCTGAGTCAAAAACACATTACTCCCCCTCTGCTCACATCATATTATATAAATAAATCAGCATACTAGCTCACCAGTAAACTTGGCATACTTTTCAGGAACAAAGTGAAAATCATTTCTAGTAACAGGCGCTTCACAAGACTGTAAAAATGTTGTTGCCTCCTTCCTTGGTCATGAAAGGGATCTTTGCCTAAAGGAAAAATAAAAAATAAATTCACTCATCCTTCCCTGTCTTGAGCACATGCATTTGAAGTTGTCAGAAACAACATATTCTGCTTGTGATTGTCAAGAACTCCTAATGCTAGTATTTTCACTACTAATATAAAACTTGATTTAAAATATCTACTATATAGATGATATACAGTCAGAACCAACATTTATGAATAGTAGAAAGTATCAGGAAAAAAATAGGGATTGCTAAAGTTTGTGCCTTTCATCTCCAGCTGGATGATATGCCTCTAAAACTGGCTCAGAAGCATTCATATTTGTATATGTACAGCAATATTTGTTCTAGAAGTGCTACCCCAAAACACAAAGATTAAAGACGAATAAAGCATTTGGTTTGAATTGTACATAAAAATTTTGAATTCCCACTTGTATATAGTTTTTGTACTAGTGACTAGAAGAATTACTGTTTGTTTGTTATGTGGCAGATTAAAAAACCTTATTTTGTTTACACAATGGAAAGCTAAGTTTTCTGAGTCTGCTCCCTCTTTCTCCATTTCACATCTTTCTCCTACTCCATTCTGATTTTTATAAAGTAAAACTCTTCACTCAGACCAAACCTGTATTAAATATCCCAGTGCCAAAGAAGCTAAAAAGTAGCTTTAAGTAGTTTCATGCACTACATACAACCCATAGTCCCAAAAGTAATTTAATTAATCACCCTTTCTTACCCTTACAACTATTTCTTTTCTCTCCTGTGACTGTATGGAAGACTCATGCAGACAGAGGAGAAAAAGAGCAACTAACATTGTTGAAAGGAACAGTAAAATACAAATGTACTTCACCAAACCTATAACACTTTCAGATGTCTCAAGGCAGAGAGAAAAGGTAACTGTGAACCAGAGCACTCTTATGAGGCGCCAGTATTGTCATTTAAAGATCAATTTGCAGTTTTTAAGTTTGAATTTCATTACTCTTGTAAGTTTATCAGATATTTAGTGCTATTTTTAAGAGACATAAGTACTCATGAAAAAAAATAACAGAACTCTGTTTCGGAAAGATCCTGCTGATATACTGCCTATTTAATTTTTATGCTACCTTTTTCATAACAATATCTGAAGTTTTAAGTAACAAACATTTATTACATTCTTCTGTTCTTGTTTCTCATTCACCACATAAATCGTGGTCTTCCTCCCTCTGCCTTTATAGCAGCCGGCTGTGGTTTTAGAAACAAATTATTACGACTTCAAGTGACGAACAAACAGCAGAAGCAAAGGAAGTCTTGAGATATTATCCACATAAAAATCTCATTAATAAAATAACATAGGAAAAGAGAATTACAGCAAAGCTGTAAAAAAGCAACTTTGCATCTAGACAAGACGTATTCCTTTTCTCCAAGATGCATTAGTGAACTTCAAAGAAATAGCCTTAATTTGAACACTATGGTATCAGAAGAACATATTTTTGAGCAAAAGCTCTCTGCCTACATATATAGAATTATTTTAGTAATAAAAATAGATCTGTATTATTTTTTTATTGTTATTCTGAACATTGTGAAGTCAGTGCCATTCTGAAAAAGTAATGGAGGTTTTTTGCAAGATCTCACGTCACAGGTAGTTGAACTGTCAACTAAATTTCAAGGGGCACAAACCTATTCTCTCCCTTTTCCACATCTATCCAATAAAAAAACTTAGTGGGGATTCCACAGCCGTCACTGGAGGCTGCATCTGAGGCTATCTGAACTTCACAGACAAAAACAGGAACAAGAATGACCTTCAAGACCTAAATTGTTTTAAACCATTTTTGAAAATGCTTAAGAAAGCCCGTGTTTGTTCCTCAGACCTCATTTTAAATCTGTGCTGCTGCCAGTGATTAAAACCACCTTTTTTTCATAAACTGAATAAATTAAATTCAAAAGCACCCAGGCATTACAAACAGATGAAATCATACTGACCGATATTTCACTTAACAAAGTAGATTTTTTTTTTCTCAGATTAATTTACTTAGTTACTAAATACAGAACTCGATTTTTAAGGTAACTATTAATTCTCATTTCCCCTGGTGCTTAAGAATTATAAGCAATAACTGTTACAAAATCCTTCAGGCTTTTTAATCCTTTCTCAGCCCTTATTTTTATTTCTTTTTAAAGAAACGTTGCATTTCAGACGTTACTGAGGAGTGCGACCCAAGGCAGTGTCTCAGTGTGGGAGCTTTCCCTGTGCAGGGGAGCTGCTCCTGCTCCCTCAGCCACAGTCCAACCTAATACATATTCATTTACCCCTCTGATAACAAAGGCTCCCTCCCCCCTCCCGCCCCGATTTTTTAAAGATATTATATTTTATTATTTTATAGGTTAGGATTTCTTTTCTGAAATCTTTAAAAAGACACCCCTTTAATCCTTCTCCTCTCAATTCTCCCTCCTAGACACCCCCGTGCAATTTGCAGGGAGCTCTGACCCTCAGCCAAGGGCCGGGGTGAGACTATTACGGATACTTTTGCTTTGTTTCCCCTATTTTCTTTCTCTTTTTTTTTTTTTCCTTTTTTTTCCCCCCTCCCTCTGTGTGTGTCTCTTTCTAAAGTCGGCTCGGGGCCGCCGGGGCAGCGGCGAAAGGTGGCTGGTTACCGAGCAGCACCCACGACGCAATCAACCATCTTTACGCCGAAAAACAGCTTCGTGGTTATTAAAAAAAAATAAATAAAATAATAATTTAAAGAGGGGGGAGGGGGAGGAAATCGGCGCGCGCATCGGCGGGCACTGGCTGTTTGTAGCAACGAGGTATTTAGCGCCGGAGGGTGAAGGGGGGTGGAGACCAGGGTGGGGTGTCCCAGGAGCTTCGGCCGCCGCAAGTCCCTGGCAGAGAGCTGCTGGCACCGGCCCCTGCCGCGCTCCCGGCCCTGCGGGCGGGCCCCGCCGCCGCGCTCAGGTGCCCGCGGCTGCTGGCGCCGGGCAGGCCGGGCGCCCCTCGCCCCTCCGGCCCCGGGACGGCCGGCTGAGCTCCCGCGCTCGCCCGCTTCCCTCAGGGCTCCCCGCACGGCCCGGCCCCTCCGCAGCCCCGGGCACTGACCTGCGCGTCGCCCGCGGCTCCGCGGGCGGAGGAGGAGGAGGCGGGGGGGCCGCGGGGCAGCGCTCGGCGACCGCTGCCCCGGCGTGACAGGGGCGGCGGCTCGGTGCGGCGGCCCCGGCTGGCCGCGATCGCGGCGGAGGCGCCGGAGCGGGTCCTGTCACATGATGCGGTTCCTGGAAAGTTCCTGGAAAGCAGCCTTTGTATGTAACCATCCCGGGAGGGGGGAGCGGCGGGGGCAGGATGCCCTCGCCTCGCAATCAAAGGCGAGCAGACCGCCCGCGCCGGGGAGAGGGGGGGGAGCGGAGGGTGTTGTTTCCCCAGGAGCACCATCTTCCTCCGGCAGCCTCTGTCCGCCCCAGCACAGCCTCGACGCTTCTCCCCGGCGGCGGGCGCTGTGTCTCCTCGGCCCCCCGACGCCGCCGGGACCTAGAACAACCTGATCGTCCCACCTCCAGGCGGCGGCAGCGACGGCCCCAGCCCCATCCCGCCGAGCCCGGGTGAGTCCCCTTGTCGCTGCCCCCCTCCGCCCGATGCCCCGCCGCGCTTCGAGAGGCGGCAGCCCGCCGCCCGCTCTCGGTACGGCGCTGCCGACCGCCGGGATGGAGGCACTCCCGGAGCCGGCGGCAGGCTGCCCCGGCGCTCCCCCGGCTGCAGCCAGCCGTCCCCCGCCTCGCAAGCCTTCCGTCCCCACCGAACTCCCGTGGCGGCGGCGCTTAGCGGCTAGGCGCTCCCGGAGCCTCCCTTTCACAAGGGGTCGCGCCCGGACACCGCTGGCAGAGCTGCTCCCACCTGCGCTCGTCGGCCCGGCGCCCGCAGCCTCTCCGGTGACAGGCGCACCTGCCCCGGTCACCGAGCCTGCGGCGGGAGCTTCTGCGCGGGGGAAGGAGGGGATGGGCTTTGTCGAGGTGTGTGTGTGCCTACATATGTTGGGATAGAAACCCGTCAGAACACCCTATCAGTTGCCACTACAGTCTAATTTAGAAAAGTTTCTGAGCTCCGCTGCGGAACTTGTTAAGGGAGGAACCACTTCAGCATAACCCCTCACCTGGCGGCTGCTGCGCACCCGCAGGCAGAGACTGCCCGGTTCGAAAGCATCGGCGGGGGGCTCCGGCTCTTCCCCGTGAGCCCCGTCCCTTCTCTCCGGCCAAACCGGCTAGGCTCCCCGTCGCTGCTACTGCCTGGCTTTGTGTCGCTCCTGTTGTGACGGTGCTCCCAGGAGAGAAGAGGCTCGTTTTTGTCCCTCCCGTTAGTTTCAGCCAAGAGGAAAGATTTTTTTAAATTTTCTTTCCCCCCTAATATCAGCATTTAATAGAACGGGAAAAGCATATTTCCTGCCCCGCGCTAATTATAGCGCGTCCTCCACCGCGCTGCCCCTTCCGTTCCCAAGCGGCCGGCGAGCCCCCGGAGCCGGCGCTGCCAGCGTACCCGCCCCGCAGCTCCTCGTTTACCCCGCTGCCCGAAAGGAGCTCTCCCATCCCAGGAGCATGGCCCACGCCGGGCTCCCGTTCCTAGAGGTACGGCTTCGCGGATGACCTTACTGGAAGGCGTCGGTGCGCGCCGTCCGTACGCCCCGCAGCGTGAAACCCGGGCAGCGCCGGGGCTGGGACCTCCGCCCCGCGCTGCTGCTTACCCCTCCTCTCTCATACCTTTACGGCTCTCCCCCACGACCTCCTCCCCAAAGCCCCAGAGCTGCCGGCCGGGCTCGCCTGCCCCAGCCGAGGGAGAGGGGCATCAGCGGGTTCGCCTTTGCGATAAAGCGAGACCACCTTCTCGTGCCGCCGCCGCCGAGGACAGGCTGGGCGGCGGGGGGGAGGAGATGTCCCTCCCCCGCTTCGCCGGGAGGTGATCTCTCGCCTCGGGTCCCTCCTCTGGATGCTGGGAAGTTCCGAAGCGGGATCGCCAGAAAGACGCTCTGCGTCGGGAGCGCCTCTCGCGGGGCTCGCCGCTAACCACGCTCTCTCTCGGCTCGCAGGCGGCGCCCGGGCTGGGGGCCGGGACCATGCACCCGGCGCGGCGCTGAAGCCCGCGGCGGCGAAGCGGAGCCCTCTCCTGCCGGCAGCCCCCGACCTGCCTGCGAGCGGGGCCGCGCCCGCCGCCGCCGCCCATGACCCTGCGCTCCGCCGAGTCCCTGGAGAGCGCGGAGAGCTCCGGGGAGCGCTGGGGGCGCCCCGGGGCGGCGGCGCCCGTTGCCGAGGAGTGCCGTGAGGCGGAGCAGCTGGCCGCGGCTATGGAGGAGCTGCGGCGGGCAGGTAAGCCCGGGCGGCCGGGAAGGGGGAAAGCGCCCTGGGCGGCGGCGCCGTCCGAGGGGAGGCAGAGCGGCTTGGCGGGGATCCCCGCCGGGCCGAGAGGGGATCCGGACGGCGGTGCGACGCCTGGCCATCGCCGCCCGGCGCTGCGAGGTCGCGTTCCCGCGGCTGAGAGGGGCGGCGACGACTCCGACCTTCCGCGGACTGCGGCGGCCGAAGCGAAAGCGCCGGCAGCGCCGCGCCCCGGCAGCAGCCCGGGATCTGCGGCCGGGAGAGGGCCGGGCGCTGCCGCCGGCCGGGGCGGCCGAGGCGCCGCATCCCCTCGGCCCCGCGTACCTGCGCTCCCCTCGCCGGAGCGGCGGCGACTCGCCCGGCCCCGCAGGACGCGGGGCTTGGTTGCGGGCGGAGGGAAGGGCTTTTTGTCTTTATCGCAGCCGCGCCAGGACCGCAGCTACCTCGCCGAAGTTCTTTTCTTATCCCTCTGCTTTCGATAGCTAGACAAAGCTCATTTCAACAGCAGCCTACTCCGAGTTCCCCAGAGCGGGCGTTCTGCGGGCTGCCAGCCTGTGCCTTGCGGACGCAGCGCTGGCCCCGGCGGGAGAGCAGCAGGGAGCCGCGGGACGCGTCCCTGCTGCTCCAGGGGCGGCCTCGCAGCACTCTGCGCGAAAGTTTGCGCTTGTGTATGCATAGATATGAAAATAAAAAGTGACCTGGAAGGCTCTGTCAAAACGAGACATTGTAAAACAAATGAATTTAAATAGCAAATAAAAATTTACTGTGCCTGCAGGACTTTGGCTTTCAAACAACAGAAGAAATAGGTGACCAGAAGTATATCAGCCACAGAGCAGCTTTTAAAACAAACAAGAATAAACAAATCCCCTCTTTCTCTCATCTTTTAACAGGATGGTACTGGGGCAACATGACTGTTGCTGAAGCCAAAGAAAGGTTACAGGATGCCCCCGAAGGGACCTTTTTGGTTAGGGATAGTTCGCATTCAGAGTATCTACTGACTATATCGGTAAAAACATCAGCGGGACCGACCAATCTACGTATAGAATATCAAGATGGCAAGTTTAGACTGGACTCCATCACTTGTGTCAGATCTAGACTTAAACAGTTCAACAGCGTTGTGCATTTGATTGAGTACTATGTTCTGATGTGCAAGGATAGAACTGAAACACCTTCAAATGGAACAGTTCATCTTTACTTGAACAAACCCCTCTATACGTCTGCTCCATCTCTGCAACACCGCTGCAGAATAGCTATAAACAAGAGCACAAATCAGATCTGGGAGCTGCCATTACCAACAAGACTAAAAGAGTACTTGAAAGAGTATCAATACCAGGTATAAATATATTTTCTAAATGCCTCTAACACAGAGTAACTTTTGAAAGCAATTCTTTAAATCAGCCAAAGAACTGAGTAACCAGTTGTACAACTCGGCATGGAATTCACTATCAAAACAGTGGCAGTTCTGAGGGAAAGGTTTTTATTTCAGATGCTACAAAGGGAGACTTTATGTAAAATAATCCTAGTTTGCATCCTTGGGGGTTTGACAAGGTGGCATACTATTCTTGCGAGGAGAGAGAAGCCAGGAATCTGTCCAGATTGTGTTGCTTTGTCAATAAAATGCTGCACTAGCTATCAAATGCTTACTGAAGCAGTGGGACCGGGAGAGACTTCATAAGTGGTCAGAGACATAAGAGAGTTTACAAGTATCTCAGTTCTCTGATTCCAAGATTAATTTGGTGCTGGTGTTCATATAATCCTAAAAGCTTAACTAGATCACACTGTGATAATCTTACTAAAGTTATGCAACTAATCAAATCCAGTCAGAAAAATGATCATGCATTCAGTTTTTATTGAACTACTCTCCTGCTTTTCTGTAAGCAAAGGAATACTGTAAATAATGAGTCTAAAATACTGTTTTTCAAAGTTCTCTGAAAGCTGACCTTAAGAGGAAATGCTACATCTTTCACAGGAACCCAGTATATTGCTGATTATACCAGATTGGTATCCCAGAATCCTTAACATGTTAACATCTTCACAGTGGTGATGTATCCATGCTATTATTATTAAGCCTCTTTTGGTTGAGGCTTTAGAACTATATGCTTCAGACTTGCAATTTCAATGTCAAGACATGGATTTCAGCAGTTACATGTGTCTTCTACAGTGTAGAATGTTTTCTTCAGGCTGTTTCCCAAAATGTGGGGAAATACGATGTGGATTTTTTTAAGGGGGTTGGTTTACCTTTTTCTTGTTTTTTATTTTCTTTTTCTTTATTTCTTTTTATTTCATTTTATTTTATTTTATTTTTTAACTTCCAATTCACCATTGTAGCTATCAGATGATTACTCAATAAAGTAAATCAAAGTGCGCAACTATCTCCCAATCTTTGTATGTATGGATTTGCTACTATTCAGGAAAGAGAGTTCTTATATGGGAACTTATATAATTTCCCAGCTAATACTCAGATAAATGCACATGTATCACTGAGGATGAATACCCCTGCTTTGCCTTTGTGGTGCTGCTCAAAAGTATAGCTGGATTACATTCAGATTAGTGGCTTAGATGCTACCTGCTGAATTCCTGTAGTTGGGTATTAGCACAGGACACTGCTTTTTCTGTTACAGTAGTCTTCCAAACAGGAAGAGAAGACTAAGACCCTCAGTACCCATTCTTCAGCCCAAATGTAAAGTATTTAATAGAAAAAATACACAGGACAAGAATAATAGGAGAGCAGTAAAAAGAGAAGCAAGGACATAGACTCATCCTTAGTCAACAAATTAATAGTTTTAATTATTTCCCTAGCTTATTTGTTAATTAAAGCAAAGAGACCTGTACTTGAACAAGTTGTCAAGACTTGCTGTAATCTAGCTTTGTCCAGGCTGAAATAGAAACAACATAAAATAATCCTGTTTTCTTTGTGACTTAACTGCTCTGTTGTACTGTCAGGACATTCTGTCCCTTCTCATTAACTCTGGGGCACCAACCAGCTTATTTATTGCATCTAAACTCCCAGTGTTATACACTCAGTTTTGTCTGTAACATGCTGGCAGAAATGAGTAGCTGAGCCATTGAGAAAAAGAAGGCAGCAAGAACCTGAGGCAGAGTGGATGGCTCCTTGGTATGACATATACTTGATATGTTCTTGTTCTTTCTGTGCAAAAGGTGGGTTTCTCCTCCTCCATGACTTAAATTTTCTGTCCCCAATTGCAACTCAAGCTTTAGTATAGAAATGGGAGGAGTTTTCTTCTGAAAACAAACCAAAATATTTTGTTATGTAAAATTTTCCCCCTGTCTTGCCAAATTGTATTTGGAAGTTTCTCACATTATATGGTGACCACCCTTTGGTTCCCATGCCCAAAGAGCTTATGTATTCTAGGTATGTGTCATAATCACACGGTTCTTGTCATCAGTCTTGCTAAGATCTGCCACCCTCAGGCTGAAGAGCTTTTCCTGTGAGCAGAGCCTGTCAAAAAACTGTGTTTCTGGGAACACTTTTCATTCTGATGAATCTTTTCTTACAGTTCTTGTCTAGCTCTACCATGTGGTGAGAGAACTGCTGTATGGAATAACTTTCATCACAGTCACAAACACTCTAATCTGCTGGTGTGTTAACATTCTACTACTGTGCCTTTTCTGCCAGGGTGATATGCTTGGGGTCTCAATGGCAAACACATTGTACTAAAGACCTTTAAAATAAATCCCTGGGGGTTTAAAATCATGAATACCAGTGCTGAAGCAAGCCGACTGAGAAGATAAGAGCATTGGGGTGCAATGAGACTGCTGTGTTGCAAATATAAGAAATGATTTATGGCTTGCTGCTGCCAGACCATGTAAGCAGTCACAGGCCAAGTGTACCCCACAGCAGAGCCAAGCTCTGAGAAACAAGAAGGGGCAGATCAGAGAAGCTTGTTGTTTTTTTTAATAACAGTTCTCCAAAGCACAAGGGCAAATGACAGGCTGAGGACAAGGAGTGCTGGCAAAGTGAAAGGTGGTGATTCTCATAACTAATCAAGATTAGTTACTGTGATGTGGAATCAAGTCACCAAACACTGAGCATATTGACCTAGACTTCATATCATTTGTATTAGTTCCTGTGAGGAAAAGCAGGCTCTGTAACTATAGTGTGCTCGAAGCTGTGAACAATATTTTAAACAGACTGGAGGGGGAACTAGTCCTCTTTGTATGAAAGCACAGTTCTTGTCCTCATTAGGATGCCAGTCCTGGGGCTGATGCATTGCACTAGTAAAACTAAACCACAGTATAGCTTGCAGAAAGCTCGGCTTCTTTCTAACACAGCACAGAGGAATGATTTGTTCTAGTACAAAAAAATCTAATGATAGAACATGATTAGATTTCAGCGGTACAAAACTCTTGCGTGTAGACTTCGTGAATTTTCAGACGTGAAAATTTTCAGACATGTTGTTCAAACATTTAAAAAAAAAATTCAGTGCCTAATTTTTTTTTCTTTACCTTATGGATGTTGTAGCTTGTTTGCAGCACTAGCTTTTAAATTGTGGGCCCTTCAGATCATAAAAATTACTTCTAACTGATATATATACATATATATATAACTGATACATATAATCTTGAATTGCTAGTACAGAGTGTGCGGCAAAGCCAGTTTCACAGGTTCAATGCCCATGAGTCAACCAAAAATCATGATAAGGACTTTAATCCTAAGCCTTTTTTTCACACAGCCATGTGTTGGTTTGTTGTTTTTTGTTGTTTTTTTTTTTGAGTCTTGGAGTTTCAGATTTTCTAATTTATACCTGGAATGTTAGAAAACCTCTTCACTTTACTTAAAGGAAAACTGAGAATTCTACAATCCTAAAAGGCAATGCTTTAAAAAACAACCAAAATAAATACAATTTCAAGATGAATGATGAAAATTGAATTTGTGACAGTAATTAGTTTAGCACTAAACCTAGCAGAAGTGTAAACTAGGGCAGCATTTTAGTTGTATGGGTATCTTCCTGCTGGTAGTATTATCACCAGAGACAGAAAATGGTTTGAGTACAAGATGAATGGGCAGAGTGGGAATGTAACCAAGCAGCTGCACCCAGTGCATTACAAGTAATTTTATTTTAATCTCATCTTGTCAGTATTGTCCTAATTATATTTTATGTAAACACATTCTAGATAAGCAATATAAAATTATTTGCAAGAAGGAAAAATTGTTCACTAGAATTTGGAGGGTAGAAATTTCTTTTATATCTTACAACAATGAGGAATTTACTTCTAAAATGAGACTAAATCTCATCACCTTGACAAAACAGAATCTACATATGACAGGGAGGACAGAGTTCTGTAGTTGTGTGAATTTCTGTACCTTATCCAACTCCTGTGTTTTAGCAAAATGTTCCTGCAGTTAAATTACCTTGTTAAAGATTATTTAGAAAACTTTATTTACTTACATGCTCTATTCAAGAGCTTTTTCTTGTATTCCTGATAACAATCCTATTGATTTTTCCTTTGGCTATAATCTTAGGCTCTAGCAGAAAGTAAGTCAAGTGATATCAGGGCTTTGCTTCCCTTAAGCCAAAACACATAATAGAAATGGGAAGAGATATCTTTAGACATGGGTATCATGTCTAAGACCCATTTAAAATAATGTAAAACAAAATTTCTGCCAACTCTGCAGTCATAAAAATAAATCTAAGTATCGTATTTACTGCTCGAGGAAACAATGGCTTGAGGGATTCTAAAAGCTGTATTGCTAATTCTAAATAACAATAAAAAAAGTTGTTGAAAGAAGAAATTGTATTTTAAAAATGTAGAAATTAATGTAATTTTTACTATCTAAACCAAAAAAATTCCAAATAGAGTAAGTAGAAGTTATTTGAGTGGTTAGTTTTGTATACACAAAGGAAGTGGGGATGACAAGCTGCGTTGGTATCTCAGTCTAGCTCCTGAAAACCACTTCTCTATTAGCATTAGATTCAGCAGGTCTCAGTATTTTGCTAAGCCATTAGCATGACTGAAAATGCCTGGAAACAACATTCCACTGACACATAACTTCAGTCACCATAGTCTGAGCTTACTTTACAACAACATGGCGATTTGCCACAGTATTGCTAAAATTGGGTAGTTTCTACAAATGGCTGAGTATCAGTCAAAAGAACAGGAAGGCAGAGTTGGTTCAGCTGCTGACCATCCCTGGTCCCTATCCCCTGTCTTTGACAGAGAGCACACTACAAGCTAGGTGAAATACAGCTGCCAGGAACAAGATGAGAGAATATTCTGCTTTCTAAGGAGGGAATTACTTGTCTGGCTTTCATGTCTGAGAAGGGACTAGAGGGAAAGGACATGAAAAAGCCAGCAACTCCTGTGAGAGGTGTCACTTCTCACAAGGTGTATCAAATAACTAACCACCTGGATGAGTACAATCCTGAAAGGTGTATTAGTAGAGATTAAAGGTCTAGGGGAAGAACTAGTATCAGTACAGTCTGAATCCACACATAGACAAAGTCTGGATAGACAGCTCAATTTTGAGAAAAAAGAAAATTAGCTCATAGCAAGCTCAAGTCTGTCCTGGGGCCAGGGTTACCAAGCAGGAGAGAGATTAACTGTGTTAATCAATCAGGTTATCTACAGGGCTTTAAAGTAGCCAGTGCCTCTGAGAAAGTCTATAGAAATACAAAAATATATCACCATAATTATGCCGATTAATCTGCCTGATAAATTGTGTATTTTATCCTACTTAATTCTATTTTTAAAGAAGGATTGCACCTGTGTTTAATTTTGTTTTCTTCCAGAATTTGAGCCATTATTTTTCCAGAAGCTGAAACACCAAATACCAGTCCTTTCTATGGTATTAAGGAGGAATATAATACTGGAGCAAAAACTATTTATATTAGCATAAGGAATGAGCTGGCATTTAGTAGGAAAAACTTCAAACAGATATCCAGTGCAAGTTTAGTGGTGAGTTCTGCAAAGAACAAAATACACTGAAAAAACCCAAACAAACAAATTCAATGCTTCTGCCTTGATTTTTCTTCCACTGGAGGGCAAGGTTTATGTAAGTAAATCCTTCTGATTCCAGTCAAACTGTTCTATAATTGATGTTTCATAGCTGAGGTTTGCAACTTGGTGCACTGTTAGTTAACAAATAATAAATGCAGAGGTATGTTAGACATGGGGAAAGATTCAGAGCCCAGTGCAAATTCTTCTTTTGAAGATATTTGGATCAGGCTTGATAACAGGAGTTTTTTGAAAAATAATTGTAAATCTGGTAGGTGAAAGCGCAAAAATCCCATTTCAAAATGCTTTGTTACAATTTCTCTCTTTAGGTTACAGCTCTGAAATAGGATCTGTTTGGCTGAGTTGCTGTACCCACACTCTGCCTTCAGGGAGAATCTCCAAATTTGAGAGATTGCTCTGGACACCTTATTACACACATTTGATTTTTTTCTTACCCTGTTTGACACATCTGGAGGGCAGAATAAGTTGTAGACCAACTCTTACTGTTCAAGGGATTTTGAGCTGGGTCATTTTTTGTAGGAAGAGCACTATTAAAGACTGAGCTGCAATTTATCCATCTGTAAAGTGGGTGGTGGACTCAACATTCTGTAATTTCTCAGCATGGGGTGAAAAGTGGCTTATACTTCAAATAACATTGATAGGGACTTAAGCTGCAATGAGGAAAATATCTTTGACTGGCTGCACTGCTAAAAAGCGAGAAGGAAGTAAGTTAGGAAAGTGTGATCCTTGTCTAACTAGATTGCAGTGGATGTGGCACAGCTCCTTCCTGAGCTGAAGTGCTTCAGACTTGTGTTTTCTGCGAGGGAAACTGTTTGTGTGAAGCTTTCAGGAAATTCATCTGTTTCTTTTAACTCCTCTGATAGAGGATGCAGTGCCTACTGCAGGATGCTTCACTAGCCTGCAGGCAGGCAGGTTTCATTTTGAAAGGGAACAAAACAGATCAAGTGAATTTTAAATCAAACAGTATTTTTTGTTTGAAAACAGGATGTATGGGAAAGGTATAAGCAGTGGCAAATATCTTGTTAGGCTACCTGTAAAAACATTCCATGAATCATTACTAGCTCCTGAAGTCTACTCTTAAAGTAAGAACCTTGCAAAATGCAGGTATTGTGCATGAGTTTGCCCAGTTCAAATCCTGGGAAAACAACAGAAGATATATAATAGCAACAGCTATTCTCCACCTAAATAAAATCAACCTTCCATATCTAAAATATTAGAAAACCATTTAATATGCTGTAATTTGCAAGTAAAGTAAGTTGGTTTTGTGAAAAGGTTTCAGACTTCAATCTTTAATTTATTTTAGTCATTTGCCATGTTTGATTTTCAGGTTGAATAGTGAATTTTCTTTGTTTGTTCTCATATTAATAAAATGGTGCTTTATATTTAAAAAAAAATTTCCTAAGTCTGTAATAAATAATAAGAGTTTTGCAGTATTTCATCTGTCTCCTCAAAGAATCTTTAAATTAAACTTAAAAATAGAGAACTACATGAATTAATCTATTTGAAGGACTACAAATTCTGAGAAATACTGAGTCATGTTTTGCAAGTATTAAGTACACAGGGTTTTTTACAATTCAGTGGATTTTTAAAATGAAATATATGCAAAAGTTTTGCATTTGCTGCTTGCTTCCTTTTATAACTATTTCTCCTTTTTATAACTTTTTGCTAGGGATTATTTGTATCATAGGAAACAGCACTAAGAATTCAGTGCAGTACTGCTAATAAACACTTATTTTTATTATGGAAACAAATGTAAATGTATAGACACTACAGAATCACTTTAAACCCCATGTTTTAAGATCCTTTAAAACTTTCTGTGCTATATTTTACTTACATGCTGGATGTGCCTTTTAATAAAATGCTATGTTTAAGGAAGTTCATGACATGTCACCTATATTTTATATTAATTCCTCTCTTTGATCTGCATTTAAAGCCTTTATTATTTAAATGAATGGAAGTTACAAAGTATCAGAACAATTATGCAGCAGCCCAAGGTCTGATCCCGTTCAGTGATGTGCTTCAGTCCTCCCAACATCTTTTTTTAGGAGGGATAAAGAATCATTTTCTAGTAGCAGATGTCACCTGAAGAGCAACACCCCTTCCCAACTGACCATCTAGTGCCCCCAAATCCTGCCAGCATCCAGCACAGCATGCCTAGGTTTTGGTCTACATTTTGGGCAAACTTTCTATACCAAGCCCTTCCCTTCCCTGGCATCACAGCCAGGTTTTCAGTGACTTCAGGAGATCTGGATGTTGACATTACAGAGGCCCACAGCTGCAAAGGGGAGTGCAATGGGCACCAGGCTGAGGAGGAAGAGAAGAGGGAGGAAGGGGTTATTGCCTGTTTCAGCAATGGACAGCAGTGGTTTGCAAGACCCTCATCTGGCCTTCAGGCCACCTAGTTTGGCTCACTCTGACTTAGATTTTAACACTGTTTTTGAGACACATCACTTACAGAAATGTTTTCTGTGCTCTTTTTTCTAAAATTGACAGGCAAACATACAAGATATGTTTCTCTTTTACCTTCCCAATTTCTGAAGTTTTGTGAGAGATTTAACCATTTAGATGTGTTTTTAATAAACAAATCTTATTTTAATAACAAAATCCTATTTTTTCTTTTGTCCCTAAAGCTGGAATGCTGTCTTGTAGACAACTGAAAATAGCATAATCCTAATAGATTTAATCTGCTTGTGCCAGTTTTAACAACCCATTTGGCCTCTTGTTATCAGCAGAAAATAAACTAGTCTGTAGAAAACAAAATACAGACATGATGGCCTCTCAATGTGCAGAACCAAACAGAACAACCTTTTAAGACCAAAAGTCTGAGGATACTGATGTGCAGAATTGACTATGGTCCATTGATCTGCAAAGTCCAGGAAATACTTTTTTAATCTACATGGTTAGCTTTGAGATTTAAGCAGTTAGTGAGCCTTTGAGTTGACACCAAACTGGCTCAAATATATCTAAAATATATGTATGTATTTGTCCTTAAAACTGAAATAGAACCAAACCATCTCTCTGAAGTTTTGTTGAACTTGGACCAGAACAGAACTGGAAGACTTTTAGTGAGGGCTGAACTCAAATGGGACCAAAACAAAGAATTTAAGTACTTCACTCCTTGGACTTAAAGTATTAACTCTGTGTATCCTTATCCTGTTCCTGTACTATATAATCAAAACCTGGGCTGCGTTGCTAAAGATGAACCCAAAACACTAGTAGCATATTTACAGTTTCCACTAAATCAATTTGCAGCACTAGTTATTAATATTAGGAAAAGGAAACACCAGATTCTCCCTTAATGAGCTTTGGACCTCTGGTGCTGTCCTCTTCCTTCCTAGGCTTATCTGTTTCCTTTCACTGCTTTTCTTCTTTCTATCTCTCTTCAGACTGCAAGCAAATACGTGACTAAATGCTGACTGTATAACTGCTATAATTTCCTTGGGTGGAATTTGGAGCTGCTCTGTGCATATCCATATGTTTTTTATCTATAACTTTCTAAGACATTCTTGGATAGTATAAAATTAAAAAAACCTATCTGCCTCATCTGGCAAAAAGATATAGTAAATGCAAGTGATGTAACTGCTTGTCCTAATTTTCTATTTTAAAATGCAGCCACATTATCTGCAATTAAAAGCAGCTGTCAGGATTGCAATGATGAGATTCTCTGAAGTCTCCAAGCTTGATCACTTCTGTTCCAGATATAATACAGGTCCTTAGATCATGACTGAAAAAACAAAATAAAAACCAACAACCAGCACTGACCATCAGAAGTACAAGAAGCTGGGAAAGGAAACTTTCAGTAGCTGTGTAGTGCTTTGCTGAGGAAAGATCGTACAGACGGTTTGTGCTTGTCTCTGCTCCCTGGTGCTGCTCTGTGCTGTGTACAAACGTATCTTCTCACAACTAATATTACAAACGTTGTGGCAAGAAAATTTAAAACCACCTCAGTTGTACTTTGGCACCAACAGCAGCATACTTTTTGTCTTGGAGTTACCGATGATGACTTACTTGGCTTCCAGTGTTGTCTGTTAATACATTGCTCTGAAACAACATAGAGGAGCATTTAGATTTTTTTTAATGTCTGTGTTCCTAGAAGACTAACATGTGCCTGAGACAAAAAAAATATTTACCTTGGTTTATCAGGTGTATTACAATAAGATACTATTTATCAATTATTCACAAGCAATTTAACCCCCTGTATCAAACTTATTACCTGGAAATAATTATAGATAAAAGTGTTATGTCATCAAACCAAAAACACTGGTATAAAACTGCCGAATAAGCAGCATCTTTGCAGAAACTGGCTGCATGACAAATGCATCTATTTTTTTTAAACATTTCTTAAAACCAGCATACAAACTTTGCCTTTAAGGCTGATTTATATTCTGTGTCCACATAAATTCTCAAATGTCAGCCACAGGAAAAAGCAAAGGGAAAGGATTTAAGATTCCTGAGTGTGACTGCCTATCTTTATGCAAAATCTCGTAGACAGATAACATGTTAAGCACAGGCAGTATGTGAACTCCACCGATACTTTTGCTTACGTATTTCCATGGCAAGTAATTCCAGGGTACAGTATCTAGGAAAGACACGTAAAGGTTTCCACAACTAGCTTCCAAATACCCTTAAATATTTCAAATACCCTTAAACCTGTACGATTAGTCTAAACAGAGTGTACAAATGGGATTCACAAGGTGACGACGTTTCTAGCAGCAGCTGCAGCAACCACTTTTCCATCTTTTCCAGAGGGTAGGTATTAGCACGCTGTGCAGACCACAGCCAGCTTGCTGTGGCTGCCTGCAGCTTCAAAGGTAGTACGTTCCAGCACTGGAAGATATTATTTTTTTTTTTCCCTCTTTCATCGCCATTGCGGTCCCAACATGAGAGAAAAAGGGCTGACACCACTCAATCCCGTGTGACACCTGACACCTATGCAACAGGGGGAAAAAGTTATTCCATGATGTGTGAGCGAAAGCGACACCGGCTCGTTTTTACAGCTCTGTGAATCACAGTCTTCTCTTTTCTACCGCATTTCGGTTCCAGGTATCCC
The DNA here is from genome assembly GCF_971803275.1 of Cyanistes caeruleus. NCBI lineage: Eukaryota > Metazoa > Chordata > Aves > Passeriformes > Paridae > Cyanistes > Cyanistes caeruleus. The sequence continues at coordinate 38,395,140 of NC_141704.1, read as the reverse complement.
TATAAAACCAAGTGAATAATACCGTATTCATTAACAGAAGAATAAAACAACAAGAATGTGCACGGCACTGTGGTAGACACAGGCCAGCTATTACTTTACTACATGGTTTTCGTCTATTAAAGTTTTTTCATTTTTAGGCTGTTCACATAGAAGTAACGAAGCTAAATGTGTACAATACTCGCTATACTATGCTCCGTGTTTGATATGACGATACCAGCACCAGGATGAAGTTCAGTTTAGCGCATACTCACAAATAGTAACCAGTATGCCTAGAGAGTAATGAGATCGGCTGTTTCTAATGTCATTAAAACTGCAATTTCGTAATTTCTAATTTGATTTCAGACACAACCCCTCCTCTCACTAAACACCCCCACCACACTCTGACTCCTGAGAGCGCAGGAGGTCCTCAGAACTCCTGGAAAGGCGCCTCCTTGGCGGAGACACCTCCCGTCCCCGTCCCCGCCCCGGCAGCGGCAGGAGCAGCGGCGGGGCCCCTTCCCGGGCGGGCCGCGGCCGCTGCCCGCAGCTGACATGGCGGCCGCGGGCCCCTCCCGCGCTGGCGGCCCGGAGCGGCCGCCCCTCCTCGGCCGCCCGCAGCAGGGCGGCGGCGGCGGCGGCTTCCGGCAGAGCCCTCTTGCCTTCAACAAAGATGGTGCTCCCCGCGCAGGCCCCGCGGGCGCCGGCGCGCCCCGCGTAGCTTCCCGCTCCCCTCGCGTAAGTACGGGGCGGGCGCTCCCCGCACGCTGCTCGCTCGCCGGGCGCTGCCGGCGGCTCCGCTCGGCTCGGCTCGTCCCGTCCCGTCCCGGGCGCCGCCAAGGGGAAGCGGGAGAGCGGAGCCGTTCGGCGGCGTCCCTGGCGCTGCGGGGCCGGGGCGGGGGCCGGGCTTCCCGGGAGGGCCGGGCCGGGGCGGCGGGGCCGCCTCCACTGCCGCAGCCCTGCCCGGAGGGAGGCCGGGAGGGGAGGAAGGCCGCGGGCCGGTGCTGCCGGCGGGGGTCGGGCCGGGGTGCGGGCAGCTGGTCCCTGGCTGTTACAGGAGCAGCAGCTGCCAGACCTCGGCAGGGAAGACGTTAAAGCAGAACTTGGGGTTTTTGGATTTTTTGGGGGGGGGGGGTGTGGGTAAGATTTTTAACCCGTAGGCATGCTGTTAGTAGCCAGAATCACTCATGGGTTAGGCAGGTGAGTGCAGTTGGAGTTCCAGAAAACGGTGAAATGTTTCTAGCAAAAAAATCTAAGGGAATGAGCCTTTTTAGTGTCAGAAGGGGTCCTTATCAAAAGTTTTATCCCCAGTCATGTACAGTTACTCTGTCAGATCCAGAAAAATGCAAACCTGCTTGTGTTGCTGAATCAAGGACTGTGCTCATTCAGCAGGTCCTGGGCTATATTTCTTAAAATTTGGCTTTAGGATGGAAAAGATCCATTTTCAGAAGCATCTGGGGATGTTTGAACCATGTCATCTTTTGGGTAAATGGACATTTCATATTTTTACTTTCTGTGAAATTACTAGACTAAATTTAATTCAGAGCTTACTTTGAATCCTGAGATACGGACTGTGACTAAAATGAATTTGTTAATTCTGTGTTGCACTAAACTCTGTCCCAACACTGTTACGCATCAAAATCCTGATATATTTCCATATCTAGATGCTTAGTTCCTAACTCAGACATTTACTTCTCACAGTAAGCACACACAAAGAAACACTTTATCTTTAAGAAGGCCTCAGAAATCAGCATGCCCCATCCTAGAAGTTTACCAGGCCAGTGCCAGGACTTTAGACCCTCAGTTGTACGCAGTCTGAAGGCAAAGGCCTTTTTCAGCAGAAATTCCCCCTTCAGATTCCTGGCGTTTCTCACTGCTCAAAGGTGCAAACCTTTGGTTTGTAAGAGCTTTATTTTTGAAAAGTGTTGGTTACATTGGTCGTGAAGAAGAGGAGCTAATCAAGTTCTGTACAGTCCTCATCCAGCACGTGAGGATGATCCTGGACAGGGACTCTCGGCGCCCATTCAGAATGTGAGACAAAACTTTTGTAGTATATGTAACAGTTTTCTACCTGGGTTGAGATCACACCCTCAGAGGTGCTGCTGGATGCCTTTCTTGAACCCTGCAAGTGCTTCATGAGCTCGGGGATGTTCTCCTAGAAGGAAGAAGTGATAGGATTTACTGCCTGAATTTTGCTGTAGTCCAGAGATTGCTTCCTGTAGTGTACGGGTACAATGACCAGAATCTTCAGCTTCACCTGTCCAAAATTAGCCTCCTGACATCAAGTGGGAAAATTCTCTTTCTTGCCTGCTCTTTTTTATCTCCTTGCTTGCACTACTGTCTCAGTCCATGATGGAGTTTGATGTTTGAACTCTGCTTGGCAAACTAGGATTTCATAGGGACATGGGCTGGCATAGCAGTATTTGATTCCCACATGATCCCTAGACAGAAGATAAGCACTTTGAAATTCACTTCAGTAGATGAGGAATGCACTGGGTAACCTGGGAAAGATGGTAGTCTTCCAGGAAGATGCTTTCCAGCAGTGCTTTTGGCACTTGACGGAAGCATTTTTGGAAAGTAGCTGTGTCAGAGGATGTCACAGACAGGCTTTTCCAATCTCTCCCATGGCACCAAGTTCATGCATTCTGTCCAAGGTGCCATTTACATGCCAATATGTTCTGTTGGTCACCCTCCTGGAGTTCAACAACCAGGCCAACCACACACTCTTTGATGGGGCCCTGGGAGTGAGTAGGCACCTCTGTTGGTAAGAAGACTTCATCAGGTTTCATGGAAAAGCTTTGAAGGTTCTGTCCTTGTATGCTCAAGCTGAATGAAGCGGAATTTCTGCAAGGTGTAGTGGTTCAAACAGCAGTGTCTAGTTTAATTATGAGAAGCCCTCTTGGTAATCACACTCAACACCTGCTGCCATTTTTTTACTTCATTTTACTAATGAGAAAGTATTTAATTATGTTGTCTTGTCATTTTCCTTTTCAAGTGCTAGTAATGGGCCCGGGGATAAGTTTGTCATTAAGAACTTTGATTTGGTTCAAAGGTTCTGGCTTGAACTTCTGACTTGGTCTTGGATGAGCTGCTTGGTGTCTCTGGACCCTGATTATTCTTTTGTAGTGGCAATAAATGCATCTTTTTCACCTTTTGTCTAGTCAGTGTTAGCCAAGTGAAACGGAAGCTGGCAGATGGCATCTGATCACTTCCTGTGAACACATTAGAAGAGAGGGAGAAGAGCTACTTAAGCTAAGCAACAGTTCTGGCAGAACAAATGCCTATAAATAGAAGGGGATAAATTTGAGATGGAAATTCAAAGAAAGTTTCTTCTCATCAACTGTTGAACAGTTGAGCAGTCTTCCAAGATGAGTCAAGGTTGAGAAAGACCTGGTACATAAGGTACGTTTCTACCCCTCCTAAACTTGAAATGCATCATGTAGGCCAAAGCTACCTGCTGATTCTGTCCCTGCTGCTTCTGCCTGGCTGAGATGCATCTACCAGTCTTGCTGCTGCTCTTGTAATTGTATCAGTGATTAGGTGTGATATCTGTTTAATTTTGGGGGGTTAGTGTCTCGTAAGGTCTGGCAAGTGCTCTAACTGCCTTTAGTATGGACCTTAACCAGTTAATAGCAAGATTATTTGGCATGGGTTTCATTCCAGCAAAGGACTGGTCTTTGCAATGCCAAATGTTCTATTCCTGTCTAGTATTTCCCAGAAATTGCATCATTTTACCTCATGAGACAGTGAAATCCGAGTGGAAAGAAGATGATGGGGATCATTAGTAGTTTTGCCAGGTTGGTAATTTCTGAGCTTAGAGTTTTTCTAAAGGTTGACAGGTGTCAGACATCACTTTGGGATGTTCAGATATCGCTTCCGAATGTTAAAGATTGAAGTATTTTAGTCTTCACACGTTTCCTTACTCCTTTTCTCACACTCTAGGTTGCCAGATGGATGCCAGAGACAAGCAGCTTTTACGCTCCCTGCGCCTGGAGCTCTGCACAGAGGTGCTGGTGGATGGACTTGTTATTCAGTATCTCTACCAAGAGGGGATTCTCACGGACAGTCATGTTCAAGAAATAAAAGCCCAAACCACTAGCCAGAGGAAAACCATGATGCTCCTTGATATTCTCCCTACCAGAGGACCCAAAGCTTTTGACGCGTTCTTGGATTCCTTACAGGAGTTCCCGTGGGTTAAGGACAAGCTGATGCTGAAGCGGAAGGAAATGACAATACAAGATCCTTCAGGTAAGGCCAGGGTTGCTGCTACTGCTATTTTGAAGCTTTTTCTCAAGCCATAATTTTGAAAGTATTGAATGTACCAGTAATTTCAAGTTATGCGTCGTGTAAACTCATGATCCCAAGAAGAGGGAACAGCCTGAATTTCCTGGAAGCCAGTCAAACCGCAGGAAATACTGCAAAGTTTGGGACAAGAGCAGGGCTGAGTTTCAGGAGACAAGGAGACAGCAGGAGGGGCTACCTTGGGAGAGGCAGGGATGTAGGAGGACCCATTGCCTCAAAGGGAATGGACTATAAAAAGTGATTTAGACTAGCTGCAGAGCAGTGTCTTTGCCATCCATATCTAATATTGTTTCATTTATGTATGTTTCACAGTGGTTTGTTCTTGAAACATTTATATTTACAGAGTTTTTATTTGTTGACTTTTATTATGATTTAATGTAATTTTGATTTAGTACTGAATGTTAATTTAGATTTATTTAGTTTATTGTATTTAGTGGAGTGCACATATCTAGGATCATTACTTGCAAAATTACTAGCCGTTGCTTATTTTTAAAACAAATGTAGGAGCTAACTGATTCTTTAGTATAATCTCTGGCTTTTTGGCATTTAAATGTACTTCTAAAACTGATTTTCTAGACTTGATGTTTGTTCAGATGTTTCTTTACCAGTCTATGCATACAGTTGCTGAGCTGTTCTGAATTCAAGTGAACAGCTTTAAATGCACATTTCTTTTCCCAGATTCTGGCAGTGTGCACTGTCTGCTAACCTCATGTTGCCAGTGAGGTAGTGAAATAGTCCTCACTTGGGAACATCTTATCCAAGCAGTCTGATTAATCTTTCTCCAAGCCCTTTCCTCCTGCTGTACCCCCATTTGAGTTTGGTCATACATGTTTTGATGCACATGACGTGTGATTTTTCCAGTGTCAGTGTGCTTTGCGTGAGACTGAAAGCCTGTGAAGAAGGGTGGCTAAGACCCGTTGACCATCATGTGCACCTGCATCTCAGTTAGCTGCATGTTCAAGAACATTTTATCAAGATCTGCTGGACAAATCTGAGATTCCCTTACCTTAGGACATTTTTAATGGAATATTGTGACAGCTGGTCTTTCTGTTGGTCTCTGTGTACGTTGCTGTGTGCGTGCTTGGAAATGAGTAAACAATTTTCAAAATTTGGGAATAAGTGTCCTCTGCTGCCTACAAGTTCTCAGCATAATGCAAACCATGGCATTGAGTGTGTTGGAAAAGGCCTTGTTCACTTAAATACTGTCATGCTAGTGCTCTTTATTTGCCTTACAAATAAAGAATAACCTGGTGAATAACCTTATAGTTCCAGACACACACAGCCATTAAATAGAGTCAGGATCATGTAGTTTGTTACTGAAAAAATTGTTACCAATTTTTGTCCTTTTGATTGTTTTGTGGATTGCTTGTTCCTGCTCTTGACGGCTTGTGATTAATGTGCTGGATTTCTGCGTATCAGGTTCTCTGGTTTCAAGTGGGCTGACTGTACTTGATAGTCCTATTGCCAAATTTTGTGTGTAAATTAGAAAAGGCTTCCAGGTTAGATCAAAGGCTACCGTTATTTTTATGGTGGCAATACAGAGAGTAAGAACAGGATAGGAGGCGGAAAGCCAAGTTTGTTTTAATATTTAGGCATGTTCTTTAGAAACCAAAGAAAGAGCACCATCTGTGCCCTCATAAATGCTGAGTGCGCCCTGGAATGAATTGGAAACTATGGTGGCAGCATCAGAGCTGATTACATGCAAGAAAATGTGGTTTGGGATAAAAAGATTCACTTTGCATTCTAACAACAGACTTGGAAGCTTTTGTCTTGGCAGAGTACATGAACATGCGCTTAGCCTTAAGCATGGAAAGAGCCATTGGCTCTGAAAAAACTATAAGCATATTTAAAATTGTGTTCTCTAGTGCCATGCTAGATAACTTATGCCCTATTGGAAACTATGCTTATAACTGATTATTTGTCAGTGGTAATTTGTTTTAAGGAAGCCATTTGTGGTGAAAAAAGCTTGCCACATAGGCACTATCCTTCTTTTAGATCATAAGTCTTTTAAAATGGAAGTTGGTTTTATGTCCCCAGGTTTTTAATTTTTTTTTTTTCTTTGGATCATAAATGCTATGGAAATGGAATGCTTTCTGTTCACTTGCTTATGCTCAATTAAAATTCTGTTAAGGAAAAAAAAAAACTATCCTTAGTTTTTACAGACCCTTTTGCAGGAGTAAGGAGTAGTAGAAAATTGATCCTTGATGGAAGGTTTTGTTTTAGTCTTTTCCTTCTCAGTGATTACATGTAGGATTTTTAAAGTCAGTAATTAAATAGACTATTATGTCTATCTGAACCTGAAAACTGGCATGTACACTGTGATTTTTTTGTGTAGGCCTTTGAATTATTTTGCATTTTGTTCAAAGAGATCAGGCTTTCTATCCTTCCTTCAGCTGAGAAGTATAGTTGGTTAAAAAAACCTCAAAACTGTAGTTACATAGAAACTTTTAGTTTATTTTCTTTTCCTAGTGAAAGACAAGCCCAAACCAACAAATCAAACAAACAGCAATTTCAGAGAGTCAGAAATAAAAATATTTTTGTTGGTGTTGTATAAATACGATCTGGTGGACCAAGCAACTGCAAAATGGAAGCCAAAGTCTGAGATCTAGGCAAGACTCTGCCATTGACTCATTGTGAGTCTTTGAGCAAATTCTTTCAAGGCAATGGATTTATTGATTCCTAAGTTGTGTAACTCAGTGTAATGTTCATGAAACAGCATAGAGTGGAACTGTAAATTGGCCCAGGATTCAACCCAGACTATGCTGTTCGGCTGCTTGCAAATAAATGAGCTTTAAAACCTCTGTTATCCTGAGTTTTATTGCTGAATGTCAGTTGACTTAAAAATAATAGTTCTTTATACTGTTATCTGATGTACTTCCATTGAACACAGAAGACCTTAATTCTGCAGAGCATGAGGAATAGTTTTTCCATGAGAATCAGGAGGGTGGTGTGCAGGCAGGTAGTTGCATCTGTGTAACTGAAGCAAACACAGGATTTCTTCCCCTTGCTTGTTTACTTTATGCAAGGACAGCGTTTTTCCTTTCTCCTCTCTCCTATGAAACTGTCAGATGGCCACAGCTTTGAGGAAACCTTTTTATAAGCTAGGGAAAGCATAGTTGTAAACCCCCAGAATTTCAAGAAGAAAGTTTAAAGTCGTGTTTTTGCAGGTAAGTGTTTATGACTTCAATTGATTTAAAGGTGATAGGGTATCTTTCCGGTTTGTATAACAACCCGTGATAAGCCAGTTCACCCTGTGCAGAGTGGCATTGCCACACAAACTTAATCATTATAAACATCGACCACAGAATGAGTTTCTGGTTTTGAAGATCAAAACTTCTGCCATAGTAACAGTTAACAAAAGTAATGCGTGTGTGTTTCATTGGGGAAAGACTTCTGATTTTTCTGCCCTAGTTTGGATAACTTTATGCCTTTGTCAGGAACATAAATCTTCAATATAGTCTTATAATTCCTATGAAAAACTACAGCTGTTGGCAACAGAATTCCCTTCTTTCTAGGAACAGCAAACAGCAACACTTACCCAATATCTTTTGCTCTGAATAAAAAAAATACAAGTTTTGATGGTGTTTGTTTATCAGATTGTTTTTCTAATCTCTCTCTGGTTGGGAATTTCTCAGCTCAAGTATTATATTTCTCTCCATAATACACGTGCTGTAAAATAATTTACTTCTAAAACTGTTAGTACTGCACCTCTTTGTAGTATAGATGATTTCTTCATTCCACAGGAAATTGCAGCATACCGAGAACAAAAAAGTGAGATACGGCATTTGCCAAAGGAATCCTGGAGCAGCTGCTGCTATCTGGCAAATGTTAGTGAATTTAGGGCATCAGAATTGCCATGGGAAAGCTGTACTCTCACAACTAGGCGAGGAATATTTTCTAATGCATAATTTTGTTGTGGTACATAGTCAACATTAGTGTCCTGCTAGACTTGGGTGTTCATTTGAACAAATTTTAGTGTGGTTGAGGTTTTTCCCTGGACGTGTGGGGATTGTGTGTTGTCATATAGCTATATAAAGCTTCATGTTGTGTAACACTTTGGATGAAGCATGAAAATACAAAACAAAGCGAAACACTTATGCCGAGTACTTATGCTGAGAAAGCGAGACATCCTTCCATCCCCCCCCAGCTTTCCCAAAGTCCTTTCTCCACAGCTGGCTTGTGGGTTTCTAAGAATTTGGATTCAAATGCAAAAGCATTAGTACATGGGGAATTTTAGTATCTCTTACCTTTTGTTGGCTGCTTCCTGCCCTCGTCCTATTCTGCTTCCTCTCCCATCTAATGCAGTGAGGAAACAGCCTGATCTCTTGCCTTTCCCATTTAGTTGTCAGATAGGAAAAGCAGCTGAGGAATCCCTTTTCTCTCTAAAATGGTGGACAGAAGATGGTAGGCTTTTCTTTCTTCACTTTCCCTCCCCTCTCTTGTATAGTCCAGTGGCAGAAGGGGGAGCTTCCTCCTATATATGTCTGAAGGAAAGGGGTGGGCTTATCAGCCTTGGCCTCACTTGGTTGACCTGGAGATGAAGGAATGCCCTTGTGCCACATCTTAATGGCTGGGGGCTACAGAAAATATTCTCTGACTATCTGGAGCAACTCAAAGGCATCCTCATAGGAGAATTTCCCAAACTCTTTTTCACATTCCCATCTCCTTTGAAAATCGGGTGTTACATTTATGGCTTTGGCTGTGTTCCTGACCGCAGCAAGATCTGTGAAGTTTGGCATTAAAGGTTTGTGCACACACTCAATGTTAACTGTATGCATCACGACATGGACAAGTATTTGACTTCTCAGGTACTATGGAACAGTCTGTGTGTGTAGTTTTAGTTTAATGTGTGTATAGATTTTTTTTTTCTTTCAATTTAAGGAATATCTGCTTGCTTTCTTTTTTTGCCATGTTCATGAGTAGTTGGCTCTATGCTGCATACATCTTACGTTTTCACTTTGAGAAGCCTGAATCTTAGGCATTGGTGTTAGAAAGTAGTGTTTCCACCATCAAGCAGTTTCTTTCAGGTAAGTTAATGGAAAGATATACCCATACTTGGTGTACTCAGTATCACAAATATGTGAGGCTAATAATAATTGTACAGGTTTAATGAAACATATAGACCTGGAAACAAGGAAGAAGGAGTGAGTTCTGGCAAGAGAGGTGTTCAGACCAGCTGTGCCCAATCAGCTACTCTTAACCAGTGCTGCTAAGAGGAAGCAATGGGTAACTGATATTGAAAACTCCCTGGTATAGGAAGTGGAGACATCCATGTGCTGACCAGACTTGATACCTTCCAAAGTTTGCTGCTTCCCCAAGGACTGGATCACAGAGGTTGCCAAGACCTGGCATCATCAGACTTTGCTACTCTCTCATATGGTTATAATAATACTTGAGGAGATTAAGGATGACTGTAGGGCTCGGTGATCCCGTAAGAAGGAATTGAGTTCAAGCAGTGTTCTCCACAAATCCATGGAGCTGGATGGGATATATCTGAGAGAACTGAGGGAGCCAGACTATGTCTTTGAGAGGCTGTTTTCTGTCATGTTTGGGAGGCTGTGGCAAGCCAAATGCACAAAATGCAGTAAAGTAACAGGGAACAGTCACCTTGGGCATACCATAGGTAAATCAAGCTTAACCAACTTGATTCTTGCCTTCTATAATAAAACAACTACTTCTGTGAATGACAGCGGCAGATTTCATTTAATTGACTTGAGCAAGGCTCTCAGCACAGTCTTGTAGCATTCTTGTGGCTAGCTGGGAAGGTATGGACTGAATGGGTGACCTGCACAGTGGCTGAAAGAAAGGTTGGACCACCAGTCTAAGAGGATCATGGTTGCAGCTTCAATGTCCGTCTAACAGGTGGCTAATCAGGAATTATGTTTCTCAGGGCTGATAGTGGGACCGATTCTTTGTCAGAGATTTGGGTGATTGGAGGGAATGTATCTTCAGGAAGTTGTTAGGTGAATTAATTTTAGTTGCTCACTTGACCTTCTGAATGGTGCCTGAAGCCGGAAAACAGGATGACTCCAGACCCTGGGTATAATTTGACACAGGACAGTGGGACTGCCTCTCAGGGGGACCCCAGCAAGCTGGATGAATGAGCCAGCAAGACCCTCATGATGCTCAGGAGAAAGAAGTGTAAAGTCCTGCACCTGGGATACAAAACTGTGCAAGATGGGCACTGACTGGCCAGTTGCAAATCTGGATAAAAAAAAGGTGATTGTCTTGATAGACAACAAGTATGATGATGAACACACAAGATTCCATCAGCAAAAGCAAAGCCAGCAAGCAGGCTTTGGGAAGTGATTATTTTCCTATACTTGGTATTAGAAGATTATATTTAAAATACTCTGTCTAGCTTTATGCCACCAGTACAAATGAAAGATTGATAAACTAGAGTCCTGTGGAGCACCACTGAAGTGGTTAATTCAGTGTAAGCTACAGGGAAAGGCTGAAACAACTGACTTTATTCTTGGAGGATAGAAGGCCAAGTAGACTCAGGAAAGGTGGAGTCAGACACTTAATGTGGGTGTGTTGCAAAAGAAGAAGTAGTGGTGGCCACAAGTTGTAGTGAGGGGAAGTGTAATTGAATCGAATTTTAAAAATTCACAAGAGAGTTAAGCACTGGGCAGGAGAGTTTGCAGACCAAGTAGGATTGCCCAAAGAGGATTTGGAATCTCCATTCTCAGAGACACCTAACACTCAGGGGTACAAGACCTTGAGCAACCTGATCAGACTTTGAAACTGGCTTTACTTTGATGTTAGATGACCTCCAAAAGTACCTCCCAATCTATTTTTTTTCTGGATTCTGTAACTTTGATTTCAAACTCTCCGAGCTCAGTATATGGGATTTTATTCCAAATGTAACTGCTGCTGACAGAGGGTACTTTGGATGCATACGTGTGACTCCAAGTTCAGATTAGGAATGTGTTTTTTAAGTGAATGGGAATGTTTGAATTAGATTTCTTTCAGGTGAATCTAAACTGGAAATTGGTCACTGGATCCATAGGACCAGACTAGAACAAAGCTAGAAGTGAAACCTTCCAACTGTGTGTAGTCTGAACACCAGATCCTCAGCATAATCTGTTATCTGTGTATGTTTAACTAGTCTCTTATTGCTCTGCTGATTGCTGATACTCATGTATCAGCATCTGTATCCTTCTCTGGCCACAGAATGAGGTGGTGTCCTTGTTTAGGGCAAATTTGGGAGAAATCTTGTCCACTAATGGAACCTGCCATCTTGGAATCCTTTCTTCCCAGAATTCTGTTTTCATACTTCCATGTAGATGTAGATGAGTATCATATCAGGGATACTGCTGCATGCAAATAAATGCTTGCTTTTTTTTTTTCCCTCTGATTTTTTTAAATATCTCTGTTTTGTAGAGTTTATAGTACTGTTTCTCATCTTGGAGTATGTCCATTCCAAATGGCTTACAGAGTTCAGTACCTGTAGTTTTCCATTAGACAAAATTCCTTAATTCTCTGTCAATATTTCTCCTCAACTTGCATCACAATATGATTAAATTTTGCCTGTATTTTATATTTCCAAAAAACATGCATAATTGCAATCCTCTGTGATTCTTGAGATGTTTTATTGGTTGTTGCAAACTTCCCACAGTTGGTCTTGTTTGCAACCATTGAAGAAGCTTTGTACAGACAGTGCTAATTCTTTTCTGGAGAAGACTGGAAACTTTCTTGTAAGGACTTGATCCTGCAGCTTGATAAAGCCACTTGTAAGCATAAAAAAAGATGCAACTGTTATTTTTGCATGATGTCATCAATATAGGCATTCTGTCAATACTAATTAATGGCTCTTGTGGCCCATACATACATGCTAATATGTGTTCCAAAGCAACTGGGAGAACTTTCTACTTAGGAATCTCTAGCCTTAATTTTATGAATTTTTATCTTCATTAATATTCTCCTTCAGAGCTGACCAGCTTCTTTTTTAGGATCTTCACAGTTGCCTTGTAGCATCATCTGAAGATGTTTAATTTTTGTATTTTTATTGCATGGGAAAATCTATTGTCTTTCATAAATTAAGTTTATGCGTACTATTTAAAAACCAACCAAGCAGAGAAAATACATTCGCCTTAACTTATCTGGGTTGAAGAGGCTGCATAACCTCCCAAAGTCAGTAAAAATGCTAAATAGTGTCTCAGTAAAAGTCTTGACTCCAGTGAAGTCAGAGGCCAGACTCCTGTTGACCAGAGCAGGACAAAGGCCTTGCCACTGATGACTAAAATGTTCTCTCTGGTGAAAGAATGGATGCTATGCTGTCTTCCCTGCACTGACATGGCAGCATGACTTGACCTTCAAAGAAAAATAACTTCCACATCTGGAAAGCTATTACTAGTTTAGTCTCCATACTCCTTTTGCCTGTCAACTGAGAGTATCAGCAGTGGTGTGACTTAATCTTCACCAGGAAATGTCACTTGTATGGCAAAGGTCAGGAGGTTCCTCTAGGATACAGTTAATTACATTGTTAGTGTATCTTGAAGCCCTCCCTGCCCTGCCATATGCAGCTAAGTTTTCATTCCAGATCTGTTTACAGTCATATGTTTGTTTATGTGAAGGAGAACTAAAGCACCCACGTATCACTCATTACCTCCAAGTGATACAGTCTATCTTGTTAGAGGATTTATTGTTTTTTATACAAGACTTTTAAAGACAATTTTTATCTACTTGGTAATTGTGTAAACAGAAAACCAATCTCGTTGCTTCTTTTTCCCATTAGGCCATTGTTCCAGTATACTGTCAGAGTTTCTTTTTTTCTTCCTGCTCTTGCTTTTTCTGTGAATAAATTTGTTGATGCTAATTAATGTCCCCTGTGCCCCTCAGATACACGCTAACACATGCTCCAGAGTAACTGAGAAAACTTATAACTGAGTAATTTATTCTTGCAAATGAGAAAACCCTATATATTGATGTATTGGCAAGGAGTTTTATATGTGTTTTGACGATCTCTGCTGATGCAAACTGAAGTGAAGCTTCGATGTTCCTTCCAATTTATGTTTAGAGAAGGAGCCAATTTGATTTATGCTATAGGGTTTATATGTGCAGGAAATAAGCATTAATGCACTGGATCAAGGTAAATAAATCAGTATTAGTGCACCACTTCTTCTGTCAACCTTCTTAATCTTACTATTTCATCACTTTGCTTGAGATTTTCCAAAGTGCTCATCGTTAACCCAAGCTCACTTAACCCTTCTCCTGTCAAGGTCAAGGGTAAGCTCCCCGTGGCTTTAAAGAAGGTGATTTTAGTCCTGTGCATATGCTTTTCTTAGCTTTCATTTGTAGTTAACAATATCTTTTATTGTTTTCTTGTAGTTAACAATGTCTTTTTTAACAAACAGCCTGTTTCAGTTTTTGATTTTCCTAATAAAGTATGTGCTGGGAATGAGCAAAAGGACTTTGACAGGTAAAGGACTAAGCCCCTTGCCAGCCCCAGGGATCTCTGTCTGGCTCTTGTGGCAGGTGGGCTCCCTCCATAGGCAGGTAGTGCTGCATGTAAGCAGGGCCATAGGAGTCCTCAGCAGAATAACCACTGGGAAAAAAAAGCTGGAATGAAAAGGAAAGTCAGTATTTTCTAGTATTTGTATGTGAAGAAAATATTTATTTAACTATTATTTTATTCACTGTAGGCAATGGCTTTGTTTGCTCAACTTTTGAAAGTGACATATTCTTTATTCATACTCGTTTTCCATTTAATTAAAAAGTCATTTATTTCCCTGTGATCCAGTTCTGCTACATCCCACATAAGATTAGTTTCATACTGATATTCTTGACCAGCGATTGCTGCAGTCAGAGTGGCAAAACACTCTTATCATCCCCTTGGTTAATGTACTGATGGTGGATCTGATGACTACATCTGCAAAGTGCTTGTTTTAAAAGCAACTTCAGGTTATAGGAGAAATGCTATCCAGCTGTTTGCAGTAGAAATGAACTCAGGATTCTCAGGGCATTTCTCTTGCTGGCACCTGGATTCTAAATGGGCAGCCTTAAATCGTTCCCCAGCAAGCTGCTGGTTATGTTTCCAGCCAGGTGCCCAGGCACTGCAGCTCTTGCTGTTGGAGCGCCCGGGTCACTTCAACGCTGCTCTGGGCAGGTCCCAGGCTGCCTGTTAGCCGTGCCAAGCAGTGCAGCGCTCGCTCATCACTGCTGTTGGTGTGCACAGCCAGGCCTTTCTCTGGCCATTTCACCTATGGTGCCAAATCCTGTGGGCTTTTGCAGCACATACCTGTCAGACAGAGCTATGTCCCTGCCAGCTGCTGGCAGCAAGGTGCAGCTCTTCACATGGAATAGTGTAATGTTGATATCACCCCACAGTGTAACAAGTAGGATATCTCCTTGTGACTTCATGTCTTAGAATCTTCCCTAATAAGCTCATCTGTGGTTTATATCAGCAGTGCCCCCTCAGCTGTGTTTGTAAATATTTTGTGGAGGCATAGCTCCAAGAGAGAGCTCATATATTGAAGTTTGAGTAGATTAAAGTCCTTTCCAGTAGTTGAAAGAACTTTTTCTAAGTCCTAGAAAAAGACAGGGCTTGAGTTCCTCTCTTTTGTTTCACCTGGGCTAATTGAGGCAGCTTCTGAGTTGGTGTGCTGGCCTTTGTGAATCCCTTCCTTAATGCCCCTAAGTTTCCTCAGAAATTGTGCATGGATTTCAGCACAATAATTTGGACCTGTTCTGGGATAAGGGGATTGACAATAAACCTCTGTTTCTGCCTTGCAACTGAATGCAGTAGAATTGACTCTGTGAGTCTTGTTTGCATTTATCATCATTTATGTTTCATTCATCCTAGTTCTCATACATAGCAATGTTAAATGTATCTTTAAGTTTTTCAACTAAGTGCAACACTCCTTTTCCTATGTAGAGGGTAGAGACATGCACTTCACTTGTCTCTTTAAAGTTGTTACTTCTATTAGGGATTGTTTAGCTTCCAATATGACAAAGGGGTGAAATATAGAAGAAGAAATGAGCAATACCTGTTTAGCACCAATGTCTATTGTTTATTAAGAGGCTGTTACCATGCTTCAGTTGAGATAAGATAAAGTTGTCCAGCTCCTGGCATGGCACTACATTGATCTGATAGCTTGCACAAGACAAAGTCCTGAAAGGAGCTTCTCAGTCTCCAGAAGACAATAGTCATCTTGCATGTTGTCCATATACCAATTAGTGGAAGCATGTGCATTGCTAAAATTTAATTGGAATAGCTAATTTAAAGAGATCTGAGTTAATATATTTTTATTGTCAAACATCAGTTTGTGTGACTGTATTCTTGTTAACATGCTCAGTGGCCTCAGGCTGATTACTTGCTCCAAGTTTACTTTCATGATCCACAGGATTGGGCTATAATGTATATATAAACAGAGTCTGTAGGAGTGAAACCAACTGTGCTTCCACTAAAGGAAGCACAGGGAGTCCAGGGGTATAATACAGGGTTATATATGTCTTGTTTGGGTTCTGTTAACATTTTTCTTTTGTTTTGCAATTTTCCACCTACAGTAGTGTAAATGAATAAATATCAAGTCATTTAGAGAAAAAGAATGCTGCCTTTCTATTCAGACTAATATCATGCAGAATTGGAGTGTAAACTCACTGTTCACTTGAGTGTTGTGTTCTAGCCTGCTACATGACAAGGTGTTTTCCTAGCTAATGCTGATCAGAGACATTCCTAGTGTGATTAAATGTCCACTGCAGTGTTCATTTTGCCATTGGTATGTGCACTCTTTTACAAAATTCTTGGCATACCAGGCTCTGGTTTAGAGAATTTCTCTGGTTCTTTGTTTGGGTTTTTTTTGTTCTTTTTTTTTTTTTTTTTTTTTTTTGGTTTTTGTTTTTTTTGTTGTTGTTTTGTTTTGTTTGATATTTTTCCCTGTGAAGCCAGATATGAAGGGAACTGTGATTCACTGCCTTGAATTTATGATTTAACAGCTTTAACAGCTTTTACTTTCACAGTTCAGTAGCTCATGCATTTGGTAAAATTCCTCCTGTATCAGAGTATTTTTGTTGTCTGGTTAAAACAGCATTGTGCTGGGTTTTCCT
This sequence comes from Cyanistes caeruleus, assembly GCF_971803275.1. Classification (NCBI taxonomy): domain Eukaryota; kingdom Metazoa; phylum Chordata; class Aves; order Passeriformes; family Paridae; genus Cyanistes; species Cyanistes caeruleus. The sequence continues at coordinate 38,378,811 of NC_141704.1, read as the reverse complement.
TCTCTTGTTCTGAGTGTAAAAATACATTGTTTCTTCCAATTCAAAAGTTTTTTGACAAGTGCTGAAATTACTTAGGGATTTAAAGGAAAATAATCTTGATGACTATAGCAACAGTAATCCCATGACTTTCTCTGTAAGACTTCTGTGTTTAAATTACCTATAAATGTTAGGAATGGCAGAACTAGCTTTTTGCTTTTGTGTATAAGCCTTTTACATTGGTCATAGATTGTGTGTGTTTGTTAATGCCTAGCCCTCCTAATAGTGCCCCTCAGGACAAAGTACACTACATCTTGGCTTTTCAACTTCAGCATTCTTTTGTTAAATATGATCAGATATTGGGTAACTTTTGTGTGTAAAGCTTCAGAGTTCTAAGTTGAAGAAATATATAGAATGTCCCTGTCTTGATACTGATTTCATGCCAGCTGATTCCTTCTGGTAGGGTTATGAATTATTTGTGCAATCATCATTCCTAAAGCTTCTTATACTAAATAATATGCTGTCTACTTAAAATTGTGAAACCTCACAATTATGTACATAAAGACAAACACTGTTTTTTTATGTGTTGTCCTTAACTTGTAGGTTCATTCTGGGACAGTTGTCATCATGTCCACAACATCATCTGGGATACACATATCCAGACAAGCCTAGAGCTTTTCTGACTTCATCACTGTCTTGCATTACTGCCTGTGGGTTAATTATGAGCTCTTTCCACACATGGCTGGAAAGAAAACAGAAGTTCTGGAATTTGGGATCTAATAATTTTAATTAATTAATTAATTAATCCTGGAGCATCAAAGTGGGCACAGAGTCCCAAAGCATGCCTGTTATTGGTGAGGAGAGGGAGGTAGTAAGAGATTCTGTACTTCCAGGCATTAATTACCCTTCTGATTTGGCACTAGCTAACATTTGTACACCTCTTGGATATGCACCAGTAAACAAAATCCTCTTCTCCAATTCTGTGCTGTAAGTGTAGTTTTTGCTTTTATTTTTGCTGAGTTCCTGTTGACTCTACAAGCTATCAACACAACCCTTTTCCTTCCCATAGAGCTGTCACTATTTAGTTACTCAGACTCCTAATTTAGTCTTCTGCTTCAAGAAAAACATTTATATTATTGTGTTAACAATGAAAAGCTGGTCTCTGAATAGGTTAGGTCCTGTACTTTATTGAGTAAACTAATATGGGAGCAGGGTATAAAGTCATGTACCCCTTACATGAATTCTTGAGAGTCTCCTTTCTCCATGATTCCAGTCATGCCTGTGCCACAACTTTTGAGTCTTTTCCCCATTCTACATAGATTTTTAATTCTGAGTTTACTATTTTCATGTTCATAACCATTTTATATATTAGTCAACATTATAACATGTAGTTGATTTAATTCTGGCATGCAAAGCACATTGGTCATGCATATCAGAGAAAAGCTAAATGTAATTTCTGTGAATAAAATGTGTGTCATTGTATTGCATCTTTAATGATCTGAAAGCAAAGTTATTAATTGGATCTTTCTCTTAGGATTGCATGTTCTGCCTTCGTAAGGAGATTTGGACTGAGCACACTATTACTTCATGTGCTTTCTGGACTCTCTTCTGAGTCCAATGGTATCACAAGGTTAAAAAAAAGTCATTGGAACATAGAACATATAAAGTATTAAGAGCTGGCTGCTTTAACTCACCATGGGGTACTGCTGTGAGTTATTAACATGCTTATTAGGAAATAACATTGAAATGGGATATTGTGTTTCAGTTTTTGGATATAATTTCTTCCTTGTGTGAAAAATTGTCAATACCAAAATGACGCTTCTAAAAAAGTGTTCATCTTTCTTTTGCAGACATGACATTCAATCTTGCTGAGATGATCTTTTATCTTTTCCTGGATGTTCTATATCAGATACAAATTCTAATGTACAGTTACAGTTACTGCTTTTTCCTTACATCGTTGCAGCTTTGTAGCAATACCCACTGATTCCTGACCACAGCTGATGGGCTTACTATGCTTTACAGATTTCCTCATCTTGGTTTTAAAGAAAGAGCTTTCTCAAGATGGAATCCTAATCCTATCCTATCCTATCCTTGTATAAGCTGCATTACAAACATACCAGTGTTTTTTCCCTTGCCTTGGAGTTGTAGGGATGTATAAGGCTTTGATAATTTTTTTTCACACCTGTAGGATCTATGATGTTATTTGCAATATTCCTTCCCCTATAGCAGACTTGCAGTTGCTCATAGAACTTTCTTAACCCATCAGGTCTTAGCTGTAAAAAGAGACATGCCTGAGGTTTTGTTCAGCATTTCTGTTGCAGAACACTGGTATGAGACACAGTGGAAGGACAGCTATGCCAGATCTGTCTTGCTCAATACACCCATGGTGTCAAGGAACCTGTTGTTAAACTTTGCCAGGCTCTGTCAAGCTGAATACACACAGTACCATGAGAAGGAAGCTTGACTCGGGGAATCCTAGCAGTGTGACAGGACCTCTTTCTGCTCCATTTTACTGTCCTGTCTCCAGACAGAGAAAAACTCCCCTTTGGCCCACTGTTTTTACATTTTTTGAACACCTTTGACCTTCAAGCCTCTCTTTTACCTTGATAGTCATATGCAGTAATTTTCTTGATTTCCCCACATCTAGTCCTGCGGTGCCTGTCCCAGGAAGGAAATCCAGTCAGGACAGTGGTCTAGGAAAGATTAAGTTGAGACTGAGCATTTAATCCTAGTGTTTTCAGTGACTGCCTTTTTAGGCATAGGTTTTACTACTCTGTTTGATTTTTTCATTTGACTGGAGGTAGGTAATAAAAATTCTGGTTTTTAACATCACAGTCATAACTATTTTCATGCAGAGTGATAATACAACACATATGTGAACAAAGTGCATATGCCACGTCTGGAACACCAAAATTAATCACCTCAGATGTAGAGGCAGAGGACAATCACTCAAAACAAGGTATGATTCAGGGTTAAGATATGGGAAATTTGCTATTACAAAGTTTTTCCCAACCATTTCAGATTTATAAAATAAATATTGGCATCTGCAGACAAATGCCAGATAGCATGTAGCAATTTGACAGACCTACAACCTACAATTCTATGCTTTCTTTTGCCTACGGGTTATGAGGAAGTGATGAAAGGTATTCTCAGCTTTGAGTGGGTCACCCTACATTTGATAGCTTGAATTCAGAATGTATATACATACCTAAGTAGTTTATTTCATATGGAAAAGGGATATATTTTAATGACTGAAATTAGGCTATTTAAGAGAATTAATGCTTCTAGGAGACCATGATCCTCTTACCTTGTGGTATACTGAGGCTGACTGGTGAACCTTTGACCATGGGAAGAAAAGTAGCTGAATCTTTTGCTATTCGTGGTGTTTTCTAATGAGAAAATCTGCATTTAGTGAATGATATTCAGTACTGAAGAAAGGTAAATGGCTTGTCTTTAGATTTCTTTTACATCACTTACTTTTTTCCCTCTGTACATGTTGGGTGTTTTGCTTTAGGCAGCACGCTGGTGAGCTTCTCAGTCTTCTCAGAAAAGTGTCTTACACTTTGAACAGGCAATTCATAGCAGCTGGAGCTTTTTCCCACTACAGAAAGTGTGTGTCTGTTACATTTATACTGTAAAATGCACCAGAATTTAATTTCAGGGTAGTTTTCTTCATGACTAAACCTAGAGGAAAAGCTGAAGTTTGCCTGTTGTCTGCAGCTGTTTTGTACAGTTTCAGTTAATCTTCAAAGCTCAATAATTGGTGTAGTTTCATTACAAAGTCTCAAAATGGAATGTTAAAGGATCTTTCTTGTTTGAAGATAAAGACATTCATAACTCTTCTGCAAGCTGAAGATTTAAGTTTTGGGTTGTTTTTATTGTTTTTTTTTCTGAGCACAAATGAACCATTTCAAAGGAAGATTAAGGAAAAAGTGCTCTTGATATACAAAGTCCTGTCCATTCTGTGTTTTCTCATCATGTTTATTAGCAATTCTTATTTTCCTTTGGACCATGAGAAATATGAACCACAGGGAGAAGATACCTTTTTATCAAAGTTTTTTGGTAAATAAACATTTCTGTGATTTAGGCAAGACTGTCTTTTTGTTGCTGATTTGTTTTTCCACTATACATTTTTCTGCTTTTGTTTTTACTGTGGTGGAAAAGGTAAATTGTAATCTTTAAAGGAAAATAGTGAAGGAAATTTGGATGGTGAGATAAAAATTCTTTTAATTTGCTAATAATTTATTTAAATTGTTGTAAAAAATCTTGTCTATGGAATAGAAGTCACTGCAGCACCTGCAGGCCTTTATTATTTGTATCTTAAGATGAAGGTGCTAGTTTTCAGGTTTACTCTGTGGCCTGTCCTAAGGAATATATAGGGGAAATGTGAACTTAAGACCAGTTAGTGTTAGGTAACATCCCAGAGTTGAAATATCTCACAATCCCATCAGGCACTGGGACTAGAGAAAGAGATCTTGTTAAGAGGAGCATACTTCTCAGGCATCGTAAAGGCTAGCAATGATATATTTTTTTTTATCTTGTACATAAATAAAATACTTGAAAGCTGTGATCTTGTGTCAACACTTTACTGTTAGGCTTTGAAGATTTTACAGAAGTTAGTGTTTAAAACTCATAAATAAAAATACAGCTGATTGCTATCATACTGAAGATCCTTGGGACCTGGGGCCCTTAAGCAGATGTTTCAGAGGACACATTTTCCAAAGACTTAAATTTTTCTTGCAAAGCACCTCTTGCTGCTGGAGAGGAGTTTTAATACCAGGTTGAACCCAGGTGTTCATAACTTACTAGAGAATCTTTGTTAACTACAGCGCAGGTTTTTAAAGCTTTCAGAGGATTGTGATCAACGCCTTGTGTTGCATTTGGAAAAGAAGATGAAGGTCATGTAACACACATTGTCCTTCCACTGAGCTCATGATTTCAGTAGCTGCTTAAACCTCCACTTTCTTTACTTAACCTGTTTTGATTTGTCTGTATGATATCGCACATAAAAGTTTTTGTCTTTCCCCCTTCCCCTGGGACTGAGATAAGATTTGCAGCTGGTAACGTCTGGTGTTTTGTCATGTTATTTCTTTAGCTGGCTACTAAAAATGACAGTGCATAATCGACTTTTCAGGGATAGTTGCTTTTTTAAAGGGTTTCAGTTTGCTCTGTCAAGAAGCATCATTGCTGCTTTATGCTATTTTTTCAGATTTTCTGATCCAACTGATTTATGACGCTTGAACTTTCCAAACTAATCTGTAGTTTACGTGGATCTTAATCTTTGTCCAGAACACACTGACTGCCCATAAAAATTGTTTGAAAAAGGAGTTTCTGCTTTTAAGTCAACAGCAAACAGTGATGTAAAAAAAAGTTAATTGTGTGCTCTGTTCTCACGGGTGGCTGAGATGGGTTGCAGTCACACATGCCATCTTATTGTTCTCCTCCAAAAAATGTTACCAAAGAAAATGGGATTTAAATGATTGTTTACATGACAGTTGTGCCTGCAGAAGAGAGATTTAAGTGGGGAACTCTGGTCTCGATCTGGACCATGACTAAATTTTGTCTGGGTGCCAAACCAGGATCACAAAAATCTGCTCTTTCCTGAGGCCATGCATAAGACCAGTTGCCTTTCTGCTGGTGTGTGCTGGAGGGGTGTTTGGAGCCTGGCAACCACAGCTGCAGGCATGGCACAGGAGCAATGCATGGTTTTCGTTTCTAACTCTTGAGGGTTAACTTTTCAAATCTTGTCTTCCTTTCCTCTTCATGGGGAATGTAGGGCTTTTTCTTCATCAAAACCAAGGGCAGCGTGTTTGGCAAAAAGATGCCAGGAGCTGGGCCTTTAGGCAGAACAAACAAAAGTGTGTTCCTATGGAGAAAGAGCTGTTGGTGCTGGGTGAGTAGCAAAGGTGAAGGTAGGATGTGAACACCACATTCTGGAGCCTGTTAGTTCCTTCTTCAGACTGCAGTCATGCTGCCCCAACTGGCTTGTTCCATTCTTCCCTTCCTTGACATGCAGGTCTCCATTTGTTTGTGGTAAATGAGCAGGATTTGTATTCTTTAAAGGATGCTATGTTAACTCTGTGCATTCCTACTTCTTGTCTCTCTCGCTCAGGCTCAACTGTGCCTTTTTACATCCTGTCTTGCAGGTCACAAGCTATCCCCTGACATGCTGTTGTTGACTTGTCTCTGAACTCCCTGTTTGGTCTCATCTACATTTTGGTTTATGTTTTGGCTTGATCCAGTGTATTTACCCAAATGCTATATATCTCACCCTTCCAAACACTGATTCTGTCACAGTCTGAGGGCAGTAAATTCCCTTCTCCTTTAAGACTGATGAATTTAGTTCTTGCCCTTATAATCACTGTATATGGTCTCTCCAAAGACTTCCTCCTCAATCATCAAAAACTACCCTAAGAGCCTTTTGCTTACATTTTCAGCAAATGGCATTTTCAAGCCACTCACAGATGTGTCATCCATCCAAATATTGAGCTGTTTAGTTTAGAGCTTCTTGAGAAACATGAAAGAATCCTTAGTTATGAATAAAACTTCACTCATAAAAAATTCCTTTGCTGCCTTCTTAGGGTTAACAGTTGCATTTTAATTGTGGCTCTTAAGAAACTTTGTTTTGATATTTAAAACAAAAAAGAAAAGAGGAAGAAAAATCGCTTTGTGTGTTGGTGCCCCCTTGGTATCAGTTTGAAGCTGTGTTGGTGCAGGATATAACCCAGCAGAGCATTAACTGGGTGGGAGGTTGTTTTCTTTAATCATTTATGTTTGCTGCCTTTTCATTCTCACTGTATATTCTCTTTTTAATGGATTTTAAAGATCATTTTGTGTAGCATGCCAAGGTGTTGAAACAGCTCCCTTGGCCTATTGCACCAGTGACTCCTGTGTATTTCTAACCTATATTTATAGCTCTGATTTTCTGTATCCTGCCGATGTCTGGGGCATGCATCTGAGCCTTGATGTCTGCATTCACTTCTGTCATCCTTTCAAGTGCTGTGCAGCTCCTTTTCACTTCCAACCTTACTGAATCATCATTGAGACCTTTATTCTGTGTTGCTGTGAGTGAATATATATGTGAATGTATATATATATATATAACTATATATATATATATACAAACACAAGTATACAGAGAGTATATGTACTGTAAGTAATGAAGTGGTAACTGTTGGTCACAGTGTGCCTGCATTTTTCTTGAACTGGTGTGCTCATAATGACCAGGGCTTTTAAATTACCCACTTTTCTTTGGGGATTATCAGCAGTCCCATTTTAGGTGAGTGCTCTGATTGAGCCTGAATGCATTTATTTGGCTGTTGTTAGCCTGGTCACAATGCTCCTGTCTTGAAATAATTTTCCCTTTACACCAAACTGTTAATTTTGTCTGTGGTGTTTTTTGGGGTTTTTTTGTTTGGGTTTTTTTTTTTTGTTCTTTTTGTGCTGCAATCCACTGAATGGTGCCTGAACCAGGAAAGCAGAATGACTTGGGAATTTTATTCCCAGTTCTAACGCTGATTTAAAGCATCGCCTTGGGCAAGTGACTGCTTGTCTGCTTTCTCTTACATTCACTGGAGGCAGTGATATTCATTTATGCATCTCCTGGAGCTGCTTAGCTGTGGTATAAATGCACTGCGTGGTCCAGAGGATCTGTGGTAGCTAGCTAGAGTGGGTATCGTGGAGCACTTCTTAATCACTTTCCATATATTTTTATTGTCCCCCTCCCAGACCAGATGGATTTGAAATTTATAGTTCTGAGAAACTGGATTCCTTTGCTCATACTGTATGGCTCTTTTTTTTTTTTCTTTTTTCTTTCTGGCTTTTTTAAAATTTTTTTAAAAATTTTAATTCAGCGTCTAATTTAATAAAGGATTTGATCAGCTGGTACGTGCACTTAAGAAAGTGACAGAAGGCAGAGGCTTCCAGGGGTGCCAGGCAGATGAGCTGGGTTTAGGAGAGCAAAAGAACGAGGCAGCTGTAAAATAAAATAAAATATATCTTAGCAGTTAACGTACAACTACCATCATAGACAAAATGAATAGTCTGCTCTCTTTCTTCATCATACTAGAATGTGATGGTAGTTTCAGACATCATTACTTCTTAACTTCAAAGGAGGATTAAAGCTTTATGACAGTTGACAGGTTTATTTACATCCGTTTTCCTCAGATTTAAAAAAAAAAAATTCCACCTGCTTCTCCTTTCATTTGTGGCCTGCAAAGGGTTAAAGACTTTGAATGCAGACATATATGGTGCTGTATTGATATTATGTACTTTGTAATAGAAAACAGAACTTTCCAGGTCAAATATCAATAACATTCTATAAGCCTTTCTAGGAAAATATAATTAAAACCATTCAAAGCTGTTTCCCATAACTGAATTTACTGTGTTTTATTGATTTCCGTCCCACATCTACAATGGGATATTATTATTGACTTCTACAGCTCTGCCTATTTTAAAAATAAAGAAAACACAAAATTAGGTGATGGTATTCCTTTTATTAGAAATCTTGTCCTCCTTTCTCCCTGAAACAGGGATCATATTGAATTGTTTGAAGAAGAAAATGGTGGGGTAGGCCTTCAGCTGGTTTAAATTGACATAGTCCCACTGAAAACAGCTAAACAAGTGGGCCATCAACTGAGAATCTGTCCACATTCTGCATTTAAGCCATTTATTCCTTTGCACCCAAGGCTATCAGTTACAGCACTATCTCTGGCTTTTTTGTCAAGCTTTAATGACTTGTTTTCATATTCTATACTGTAAGTAGGATTTAAAGTAGGAAGCCACTAAGTTGCTTAAATATTTCAGACAGAATGAATTTGCTTTTCTATTTCTGTCACTCCCTGTCCTCAAAGCAAATATTTTGTCACATCATCCACATTTAAATCAGGAGTATATTCTTCCAAGCATATTGTATATTTGTGTATTGTATATTATATATATGTATATTTGTATATTTGGTAAGTTCTTAAAACCTATTTGTTAGCACAGCCTCTTTATAAAAAGAAAGGCATAATGATCTGAAAATTTGAATGTTTATATAAAATAGCTGATACGGTACCATATTCACTAATCATATTTATTTTGAAGACTTTTAACAAATATTTAGTATGTCTGTGTTTTTTACATAATTCTGTCAGTGGAATAATTTTTTAGCTATAAATTTTAAAAACATGGAACTGTTTCTGCAGCTATTACAGAAACCTAAGAAAAATCCTTCCTGGGAATAGTTTTGTTGTTGTTGGTTGTGGGTAGCTTGGCACTTAGATTAGTCACACATTATCTGATCAATATTTAAGATTTTTTAAGAAGTCAGACATATGCAGATGTCTAAAATAGATGTGTATGCACACTTACCCACATATATATCTATAGAAAGAACAAGTGGGTGTAGAACCTTACAAAGAGTTTAAAATATTTTATTTCCATAAAGTTCCATATGCTTGTGTAATATTGGTCTGATTTTCCTGAAATCCAAAGATCCCAGAAGTTTGTAGGGATTGCATTTTAGCAGAGAGGGAATAACTCAGACAGTTTCCTTTCTGTTTGAATTACGACTCAAATAGAATACCTAGATTTAACATTAACTTCCTTTAAAAACATTCAGACATGGATATTTATTGGTTATGACAACCTGGAATATTTTTAGTCCATTAATGGCTTTTTCTAATGCAGTTGGAGCTTAGTTGTTATAATATGGAGCACCCCTCATGTCCCAAGGCAGACAGTGGCTGCACTTAGAAATATCTGATGATCAGTGGTAAATGTATTCTGAAGGAGATGAGGTAAAAGAAAATAACTCTAAAAGTGTTAAGAGCTGAACAGACATACTGTGTATTGAACAACAATTTTTTTTTTTTTTTCTCTCCTTCAGCAACTAAGTTATTTTATTATAACTTATTACATACATGTGCAGTTGGGAGACAGAAAGACTTCTGTATGAACCATAATTATTCCTTCTGCTGTCAAAATTACTATAATTCTGTGCCTGAGTTTTAAATTACATTCAGAAGATAATATGAGCTATTGTCCTTGTTGCTGTTTGATCTGAATACTCAACTAGAAATTCATTTTGGTGAATACTATCTTAATTTATTTTTCAGGTCATTTTAAGTCACCTGCAAATTGCAGGCAAGTCTGAGCCATGATTTTTGTATTTAATTTTTTGAAAAAGATCTCAGCATTTCAGTTGGAAATGCAGAAACTTTTACACTTGAAGTATTTATTTAATACTGTAATAACTGTATGTTTGGTTGTCTATATTTTCTACTAATCATATTAGAAACTACATTAGTATGTAAGAAGGACCAGAATAAATAATTTATAAATCTGCAGAGTTCTTGCATCATTTTCATTAGTTAGTCCATGTCATTTATATTTTCTTCCTGTCTAGCTTAAAAATGGTTCAGCAGTTTGATTTTAGATTGATGTATGTCTTTTTTTAAAAAAGGTGGTGGTGGTAAAGAATTTGTCAAGTGAAATGTATAGGATTTTGGTGGACTGTCCTGCTGTTCTCTTACCTTTAAAAAAAACTGCTTATAAACACTCCAGAACAGACTGGGTAGTGGCTATAGATTTTCAGTCACACAACTCCCTCTTTTTCAAATCTGGTATTTGCTGTCCTGTGCCATCTCAAGAAGGATTATTGTTTACGGCCATTATGGTATCATTTAATGTTCTTCATTAAAAGTTCAGTGTTTTAGCATACAGGTGGCATCAGGAAGATGAAACCAAACAGATGCATATTATTAAGAGATGAGAGGAAAAAAATCTGATGCTGACCTGCATCACTTATTTTCACTGCATCTTCCCTTTGTCCTCCGTTTTTCACACAACCCATGAATACTTTGAAAAAGACATAATTAAATCAAATTTTTACACACATATATAAATTTGGCAGTATCAATTACTTGCCTAGGGCTGACACTTTTATATTTTTAACTCTGATCATGCTTGCCATGTGAAAAGCATCACTGCAGTATGCAGAGAAATTGTAATTGCAGTAACATATGCAGTAGAATATTTTTTCCAGCTTAAATTGATTATTCTCTTTATCTTTATAATTATTGTGAAATGCTGTGATTTTATTATCAGGCCTCTTGAGGTAGTTAGAATATTGTGTAATTCTTTTATGAGTTCAGAAACCAGACTTTACTGTATAAGAGTGGCTAACGCATATGGATACACCCCCAAAGTTTCCAGTAACAATTACATTCCAAGAAAGGTGCTAAATATATTGCTACCAAGAATCTCTTGGTTTTTTCCTCCCTCAATCTTTGATGTCATTTGGGAAAGCCAAGAATTTTCACTTCACCTACTTAAAACTTTTAAACGTGAAATAAAATTTCGCTTTAGATTTTTATCCTACCCAGGAAGCCTGATCCTGTAGCTATCACCTGGCAAAAATTCCCACTTAAATTAAATGTGAGTCTTCCTAGTCAGGACTGCAGGCATAGGGCTGCAGTTATAGTCAGCCGTTTGTGGTGAAATTATTCCGAGTCCACACGAGGCTGCTGATGTTGTTATTCTAGCTGAAAACTTCACTACAAAGGCACAAACCCTTTAAAATAAAATTTGCAAGATCACTTGTTTACATTTTATAATTCAGAGGTGTAAACTGGTTGGTAGTGTTAGGATTACTGTTTGTTTTAATTTAGAGATGTGTTAACCTTTTAAGGTTGGGGATTTTTTTGGGAAACAAGTTCTTAATGTCATTTTTTATATGCCCAAAGCAAAAGCTGTAAATGGATTTAAAATCGTAACATACTTCTTTAGATCAGCATTATACTTACTACACAGTTTCTACCCACATTACTTTACAAAGTGAGAGCAGATGATAATTGGGGTAGTTTGCAGGCAATAACAACCTGCATTTTCTCACAGGAGCCTTACTAACAGTGTGACATAAGGAAGGTAAAAGCAAATTGAATTAGAAAAACAGCAAACATTGTGTTTTATAACCCAAAATAAAATTCTTCAGCAGCAACTAGTCCTGTAATGTAATCCAATCTGTTTTAATACTGAGATTTTTCCAAGAAAGCAGGAAACAGTAAAGGGTAAGGCTTTCAAACCTCTGCTGTTTCGTTTACAGATCCCTTGTGTTAATTTAATGCTTCTAGGGAACTGGGGCTCTTTCTTTTTTCTCAGAATCCCTTCTCTAGGAAATACTGAGTGGTGTGGTGCTGAGAAACAGTCATGGTTTACAACAGATAAGCCAAAGGACCTGGATTCAAATTCCACACTTCTCTGAGAAAACAAAACACTCCAATGCGTGCTTCTCTCTAAAACGGACGATTTCTTGCTAACAGACTACAGAAAATTTACCTTAGAAGGACCTTAGCAGACAACTCCCTGGGCCCTGACATTTTTCCCCTTCTCCTATCCCTCCTATGCATGCACCAACATCTAGCTTTCTGTGCAGTCAGGCTTTTTAAGCATAAAAGATAAATATTTGCAGCTATTACTTTTGGAGCATTACCGTGAAAGTTTTACGGGCACAAAATTCACAGTTCTGCTGGTATGACTCTGAGAACTGCAACCCCAGCAGATGCAACATTGGCCCCTTCCCACACCCTGCCAGTGCGTTTTCCCCATGCTTAAAACACCCCCTCTCCTTCCCCAAACCAGAGACACCCACCTGGAAAACTGGATTTTGCAGCTAAAACTGATTTTGTCTGGAAAAAACAGAATGAGTTGCTTGCAAAAACCCAGCCTGGCTGATGTCAGCCGTGTGCGTTAGCAGCCCAGCTGCTGCAGCTTTCGGAGATGCCTGGGCAATGCGTGTTTTGGCCTCTTGCCGTTTTCTTTTCCTTCTTTTCCTTATTTTGCCAGTTCAAAAGAGGGGCTCATGGTCCAATTTCTGAAATTACAACAACCCTGGTTTATGGGGTCCTGTTGTCAGTGAGGGTTTGGGGTGTAAGTAAGGGGGTTTGAGTGAGGCTGTGGGGTGCCCCATGGAGGGTGTCAGTAAGGCTTGGGAAACAGCAATGTCACAAGCAAGCAGGAGGAGACATCTGGAAAGGGGCCATCACTAGGGACACATCTGTGGGACCACTCCTGGTCCTCGGAAGGGCAGGAAGAACAAGATGTGGGGAGAAGGAATAAGGGAGGTACAGCAGGAAGGAGTAGCTGCCTGACTACAGCTGCCTGTTTTGCCTGTCCTCCAGCAGACTGAGGGTGATGGAAAACAAGGGAAATTGAGGCTAGGAAGGGGGAGAAGTTAATTTCTTCCTCCCCCCACCCCCCTACGAATATCTGAATCAGTAATTAGAACTTTGTGTTAATTGGCAGTAAAGTGAATTATGTAAAATTCCTAGAGTTGGGACTGTTTTGCTTGCAAGAGGAAGAGAAAAGCAAAGATTAACAACATGCTTTATAACCAGCAGGCTCTTCTGTCTGTTTGCCTGGCATGGGATGAGATTCTAAGGAATTTTGTTCTTGTGGTACAGAGTACCCTGACAGACTAGTACTTTTCCTATAGTCATTGATTTTTTCATTACTATGTAAAGGCAGGGAGAATATTCAAGGCTGAGCTATATCCTGACTCAGGCCCAGGGTGGGCTAAAAGAATCTCAGATTCATGTGGTGGGAAGAGACATTTGGCTGAAGGGAAGAGTATTAGCAATTATTATTATTGCCCTTTATCACAGGTTCTTGGTGCCTGTCCCACTGCTGGTGCCATACAGCTTAGGAAAGAAAGTTTAGCAAGCAGTTTTAGGTGTGCCATCAAGAATCCTGTTGCAAGCCAGGGCAGGTGCAGCTCTCCTAAAGTCATGTTCATGGTTTAGGCTTATGGCTGTGAAATTAATTGGTAGTTCATGGGATTAGCACCAGAGTGGGATGTTGTGGCACTCCAGAGATTTCCCAAGATCAAGGAAATATTTTGAGAATCTTCTTCAGGTTACTCTCATATAAGCAGAGGGAGAGAAGTCTCAGTGCTGGGGTACATAAAACACTGATTTTCTTCCTAAACCTTTCCTGAGTTTTGATGTGGGAGGGAGAGCTCTCCATCGATTTTATCAGCAGGTTCAGTTTACACTTGCAATGTTCATTATGTGAGCTAATATTGAGGAACAACAGAAGAGAAAAAAACCCCAAGGAAATTCCAGTCTTAGAGGGTATAACATGCTGAATACTCCACTGATGCAATTTGTAGCAGTTTTAGAGCTTAAATTTTCCTATGGCAAAATAACTTGAATCCTGCAAAGAATTCTTGATAATGTAAAAATATCACCCCTACCAATTATGGAATCAAACTTTGAAAAACAAATTAGCTAGTCAAAAATTTGTAACATAAACTTCCTCTTCTGCCTCTGCTATTTCCAGATTTTTATTTTGTTTTGTCATTTTGTTGTGTAAACCCCTCAGGGTTGGCAGTGTTTTACGAAATATCACTGATTTCTACTAAACCATGTGTTGACTCTATGAAAAAAACATATTGTGATTCTATTTTTTTGTGTGTGTGTGAACAGACTTTGAGAAAATACACGCATAAAAATCATAGAATAACCATTGGGTTGGAAGAGACCTTAAAGATCATCTCATTCCAACCCCTCTGCCATGGGAGTTCATGGGATAACTTTCACTAGACCAAGTTGTTCAGAGCCCCACGCAGCCTGGCCTTGAACACTTCCAGGGATGGGGCATCCACAACTTCTCTGGGAAACTGGTTCCAGTGCCTCACTATCCTCTGAGTAAAGAATTTCTTCCTAACAAATAAGTTTTAGGAAGAGTGTTTACATGTAAACATCTTTTTAAATCTAAATCTGCCCTCTTTCACTGTTAAGTCATTCCCCCTTGTTCTGTCACTGTGTACCCTAGTCAAAAGTCCCTCCCCAGCTCTTTTGTAGCTCCCTTTAGGGGGTACTGGAAGGTGCTATAAAGTCTCCAGCAAGCCTTCTTTTCTGTAGACTGAACAGTCCCAAATCTCTCAGCCTGTCTTATACAATTCCAGCCTTGTGATGATCTTCATGGCCCTTCTGTGGACTCATTCCAGGAACTCTAATGATGGTTATGTAAAGGCAGACCAAGGTCCATCTGTCTTAGCAACTTGTTTCCAATTAGGATCATGGTCCAATGGCTGAGGGAGAGCTTCAAAAAGACCTGTTTGTGGCAGTAGGTATCTACCATGCTTTTCCTGGAGGCTGGAACCTGGAAGCTTCATGAGCTGCAGTTTGTATCTTGGCATTTTATTCTCTTTCATGATTTTTACTCTCCCTTAATTTGAGAACATGCTTGTTGGAATCAGGTGCCTGGATATTGTGATAGATTTAACTTTTGACCTGCTTTCCCACTGAGTTGCATTTGATGCACTTCTGTTCCCCAAACATGGTTGACTTAAAGGAGAGACACCAGTATACTGTCACCAAGGATGCAGCCTTTGTTGGCCATGTAATAAAAATATCAGCCTTCAAAGGCAAATTCCAGTTGTTCAAAGAGCTGTATGCAGGAAGACCCTTTCTCTTTAGTCTTCATCTCCTCTTCATTCACCAGGGTTCTTCCTAGGCTCAGGAGACCTAAGTGAGCTTTTTTTTGCATTTAGGATTGGATCTGTAAAGTCAGGAATGCTTCTGATAAACAATAATGGCACGTGACTACCTGAAGGTGTCAGTTTGGTGTTATTTACATAAAGCCTTGCACAAAGACCAGAAACATTTCCTTTGGCCTGTGTGCAATGCATGACAAACCAACTTCCTATGCAAAAAGGCAATGTCTATCTGTCTGTCTCCCTTGTATAAAATAGTCCCCAGCAGTGTTACTGTGTGTGGCTGCTTTCTGGCTGGCACAACTGTAAACATTGTTTGTTTCTTTTCAGCATGGGATTAATCTGCACTGTTCACGTAGCCATTCAACAGTAACCCAAAATAATGTGTGCCGTGATGTGAATGTTGGATTACATGGGCAGCCTTCCAGATCTATCAAAAGAGCTGCTTCATCTCTTCACTGGATTTTCTGGCAGAAGGAAGATAATAAAACTCTGCTCTCTGCATAGCAGATAGGTAGAATCTGTTCTGCATCTTGTGAAGAAGGGCTTATTAATTCATAGCTGCTGGAGTTTTTAAAACAAAGATGAAAGTTTTTAGGTGTTCAGTTCATAAGATGTAGAATGGATTTGCATGTTGCCTTATAGGTTGTAGAAATAATAATAAGCAAGAGAATTATGAAAGGCCTTTCATAGCAAAATATGGAATAAAACAAGTCAACTTCTATGCAGATGTGGTAATTTTCACAAAAACTTCAGACATGCAGCAAGATTTTCTGCTTACTCTGAAATCCTTGGGGTTTATCCCATTTCTTTTTGTTATGTTGGTGGGATTTACTGAAGTTGTATAAAACTTCAAAATTCAAAGAGCTGTCTTAAAATATAGAGTACATTCCATGAAAAGATATTAAAGATTACATTAATGTACATTTTATTTTTGCTTAAATCTTAAGAGTGTTACTGAGTTAGATCTTTGAACTTGAAGACTGGCAGTCAATATGACAGTTTTGTGACTGATCTTGTGAGGAGTGGTTATAGTCACACTGTCTTCCATTTACATATAATTCATTTACAAGCCAGAGCTTTGATTTTTCAGGTTGATACAGAAAGCTTGACTTCTGTCATGGCTGAATTCCAAGTTGTTGTGTGATATTACTTGTATAAGCACTGCAATAAACCACTGGGAATAAACCAGCAGAGCCAAAGTCATCCTGCGTGATCAATTTGCTGGTCGCAGTAACATGAGAAATGTAATATGAGAACCAGCCCTGGTGTTCTCAACAGTCACCATCTCCAGGTGTGGAGACCTTGATATATATCAGGCAAGGGAAAAGAATATGATTATTTTACTTTTACAGCTAGCAAATTAAGCAGTAGAATGAACGGCTTCCCTAAAGTTTATGTCAGGTTCAGGAACTGAACTGTTAACTCCCAGTCCACTGTCCTAACCACAGATGGTTTTTCCTATCATCAATTTTACCAAAATACATAACTCCAGAATACATTAATTTTAGGCTGTTGCAATAATGCCTCATTTTTATAGTTATCACTGTTCCTAATGAATTTGCTGCAACTTATTTTAATGGGCTTTCAGTGTGCTGGCTAGGATTCCAGGATACTTATTGTTTGTACTTCATAAAAACACCATGCTGTCTTTCAACAGAAAGGTTTTTCTTTTAACAATCCTTTTAAGTACATTTCGTGAAATAACAAAGACAGCCATTTAAACACAGGATTGAATAGCTTCTGCCAAGTTTCAGTGAACATTTTTTTATTTACATTAGGAATGGAAAAGATTTCCTGATCCTAGCATTTGTTCTTTTACTATTCCAGGCAACCTCCTTCTGCTATGCCATTTGCAAAGTGATCAAAATCCGGTTAAGTTCTTTGTCTTCACTGCTGTCATTAAAATTATGTTCCAAAATCTCCGTGCAGTCAGGCTAGAAGCTTTCTTCTAACTTCAGACTGAATTTCATTGTGGCCTGTTTATATCCACTTGTTCTTAAGTTAACACTTGTTTTGCTTAAATAACTCTTCTAGTGCCTCTGAAAAATATTTATGGAAACAAACCTTGTAGCTCTCTTAGAAGTCTACCTCTTCCAAGGTTAACCAAGGGTCTTCTTCTTGTCTAGGCAAAGCTTATCTGTTCTTTTGACCACCCTGGTAAACTTGCCCTGCACCAGTTTGAGACCAGTTTCCTTTAATATGGGTAATGAAAACCTTTGTGCAATGCTCAAGGTGAGCTCTTGACTTGTACAGCAAGAGCACTGCAGTGACCTTTGTCTAGCAGAAGCACATCTGATACACTTCAGCAGTGTCTTTGTCTTTTATGATTATATCAGGGTGATATAATGATGTATAAAATAGATATGATTTTATCTGTGCAATTTTATGAGTTTCTCTTTGATATTTCCAGTTTATGAGTTTCCAGTTTATAACATAAATTTGGCTTTCAGTCATTCTGTTCATGGTCTTGCTTTTTCAGTTGTGGTTCTGTAGCTATGCCTAAAGACCTCACATAATTCTTCCTATCTGATACCTCCTCAGGTCAAGTGAATATTTCATAAACTATTTTCTTGAAGTTTATCAAAATTTCCCCTTTGAACTCCTGAACTTTTATTACAAGCATTTTGATTATCTCTCTGTTTAGTGTAAACAAAACCAAATAATGGTCTCACAACTCATTATTTACTTAATCCAACTGTTTTACAGAAAACTTTGCTAGTCCCAAAATCAACCCTAAGAATACCCACCATCCTCCTTGTTTAACTGTTTTTAGTAAAGAGCATAGGATTTCACACCCAGATATAACTGGACCCCTGCTGCTACTAGATCTATTTGTTTTGCTATTTCTAACTCATGATTTAAAATCTTCTTTTTTCTACTATGAATTGTGTCTTTTGAGTGTTAGGTAAAAATTTCTTTGGGGGAAAAGAAGAAGAGGTCTCCTTCAAAGGAACTGAGAAACTCCTGCACAGTGTCTTTCTCCTAAATGGATTTTGAATTATTCATGTTATTCCTTCTCATCTCATTGCCATTATTCATGTTCAGTTTTTGTCCACCATTTTTACTTCTTTTTTTCTCTTTTCCCAAACATAGTCATGCTCTAATCCTGATTGCATTTTCTGTTATTCCTGCAATATATTGCTTCACGTTTAGCATCAGCAATTGAAATTCCATTTTTTTCTTCCCTGGTCTATGACCTAAGTATTAGTATACAATCATTTCACTTGTTTCTCACTAACCACATCCATTTCCTGTACCGGATTAGGCATAATCCTGTGTTTCCTCTCAATTACTGCACTCTATAGTATTGAATCTGCTTTATTTCTCTCTTTTTTTTTTTTTACTCACTGACATTCCTTTTCCCACTGCCATATCTTTTAAGTGCAGCATTGTTCAAAAACCTAACTCCAAATTCCATCTCCATTTGATATGCCATTCTTATTTGTAGATCCAGTTAGATGACAGGTTTTCAGCTGTTAAGGACAGCCTCCCATCATAAGTAACCTCCTTCCTTAGGTACAAATCTGACTCCTTTGCCTTCCATCTTTTCTACTGTCAGTGGAGCATCCTGCTTGCTCATGTTCTCTTTTTTTCCCCCTTTACCATTTTCCTCATATTCCCTTTCCCTCCACTGCTCATTCTTTCCCTATATGATCACCTTTATTTAGGAGATTTTTCACACAGTCATGAAGTTATTTAGGTTAGAAAAGGCCTTTAAGATCACCAAGTCCAACCATTAGCCCAGTACCATCATGTTCACCACTGAACCATGTCCCTAAGCACTACATCTGCATGTTTTTTGAGTACTTCCTTGGATGCTGATTCCACTGTTTCCCTGTTCTCATGCTCTCACACTCTTTCAATGAATAAATTTTTCCTAATACCCAAACCAAACCTCCGCTGGTACAGCATGAGGCTGTTTCATCTTGTTCTTGTTGCTTGGGAGAAGAGACCGACCCACACCTGTCTACAACCTACTTTCAGGCAGTTGTGGAGAGTGATAAGTTCCCCTCTAAGCCTCTTTTGCTCTGGGCTAAACAACCCCAGTTCCCCTTAGCTGCTCCTCATAAGATGTGTGACCTTTAACCTCCATTGTCCTTCTCTGGATGCTCCAGTACCTCAATGTCTGTCCTATAGTGGCATTGGTGATGTGTGGCCTCACCAGTGCTGGGTACAGAGGGACAATCCCTCCCCTGGTCCTGCTGGCCACACTGTTGCTGATCCAGGCCAGGATGCCACTGGCTTTCTTGGCCACCTGGCACATACTGGCTTGTGTTCAGCTGCTGTTGACAAGCACCTCCTGGTCCTTTCCTAGAGCAGCTTCCCAGCGACTCTTCCCCCAGCCTGTAGCACTGGATGAGGTTGTTGTGACCTAAGTGCAGCCTTGGCCTATTGATCCAGCCTGTCCAGATCCCTCTGCAGAGCCTTCCTAGCCTCCAGCAGATCAATACTCCTGTCCAACTTGGTATTGTTTGCAAACTTACAAACTTGCACTGTTCAGGTTAAGTTCTAGGTGGGCTTTGACACTTTGATTTTCTCCCTGCATAACCTCATTGCATCCTTGTAATCCTCCTTAGTTGCTTACCCCTTCTTCCAAAGGTCATAAACTCTCCTTTTTTTTCCTGAGTTCCAGCCAAAACTCTATTCAGCCAGGCCAGTCTTCTTCCCTGCCAGCCAGTTGCTGGCATTGCTTAATAGCTTAATAGAAAGATTTAACACTGGGGACTTTCACACAGCATAGTAAAAGTTGATAAATTTAATATTGCTTGCTATTGTATTAAAGGAGTGTCTTAATACCCAGCATAGCAGCGCTGCAGGAAAGCATTTTAATATTTGACTGCATGTATTAACAAGCTGCAATTTCTAAGAATATTTTCCTGAAAAATGAAGATACTTTTGTAAATTGACTTTTACTGGCTGAAGCTTTCAAGAAGTCTAGGTAATAGATGAGGGCAGCATATTTCCTTAATGTGATTAGTTCTAATACAATAAATTCTCATTGGGCATTTGAGCCTAAAGGTGAAGGAAATGTTCAGAATTATTTCTTAACGTTCATGCAAACATTTTACAATAAGTGGGAAATTATTAAAGGCTGCTGATGGAGTCACAGAGCTTTAAATTTTTATTCTTTCTCAAAACTGAGGAATTTTTTTACAATAGAACAGGAAAGTTTAAAGCTTTTGAATAATTAGTGGATGATCTTCCCTCCCCAGCAAAATCCACATTAAAAACATATTGAAGTATATATTGATGAACTATTTCAGGCTGACAGTTGAATAAGAGACCAAAATTTCTGTTACAATTACAGGTGTTTCCTGCAGCTGAGTATGAAATTAAGTAAATTTTTATTAAGTTACAGTTGCTATTTGTTGAGCTTTTGCTGTTCCTAGTTTTTTTTCTTAGTTACTCTTACTGTTTTCCAGGAACTCTGGAACTAAGAAATGTTCTACTTAGAATTTGAAAACATAAAGCCATCAATTCATTGAGTTTATTTTTAAGCATGGAAAGCAGTGAAACAGATTTCTCTAATTTATGACTCTATGTGTTATCTTTTAAACTGTTTAATATGGTTTAATTGCACTTCATGGAGCAAAAACCCCATAAACAGTAATTGAAGATATGTTCTTGCTACATCAAACAAGCAGACACTTTCCTCTGAAAGAGAGTGGTTTTAATAACAAAACAAAATAAAGGAAGGGATAAGTAAATAATTAAAATTGATTTTTTAAAGATACAGAAATTTTGCAATTGCTTGTTGCTATTCACTGTTCTTCTGTTAAACATATTGGCTTTTTATTCTTGCTGTCTTCTATGAAAGTAGGAGCTTCCTTCTTTCCTATCATTTTTTCTAATTACTTTCTGCATTAAACAAGCCAATCTTTCTCTCATTTTATAGTTCCACTTTTTCAGATGTTTCCTTAGAAGTATTCTATCTTTAGTCCTTTTCTGCATTTTGTTATTCTCTCCGCCCTCTTTCTTTTTTTCCCAGTGCCTAAGTCCAGTGGCACACAGTATTCAGAGGAAACCATGGCAGTACTTTCCTTAATCTTGCACTTTCCTATCCCATTCTTAGTGAGGAAGTCAATCCCTCTGTCAGTCACTGGAAGCTGCAAGTAGATACTTGTTATTGTTATTATTATTATTATTATTGACTACTATTTTACAAATTATTTTAAAATTAATAAAAAAAAAAGAGAAGAGGAAAGGAAACACTAGACTAGTAAATGTGAAACACAAGAAAATATCACATCAGCAGAATTCAAGGTTGCTTTTAGGAACCGAATTTTACTTGCTCTGTTATCTCAGAATGTGTCTCACAGCTGCCAGACCTATCTTGTTGAGTCTTAATACCCAGTGTAGCTCTCCTCTTTTTAGGATTGCAATAATAACTCCTAGGAAAAGCTGAAATAAGTAGCCTATGAAATTAAATGCAGTTTAAGGTAAATAGTCTGGTTCCCACATGATGTAAAATGATACTGCTTTGCTAATCCTTCTTGGAATTACAATACTTTCTGCCATCTGAGAGAAGTGAATAATGTCTTCGGTGGAGGCTGAGCTCGGCTTAATTGAGTGGTCAATCAAGAGTACAAGTGCACTTCCAGTAGTCAGCCAGCGCACAGCAACAAGTACTTCTTTTATTATAGTCTAGGTTTATTTTATGAGTAGGAATTATTGATGTGTGCAAAGAGGGTCTTTTCCAACAGTATCTAAGGGGAAAGCAGGTCCAAACCAGACAACAGCTGGTAGTGAAACTGGCTCTTCCTTAGCTCTGCAGAAGGATGATTGTTTCCCTCTGCATCAGACCTGGCTCTTGGCAGCTTATCCAGCATGCACAGGCCACTGCTTTGAGCCTGTATCTTGCCTCCTTGAAACAGCCTTCAAAAAGCTAAGACTTGCTGCTTCCCAAAGCAATACCTTCCTACTCCTTTTCCTGGCACGTATCCTGGGACACATTTCTTACTTCTTCCATTTGAGGACAAATATCATTGGATATACTGTGTGCTTTTAGCCAAGCAAATTGTAAGTAAGCAGTACATAATGCTTGCATTTCTGCAGAATACCTTCAAACCAGACACAGGATCTAAAACCCATTTGAAGATTTAATGCTTGTTCTTTTAGATGATGGGCCAGAAAATTGATCTTTCTGCTGCCTTGCTTTTCTGTTTCTTCTCTTAGGTTTTCCTGGGTTGAAGTTGTTTGTTTTCTCCAGTGGTATTTCTTCAGTGGATTCTAATACAGACAATATCCTTTTCAATAGCTGGTGTTTACTTTATGTCAACCACAGTAAATTAAATTATAGTCTCAATGCTGAGAAAACAACATTGCTGACAATATTCATGCCTTTGCTTGTCATGGTGGCACTTGTAGTTGTGTATAGAGACTGACTCAGATCCACCCTGTAGTAGTTACAGGGGACAGAAGTAACATCTATTTCCTCACTTCACTGTAACAGATAACTTGAGTGAAGCCCTGTATTTGCAAGGCATTTTCTCTTCCAAACCTGCAATTTTCTCTCTGTTGAGGGACAAGTGAGTTGGACTTTTACTGCAGACTTACTTATAGTATAGATATCAGTTGTGATTTTGCTTTTCTCTTTAGGTTCCCTTAGAGAACTTCTAATATTTGACATTAATTATTTAAACCTTAAGAGTTTTCTCACATACCATGATTCTGTTGGGCAGAAGTCTCTGGCTGGCTGAAATGCATAAAAATAGCAAGAGAAAGCCCCACCAAAACCCAAGATCCCTCTAGAAAAATTCTCTGCTTGTGCTGCTGAAGTCAGACAGGTGTGGTAAATGCCTGTGCCATCTTGGAAAGCAATTCTTAATTTGAATGACTTATTGGTAGATAATTGAAATTATGAAAGAAGACTATATGCCCTGATGATGATTTGTGTTTTAAATGTCACGCAATCTGCACAACATCTCTCTTGAGAGGAGGGATATGCTGAATCCTTGAAGCTGTACCACTCCAAAAGTGCCTCATGGAGGCCTCAGTGCTGGCTGCAGTTGCCACAGCCCTGCTGGACTCACACATCCAGCAGGAAAAGGCAGCAAAAGGCTACCCTTATGAAGTCCCTGCTTTTGCTGGTACATGCTAGACTGTTTCATGCTTGTCATCGTCTTCTCCCTCTGAAGCCTCCTTTTTCTTGGAACACACCACAGCTTTTTCTCCTATTCAGCTAGGCTTACCACAGAGGTGGGTAAGATAAACTATCCAAAATCCCATAACCCAGAGATGCCCAGTGATTTTTCATGGTACCTATCCTTTAAATGGCCACCAGCACCCCAGAATGTGCCAACAAGTTCATCTGCCAGTCACTTCAGCTAGAGTGCCTGTAGGGAAGAGAGACCTCTTTCTTGCACATGAGAGACTGATTTAAAGCTGTATAATGAAGTTCATGTTGCATCCAAAAAAAAAGCAATGAGAAACTGCCTTCCTCCTCCTTTGTCTTTGCCTTGTATGTAGTGCAAATTCATTGATTTAGCAGAATGGTAAATCTGACTTGAGGACTGTGGTAGTTTCTACTGGATGGTGAGACCTGTGCTAGATTTTGATCGGCAGGGTCTCCTCCCTCTTGGTGCTGCAGTGTAGCATCAAACCCACCCAGGTACCCAGCATGGAGCATAGAGAACATAGGTATGTGTTACATCGGTGGCTGAGAGAGCAAGACAGTGATGTAATGTATATGCATATGTTTCAATGACTTCCCTAGAGAACTCCCCCCATTTCCCCCCAGTCATCACATTCTTTGTGATTTCCCTCATAAAAACCTCAAGCCGCTCATGCTTCCACTCTCTGGTTTCCAAACCCTCAGTCCCTTCTATTAGACCTGAGTGTGGCTAAGGTCCCTGTCCTCGCCTATCATCCTTTCTGGCCACTCCAAAAGCATCCATTTCACTTTCCAACATACATGTATGCTGTCACAGTTTGGTGGATCTTTTTGCTGTTCCTTTCCATTGCTTTCTGGAATGAGCTAACTGTTTTGCTCATCAGTATTTTGTATATGCTTAGGGGTGTTCTCAGGCTTCAGGAGGAAACTAGCAGCTGGATTATCTCAGTGCTTGAAGCAATGTGCAAAAGAAAATTCTTTCTTGTCCCCTGAATGAGGAATAGCCACTCTTCTCAAAAGAAGCTTCCCAGAGCTTCCTTGTGCACAATAAAAAATGAGCTTTCCTACTTTTTGCTTAGCTGGAAGGCAGGCCTGGATGGTTGAGGAAAAATGTGGTCACAATCCTACATAATCCTTTCCAGCTCTTTTGAAGGAAGATCTTTGTCTACTTTTTTCTCTCTCCTGCTGTTGCTGTGCCTACCACTCAGTGTCTCACCTGGACTCAACTTTGCTTTGCAGCTTTTCCCTCTGAATCTTCCTTCTCTCACATACCAGCTGCCTACCCTCTCACCCAAGCAGCTTTTCACACCATATAATGTTTTGCTGTTCTCCCTTCCCAGTGATGCAACTCAGTGGCTTGCCAAGCCAGGACACACCTCTGTCTGTTGGGGAATGTGGAATATACTGGGGTGGGGTTGTGGAAGGTCGTGTTCAGAGAGCAGAGCAAAAGAAGCACCTGGTAAGAGGTGGCTAGGGCAGGGCTGGAGGAGTTGGGGAGTCCTCAGCTGTTTGGGGAAGGTGAAGGAGGAGGGCAAACACAGCAAGGAGCATTGTCAGAATAGTGGCCAGTCAGTACCGGTCTTCAGCTGTGGGGGCTGCCAGCCTACCCTCCTCTAGCTGTGGTCAGATCTGGGTGCCTGCTCCTGCTACTCCTGCCCAGTCACTGCTAGCTGCCCTCCCCATGGTTTTCCTTGCAAGAGCTACCTCATCCTCATGGGGAAGCCTGCAGTTCCCCATCTTTTCCTTGTTTCTCCTGGAGACAGCAGCTCTCCATCTGGCTGGGGAAGGCAGGAGAAGACATAAGGAATATATCCCAGGGTTGCATAGAGAAAAAGATGTTGAAGAACTGCTGCTGTAGCTCTCATTATTTAGGGTGGTGTGACGATGAGCTGCTTGTGACTTGGTGGCATGTGCGTCTGGGACCTCTGCCAGAACATCCATTTGGAGAGAGCTCTGCATGGTGGAGTGATACAAATAGCAGAGGAGCTCACGGAAACCAGGCACTGCCAGCTGTATTTGCTGCTTTGCTTTTTATTTTTATTATACAACATGGTAGGATTTTAAAGTGGCTTGAAGTGCATTTTTTTCTGTAGTAAATCAGAACTTCCTAAATCTAGTATTATTAAAAACCCTTGAAACTTAGGTGCAGTTTATGAGGTTCGAAAGACTAGAGCAAGCAGCTTAAATGTTCAGAGCATCTCCCCGTTGCTGAGATTTGCTCATTTCAATAGAATCTGTTTATCAAGGCCAAAATACTGAATCTCTCTTTTTATCTGAACTGCAGTTTGCTTTTACCAAAACATAAGGGGAACTGGAGGCCTCTTGTGGCCCTTTTTTTGTTGTCTACAGAAGATGAGAAAGGCTGATCAGTCCTTTCTGTAGAAAATTTACTAGGAACCTGAGCTGGAATTTTAATTTTTGTGTTCAACATTAAAATAATAGTGGGGCTGCCTTATTTTTTTTTGTGTGAAGGAGAGAAAACAAGCAAGGGAGAAACTGTTTCCTCCCATATTTCTTTTATTCAATATAATAATAGAAAAGAGTTCTTCAAGTGTTCAAGATAATAAAAAATAACTCTGAATGTCGTTAAGTTGTATTTGTTCACCAGCCTGGTAGGAAATTATATTTTCTGAGCCACATAAAAACACACAGCTCTCAGGTATGTTGCCGCTGAAGATGAATAGATCACACAGACACAGCTCAAGGTGTGGTGAAAGGAAGAGAAAGTTTATTTTTCCTTCCAGGATTTATAAGCTTCTGACCACAGCCAGGGGTTGGATGGTCAGTATAACACTTTCTCACTGCACTGGCCATGAGAGATGTCCATCACAAGATGTGTATCAGAAAGAATGTACACATATCTATGTTTACAGTTACTGTCCTGGGAAAGTCCTTAGAAAACCATGTCAGCAAGCTCAGAAGCTGAGTTTTCAGGGTGACACAGGTACTTCTCTGAGTTATGAGAAAAGCAACTTGCACACTCAAAACAACCCATCAAACCCAGAAAATTCCGCTCTCCAAACCACACTGCAGCCAGAGTGGGAATCTCTTGCAACACTACTTATTCTAAAATTTCCTATCCCCAAATTACAAGTTTATTTTCCCTCAAATTATCTAAATTAAAATGAGGACAAGTTGCCAAGCTAATTTAATAGAGCAATGGTGAAACCGGTTAGATCTCTTCTGTCCTTCTTCCCGCAGTCCTCTTGACATTAGAGCACAATGGAGGTTAGAGTATGTTACATTTGTGGTACCCTGGTGCCCTGTTTCTGCTAAGATGTTCCTATAATGAAGAAAACTCATACACCCGTTATGGTGTGTTGTGCATGTCATGTCCAGCCTGTTCTATCTGTCATATGACCGTGGTGCACATCAGCAGATATCTCAGGATGATGTGCATTGTAAAGCACATGTATGTGTGTTGGAGAGTGACCTCAGTTTCCTGGTAGCAAAGCTTTTGGGCTCTATCTGGAAATAGGTCTAGCAACCTTAGTAGGAACCTTTTCCTAATGTGCATATTTAGGACTTTGAAATGAAAATAATTTCCTAAGAGCCTTATGAGTGTAGACCGAATTGATTGTGCACTGGTATCTATGGCATAGAAACTCTGTAAGTAAATAAGATATAACTTTAAGGGCTAGTGGGTATATCTTTATTAGTAGGGATGACCAGTGAAAAGGCAGCCAGGGATATGGCTGCATTTATGTTAGTCTGGCTCGTTTGGCTGATTTTGTTGCTCTAAATTTTGTCCATCTGCTGAACAGAACTCAAGGGGATTCCTTGTATGATACTCTGACTCTTGTTCAATGTTCTTAATCACAGTCCTAACTTCAAGTATATAGATAGTTCCACTTATCACGAGTGTTGACAAAGCCATTTCCAAGAGTCCATTTGCTGTCTTCTCTAAATATAACCACTTGTATTTTTTCCTGGTATAAGAAGTTCATCCTGTATTATTTTCCTCTTCCTGCTTTTTCACCCTGAAAACACATTATGCTCTTTCAGACTGGAAGGATTTACTTCCTCTTAGCAGAGTGGATGAGTTATGAAAAAAGAAATGTTTATCAAAATGGCCAAGAGAACAATTCTATAGATCATGAAAGTTTCAAAAAACAGTTTGCAGTGAGAGGTAAGTGATTACTCAGAGTGGCAAAATTATATCTCTAATGAAAAGAATTTCTATTTTCACATGCGTAGTCACAACATCACAGAATGGTTGAAGGTGGAAATGACCCTTGGACATAATCTAATGCAACACCTCCTGCTGAGATCACAGTCACACAGAACATGTTGCTCTGTACTGTAAGCCATCATATTCTGAGCATCTCCAAGGGTGGAGACTCCACAAATTCTCTCAGCAGTCTGGTCCAGTGTTCAATCATTCTCTCAGTGAGAAGTTTTCTTGTCTTTAAATTAAGTTGCCTTTATTTGAATTTCTGCCTGTTCTTTATCATCCTGTCATTGGACACCACTGAAAAGAGCCTGGCTCCATCTTTTTGGCTTCCCCCCATCAAGAGTGGGTAGGATGAATAGGATGCTCTTGAGCTTCTCCATGCTGAACACTGCCTACTCTCTCAGCCTCTCTTCATTTGTCAGATCCTCCAAGACCTCTCAGTCTTCCTGGTCCTTTGGTCGACTCAGTCCACCATGCCTATGTCTCTCTTTTTTGGGCGTCTCAGCACTGGACCCAGCTCTGCAGCTGTGTCTCACCAGGTCTGAGGAGAGGGGAGGGATCACCTCCCTTGACCTCCTGGTGATGCTCTGTTTAATGTAATGCTGGACACTGTTGGCCTGCTTTGCTGCAGGGGTGCATTGTTGGCTCATAGCTTGTTCATCAAGATGCCCAGGTCTTTCTTTAGGGAGTTGCTTTCCAGCCTGTAGTGGTGTTTGGAATTATTCCTGCCCAGGATATGACATTTAATTTTGTTGAGCTGCACAAGGTTTCTGTTCGCAATTTTTTTCAGCCTGTCCGGGTCCTTCAGGATGGCAGCAAGATGCTCTAGTGCAAGGTGCTCCCAGTTTTGTATCATCTGTGGACTTGCTGTGGGTACCCACTATCCCAGCATAGACATCGCTGATGAAGAAGCTAAATTATGTTGGCCCCAGGATTTTCTGCTGGGGTACTTCAGCTGTGTCTTGCTAGACTTGGTGCCGCTAACCACAACCTTTAAATCTCAACAGGTTGTTTTGTAGTCAGTTTAGCTCCCTGTCCTCTTACCTGGACCAAACCACATCACTGGTTTGCTTGGTTGTTGTGAGAGATACTGTCAAAGGCATTACTGAAGCTGAGGTAAACAACATCCCCTGCTCTCCCCTTGCCACCCAGAAGTCATCTCCTTTGAGAAGGCTGTCAGGTTGAGTTACCAGGTTATCAGGATACTGCTGAGGATAAAAGAACAGCTAATACACTGATGCATTACTGTCTCAGCCACTGAATTTGCTAAGTAGCTGCTCAAATCTCAAATATCTCAATGCTGTGAAACCTCTGTTGTAATTTTAAGCCTGAATCTGGCTACTTTTAACATGAAAAAATGTACTTTAAGTTAATTTAACAAATAATTACTAAAACTTTTCAAGCTTTTATTTTTAAGTTTTAATTGAAAATAAAAAAGGGAGAGGATATGAAATCAGTGCAAAAATTATTCTGGAACTTTGAATGAAGCAGGTTAGTAATAATAACTTATGAAATCTTCAGTCATTAGAAGGAAAAATACCTCCCTTCCAGATAACATTGGAGTATCACCACTCTTCAAATGTGATTTAATTTTTTTCTTACTATAAGTTTAATCAGAGTAAAATCTGCAGTTTACAATTTTGTATAGCTTTGCTATTCCAGTTGGGGTATTTTTTGTTTCCTTTTGTTATAATTAAATTCTTTAACTTCCATGCTAGTTAATAATTTGTAAGGGTTCAATGCTATGCTAGATTTACAGGGAATAACTTTGTCTCACTGCCTGCATAAGTAGTGCTCTTTTTCCCCCTTTTTAAAAATGTTTGAATGTGTTGCAAATCTGTGGCCACTGTTGAGTCATGCTGTGTAACCAGGCCAAGCAGGGATGTCTTGCCTATTTCTGGCTTTCTAAGGATATTTCTAACATTTGGCTCTAATTAAGAGAATGTAGAAATGAGGGACAAGATATTTTTTACACGACCTCCAATCACTTAAGAAGAATGCTAAACTTAACATTTGAATTCTCTTCTTAAAATGAAACTAGAGTGTTGGTCATTTGTAATGTTTAAGTGCTTTCATGAGGAGAAAATATGTGATGCTAAAATAAGGGGTTACTAAAAGGTCATTTTTACAGGAACAGAAGGCATAACAGGAGTCAGTGGCTAGAATCTGAGGCCAGAAAATTTCAAATTAGATGTAGGGTTCATACTTTTAATAAGAGAGGTCACTAACCTTTAGAGGAAACTTCTGGTTGACAAATTAAATATTTCTATTTAGTAAAGACTGAAAGATTTCCTCGTAGATGCACTGTAGCCAGGCATAAATCTGTCCTGTATTCCAACACAGCTGAACCTAGTGCAAGGGCAACAATCTGTAATAAAAGGGCATATGTTAATGCAAAATGTTAGAAAGAGCAGGAGGGTTCAGCATCTAATTCTAGACCACATGTGGCCCCTTACCCAGCCTGCCACCCTCTGTTGCTGTAGCACTCATCCATTGTGAGGTGGGGTGAAGAGCAGCATGCCTCTGGGAAGGCTGGGACTGATACTTTGGACAAGAAGCAGTTGTCCAGCCTGTAGACCACTTTATACCTGCTGCTGAGGTTTGGCCAGAGGGACTCTGGTGCTGGTAGCCTGTCCCCAGGTCCCTCTGTTTGGGGACAGTGGAGACTATGCAGAAGCCCAGCTGTGCCACTGCTAAAATACAAACACTTGTGCTTGAAGTTCAACTAGTGTCACACTTGTCTGTTTGTAGTCTGGGATTAGATGTGAGAAAATGTTGAATAGGGCACACCTGGATACAATGATTTAGAAAGACAAACGGATCTACCCATAGAGAAAATTTGAAGACTGGAAGATCTAGAAAGAAACTCATAGCAACTGTCCTTGCAAAGTTGCTGTCACTGACATAGACAGGAATGGAGCTGAGGAACCCCACACTTACACTTAAAAGACAGAAAATAGTCCAGGGATATGACCAAGGCAGAAAATGTAGAAGTTAGGTGTCTCATCAATGTAATTGTAAGGCTGGGGTTGACAGGAGAAGTAGGGAGTTGGAAGGTACTGTTTAACCTGTCCTCCCACATTATGGGTCTTATTCTGCACACTAATTCTTCTGTGAACCTCATCACTTCTGTTAAACTCAGTCATACTTTTCTGGAAGAAACAGATGCAAGAAAAGGATGGGCAAGGAAGAAAATTACTGTAGCTCTACATGTCAATTTATAAAATGCAGAGAACATTTAGCTAATTAAAAAAGGCATGGCAGTGTGGATATGGCGCTCTCTGATCCCCAGATAGAAGGCACAACAAGTATAAATTGGTTTTTTCTTGTGATCTTGGGTATGGGTAAGGCTTGAAGATGAGTGAGCTGTGAAATAATAATGTGTGGAACAATTAAGAAACCCGTATAATTTAGTGAAATTATCTTCTTATGACAGCAGAAAATACACTTAGACGCCTGTAGCCAGGTCCCAGTTCTGTCACTGCTTATGATCCTCCCACTGAAATCACTGGAGCAGTGACAGTTCGATGTCATAGTGAAATGTGTCCATAGTCCCATGAATCAGAAATAACAGACTTGTGAACCAAGTCTGAGACTTCATAAAGCATGTCTGTGCATTGGGGTTCAGCTTCCACTGAACTCCAGTAGTCTTCTCTAGAAATCTCAGGCAGATTATCTGCTGTTATCTGATCCATTCATAGAAACTCCAACTATGAGAGAATTTGTTTGTTCAAATACCTGTCATAAAAATAAAAATGGCATTAATAATGTATTTCATAAATCAGTCAATTATAATTCCCAGAAATGTTTGTTCAGGGCACAGGAACAGCTCTGATTCTTCTGCATAGAACTCGAAAGATGACAGAACCAAATACATTGCTGGGAAAGTGGTATTTGTTGTGAGATTTAGTTTTTGACTGTGACACATAGCTATAAGTTGTGTGGTTTTGTTGTTACTTTCATTATAGGCATTTTTTTATGGGCTTAGGGGCTAACCAGGGATCATTATGCAAATGCAAAGCATCATCTTCATTTTGCAGATGATGCAGTTCCTCTTCCAAGTCAGACTTGGCATAAACTGTCATATCAAAGAAGAAATAATTTGATACCTAAAGGCAAGTTATTCATTTATGTAAACAGAAAGTTCCTTTGTTACTAAAATCAAAGATACTATTCTTTAAATACATAACTCCACCAGTGTTTTGAGATCCCTTTTATACTTACTTTTTGCATCACCTTGTTCTGTTGAGATAAAAAGATTTCCTCCATTTTGGAGGAAGCTCCGCATACATGGGCTTTTATAAGCCATGTAAATCAAACCACCTGATTTGATTTTTATTATATGAACCCTGCCTTTGTACCATGTACCCTGTTTCTGGATTTTGAATATAATTAGTGTAATAATAGCCCTACAAATATCTTATCCAAACTTTTTATCTCATAATATCATATGCAAATACTTTCATCATCCTGTGTCACATCACCTTCCACTCCTTCTCATTACATTTAAGCTGCCCAGCTGCATATCTAATATTTCATTGCCTCATACCTAATTAGCAGGAAACAATTCTGTCTCCTGAGTTATGAAAAAAATAAAACATTTCTCTTTTAGGCCTTCTAACAGAAAATCTGCTGTGCCTCTCAGAAATCACAACCCTTATTTACTCCACTTCAATTATTTAGCAAACGAACCAACCACCATGCTCCACAGTGCATGCATTATAAGACATATTTTTCTGCATGATGGTAGGCCCTGAATTCAGCACCTCTGTCCTCTGAATACTGCTGAAGTTTTGCAGACAGCATAGCAAACGAGAATTTTGTAGAAAGAGTTGGAAATTATTATCTGAAGCAAATAACAGAATTTTTTCTCCAGGTTAGCCAGCTCCTTGAGGAATGGGTACTATCTCATAGAAGATGCTGACTTAGCCTGTTAGTAGAGATACTGATTTCTAGAAGTACAAACATTCTTTTAATTAATCCAAGTATTCAGATCCAGACTTGGATCTCTGAATTGATTTGTTTCTTATGTCACATTGCATAATATTGCAACATAGCCTGGTAGGGGTGTTTAACACAAGCCTAGAGTATTGTGGGAACCGAGACAAAAAGGTAGGATCTTTCTGTGAGAGCTTAAGATCAATCTGTGAGGCAGTTGATGGGAAGTTGTTTTTTGTTTTGTTGTTTTCTTTCTTTTTTGGGGTTTTTAATGGGTCCTATTTTAAACATTTCCTCTTTGTCAGAGAGACTGGAGGAGTGGTTTGGAAAAAGACCCTAGTGCAGTGTTGCTTCTCTGACAGAGGCTGTTAAGAGGTACTGATGGAGACATATATATATATATGTTGGTCTTCAGTATGTCCAAAGTCTGCTTTTGGATCACTGTTTTGTAGTTACTAGAGACTGTTTATCCTTCAAATATATATAATCTGTTTTGAACCCAGTTTTACTTAACCTCTAGAACTTCCTGTGTCTGTGAGTTTGACAAGTTGTAGAGTGAGGAAAAAACCTAATTTTTTCCTTACTGTGTTTTCTTTATAAGCAGCCTGTTAAGGTATGTATGGTAAGCACCTGTGCTCAAGGGTGGTTTGCATCTGACTTTCTGTTCCTTTGTTTGTAGTGGGTGTTGCTGACATGGTGGTATGTCCTGAAAATAAAAAAAGAAAATATTATCTAGAGGGCAGTATGAGGACAAATAATCATTTAAAAATTTAAGCCATAGATGGTGGCTCTTAATGTTCACAGACTCAGTTTCAAATAAGATAAGAACATACTTTTTTTAATGACCCT
The DNA here is from genome assembly GCF_971803275.1 of Cyanistes caeruleus. NCBI lineage: Eukaryota > Metazoa > Chordata > Aves > Passeriformes > Paridae > Cyanistes > Cyanistes caeruleus. The sequence continues at coordinate 38,345,277 of NC_141704.1, read as the reverse complement.
TTGAAAATTACTGTAGCCCACAAAGCAGTTTGAGATATTGCTGTTGTAAACCCACTTGGTTTTGTACAAGCAATGCAATATCCTGTTCCATGGTGCTGTGAAGTTGGATTGGACTGTTTTAGTGGTTACCAGGTCGTGTTCAGCCTGGAGGCCTGTGACAAGCACAGGGTCTATGTTGGGACATGCCCTGTTTAACATCAGAGACCTGGGTGAGGAGACCAGGTGCACATTCATCTGGTTTACAGATGCCATCAAACTGGGGAAACCAGTCAGTACGCTGATACACAAGGTTGCCATTCAGAGAGACACGGGTAGACTGAGCCAGCAGGAAAGCCATTAGGGCCTGTCATGGTTTAGGAATGGCACTTCCCAATTCAGTGCCCCCAACCAACCTCTCCCAAGGTCCAAGAGTCCAAGACTCTCCCAAACCAGATGCTGCTTGCTTCTCTCCCACCTTCCCCTTCCCCTCTCCCTTCCTGATGCCAGGACAGTGTTGTGAAGTGGAGGGACAAAAAGTTGAAAATTACAGGTTGAGATCAAATTTACTGGAAACAGCAATGAAATAAGGTAACAGCATTAAGAACAAAAGGTATAAGACAAAGAAACTATTTGCAGGGACAAAATACCAACTTGTTCCTCACCACACCACATTTTTCCCTGTCCTGAAATGAGAAAGAGTCCTTTAGTCCTGCCCATTGCATATGATATGAGATGGTATTGATTAACAGTAGGATCTGGCCTCATGCCTTTCCTGGTTACTGTAAAAAAATTAACTCTGTCTTGGCTGAAACTAGGACAGGACCAAATGTGAAGTCCTGCATCTGGAAAAGAAGCAAAACAGGTGACTGACTGTGGGGAACAACTGTGTCAAAAGGGAATGTGAATATCTTATAAATAGCAGGCCAATATGAGCCAACAGTTTTCTGGCAGCGAAAATGGCTGAGAGCACCCTGGGCTCTTTTAAGATGAGTGGAGTTTGTAAATCAAGGGAAGGGATTATCTCCCTCAACACTCATGAGGGTACATTTAGATACTTGGCTTGTTTTGGTCTCTTGAGCATGGGAAAGACACCAATAAAGTGGAATAAGTTCAGCGAAGAACTATCATGATGCTGCACCTACCAGGGACCAGGCCTGGCTCATCTCAGAAAAGATTGCTTTGGAGGGACTTGACATCTGCCCCTCACTGCTTCTGTTGGAGTAATTGAGGAGATGGAACCAGGCTGTTCCCAGTGATGCAGAGTCAAAGGGTAAGAGTTAAAAGACATATGTTGAAATGGGAATCTCAGGAGAAATGTTTTCTCCATCGGGATGGTTAAGCAATGATTGCCCAGAGATGCAATGCAGACTTTGTTCTTAGAGGTTTTTAAGATTCACCTGATCTGACCTGACAGCCAATTCTACTCTGAGCAGAAGGCTGGACTGGAGACTTTCTGAGGTTCCTTCTAGCTTGAATTATTTAGAGATTATCCTTCAGTTACGCCAAGATTTCACTCAAGGGTGCATTTGTATATGCCAGGCAATTGCAAGCTTGATGTGTACTATGGGCAGGTTCAGTTTATCATGTGTACTCCTTTGGAAGACAGAGGCCAGATTGTTTTTCCTTTACTTATGTGTTACTGTCCCATCCTGCAGTAGGTGTGCATCAACTTGAGGAGAGTTTGTTTAATGGTATTGTTTGTCCATGTCATTTCTGTTCTGTATATCTGCTTCCTGTGAATGAAGATATGACAGAATAAAGTAAATGTGGTCCTACTACAACTCCCTTTTTCTTTCTGTTGTAGTGAGATGAACTGAATTATGTATCCAACCATTTATTTTTATTAGACTTCAAATTTGTCCTTTCTAGATTTGCTTCTGAATAAAGATTATCTTCTTTTCTCCTTTCATCTAATTTTTGGATGTTGCAAAATAAATAAATGAAAGTACGAATCAACTTCTACTACTGATCAGATTTTGTGTATGATTCTTCCACATGGTTTGAAATGTAATATGATTACATTCCTACTGTCTTGCAGTGTAGGAGTTGGAAGTTCTGCCCAAGAGAAAGAAAAGAAACTGGAAGCAGCCTAGAATATGTTGTCTTCTTGGGGTTTGTGTTGTGTCCTAAGAAAATGAAGTAATGTCATCTCTGATGCAATCAATGACAACAAATTGTCTAGAAGCTATGACAACATGATGACTAAAAAGTGTTTTTGTTAAGGATTGTGGCCATTTGTGTTGCATGGCCTGAAATAAAATCCAGTTAAGGATTATCTAGATATGCTTTGATGTGCTGTAAAATACCTTGATATTCATGAATGTGCTGCTGTTTTCTAGATGTTATCTTTGTTCCTTAGAGCTCTGACTTCAGTGCACCTGCTCCTTATTTTAACAGCAGATTTACAGAAAAGGTTTCATGTTGGTTCATGTTCTCTCAGTTGACAGATGAGTTAAACTCCCACAGAAAGTTTTCCTTCTTAGCTCACTGGCTCCCCAGTTGTGGATTTGATCATTGATGTTTCCAGAATAATTTAGGAGGCTTAGCAGAGCATGTAGTTTCAGACATATCATTTTGAAAACATCACATAATAATATGAATATTTTGGAACCCTGGACCATAAATATGCTACTGTATTCCTACTTTTATAAAAAATGCACAGTGGAGACCTTGATAGACATTGTCTCAGTCATGCTTAACATGAAGATCAAGTAGATGCCTATTTGTTGTTTCTCTGGAAACATAAGAGCTTTCAAACCCCCATACTTATGCTCTCAGTATGGACTATCTCTGTTAGCTCTTCACTCTCAGAAATTAAAAATCTTGAAGAGTAGAAGGGAAATTCATGAGAAACTGATGGAGAGAACATAATCAGTGGGATTCCCTGTGATGTATCTTGTTGCTGCCAAAGGTGCCAACAATAGCAGCATTTTAATTCCACGAGAATGAGTTCAGGGACATTCATCATTGTCTTGCTGGTTGTGGTCCTCTCTTTTCTCAACCGGTTCCCCCAATATCCAATGAGATTTCTTAAATCTGAAGAGAAAGTCATGGCTGCTTTCAGAGATGCAAATTGGCTGTGATAGAGTTGGCAATACCCTCTATCCATTGAAACTTCAGCAGCTGGTGCTTGCTTCAGAGCCTAATTGTATGTCAACCAGTAAAAGTAGTTCCATATTCTTTACAGGAAACGTTGGTTATCCACATGATCATTATTACTGGTCCAGTGTAGCCAGAACTACACAAAGTTGTAATCAAGTTGAATCGAATCAAATGGATGATCCCAACATTCTTGCAACACATTACCCAGTGTTGGACAGGGAGGTACCTGCCCTCCATCCAGTCTTCTCTGACCGAGGACATGGAGGAGATTTGTCATTTGCTATTCAAGCTGTGATCTGGGAGAGCAGATTCTGAAGCAAGACTCTTTATCCTTCCCTTTGGTTCTATCAGTGTCCACCTCCATTGCTCAGCCTCTCTCTACCTGTGCTCATGATGCTGTGGTTGCTTGTGGCCTTGCTACAGAGTTATCCATCAGCAAGGAACATGCCTTGCCTACAGAGTCTTGAAACTCCTTGGAGATTTTTTATTTCTGGTTTTTTGTTTTTGTTTTTTTTCAGAATGCTGAAATGCATGCATTGCTGTGAACTCTTTTCTATTCAGTGTCACTCTTTGCTGAGTTGTTACTTACGCTGAGCCTGACTTTACTTACACTGCCCTGTTCTCTTTCCATGTCTTATCCTGCACAGTTTTAACTAGTGTTAACTAGTTATTAACTACCAATGTTAATAACTGAATTAGAGGGCAGCTGATTTTTCAGTTCCTGGGCACTCAATCAAGGTAAGAGTTAAGAAAAGACACCACCAAAAAAAAAAAATACACCAAACCTATACCTTGTAAATGGAATTAATTCTATCTGGAAGTCACTAAGACATAAAAGATGCAAAGTTTGAATGTGGTTTCAGTAAGTCACTTTTCAAAATAGATTTAATTTTAAAGCCTCATAATGGTGCATGTTTGTTAAAAGCCAGCAAGTACAAATATATCTTTAAAATAAACTAGGAAAAACCAAACTATTTCTGGTTATTCAGAGAAAGTAGCAGAATATATAAATCCCTGCTCTGTACTGAAAGAGACCTCATTAAAGTATTTGGGTTGCTAAGAAAAATATTTTAAATTAAGAAAATGCTGAAAGCAAAATCATCTTCACAATTTGACTCATCATAACTGTGTACTCTTGAATTACACGGCAATATGTATGCATTTTCAGCAATAGCACTGCATCATTATAGAGAAATAAATATTGGAACAGGTGAGGGGCTTTCACTTAGTTTCACTTAAGACTTCCAACAAAGACAGGCAGTTCTTAACTGATACTTAGTTTCCCTGCAGGAAGTATATTTACCTTTGTGGTGTGGGCACAGTACTCTACAGTGGCTTTTCAGTGGCTTGGGGTTTTTTTCTTGTTTTATTCTACAGCTAGTCTTCACACTGAGCTGAGGAAGGGTAGCATATAATTTAATATAATGATGGTTATTGCAGAGGTAATTGTTCCATGGCTGATATTAAAGGAACACTTTGCAGCTGATGAGCACTTCACTTCCCATTTCAAAGCTAAAAACCCTCAACACATACACAAAGACAGAGAAACTGCATCATTTAGATATTTTTTTTTTTTCAGAAAGCATTAGAGCATTTGCCAATATGAGGAATATTTGTTAGCTGTCCTTGTATGTGATTTGCCAGCATAAGCAACAAAGAAAAATAAGACAAAGCCACCAAATGCTGTGATTGAAGATCCTACGTTACTGGCATAGTAACCACTTTCTGAAGTTTGGAAATAAATTATTAGGTATTTTTAGACTTTTTTTTCATAATGGAGACACGTACCATAATTAACATTTTCCTTTTTTTCATTACTGATCATAATCTTACTTGTGTTCTGGCTGGCCTGTATGTCCCTTTGTGGGAGTATGCTCTGCTCTTGGGTTAATAATTAGAGTTTGGCTCTATTCTGCTCTTCAGTTTGGACTAAGGTGTGTTGTGTTCATAAGTGCATTGTTTGACTTGTAAGGGAGTTGTCTTAGAGGGAAGATGTGGAGAGAACAGCTTTTATCTTCTTGGCAAAGCCTTCTAGATTTCCAACAAACCTGCAAGGCTGATTTGGTTAACATGCAAACTACAGAAGGTGATCTCAAGGACATAACCATTCATAAGTAGAGCAGAAGAGGGCAGAACTACTGTGATGTTCATATATGCTTTAATGGTTTTTAAAAGTGGAACTATCTCTTGCCTGCTTGCAGAGCCAGGTCATGAATTCCCTATCTTATAAATCTCTGCTGAGTCTGGGAAGCTTAGTAGAGCTAAGCTTCAGCCCCTTCAGCTCCTGGGGCTGATTAAAAGTCCACAATATTTTCTGTAAGAAAAGATATCTAAATTCAAAGCAATGAACAATATGAAATTATTTATATTTTATAACTTCGGGGTTGTTTAGGTTATCAAAACATACAAGATTGCAGTATTTCTCTTTAATTACCACCTATATACTTTCTTGTGTAAGAATTGCCAGTTTTCAGTTGCCAAATTATAATCCAGATTAGAATGAGTTTTAATAACAGATAAAATGATTCTTAAACACATCTTGTGTGTACATCCTTTTGAGACACACCAAGGACTTGTGTAAATGTTTTCTGTAAAGGTAAAGTATTCAGGTCAAGTATGCTCCTGGTGTCTTAAATTTAGGAATTTTCCTATACTTCAGCACTGCCTTTTTCAGTGCATCAGGTTTGGAAATACAACTGATAGCCTTCTTTTAAGAAGACTCAGAATGCTTGAACAAACAAGTTGTGAAAGCTTCCAATGGGAAATTGCCCAGACTGGAGCTTGTCTAAGGAGAGTTTGTCATCAAGGGGAGTTCTCCGACATCTAAGAAATCTTTCACCAGCAGTAGACGTCCCTTACGTAGAAAACACTGCCAAACACTTACGGAAATATTTGAACTGGAAATGACTGACTAGTTGATTGACTGTGCCTTTTCTACCACAGCCTTTTTTTTTCTTCTTCTTCATCTTCTTTTTGCTTGTTTGTTTGTTTTCTTTATCTTTTTAAATCAGGCTGTTAAGAAATCAAAGACATTCCTGATCAGGACCAATTGAGTTTCCTCAGTTGATTCAATTTTCCTATTTCTTCCCTTGCTTCCACTGGCCCTGCTGGCACAGAAGGTTCTGCTGCAAGACCCATCTCCTTTAGCAGGAAACTCACATTGAGAGTTTCACTAGTCATTTGCCTACCCTTGATGAACCAGTGGTTGTGAACAGAGGCAGGAGGCTAGAAAGCCCTACGTGTCTTTGGTGTCTGAAAGCAGCCAGAGGAACTACTTCACTGGGAAGGATAGAGAAGTCAGTACAGTCTTCTGGGCATTGAGGGCTGTGGTTTCAAACCTCCTTGTAAATGAATTGTCAGTGTACGGATGTTGTGTGAAGGGTGGCAGTGGCAGCGCTAGTTCTCATATCTCATTGCAAGGGCTATGACATTGCTTGCTTTTGAAATGAAGTATTTACCCATCTCTGGAAGAGAATTCTAGGCTGCAAGTCATGAGTGGAGACATACTACCTTGTGGCCCTGTGTTAGGCTTTCATGTTACTGAGGGGCTCAACATTTCTCATTGCTTTGTTTCTTGCTCAGTCTGCCAGATGCTGTGGACCATGCTCTCAGAAGTCTCATTCACCTTGTGCACAGCAAAGAGGGAGCCTCAGCCTTCAGGAAAGCATCTGAAGATCCTACGAAAATCCAGTCTTTGAAGTCCTCCAAGTTGTACTTACCTCTTTACATTTCATTTTCAGACCTCTGTGGAACCTTTGGCTCTGTTTGAAGCATTCTTTCTTTTTCAGCATGAAGCACAATACCTTTCATCAGCATCTTTCCTTGGAGTGTTGTTTGCATTTGCCTGTTTCTCTCCAGAGCTTACTTACTACTGAAGCCTGAAGTGCTCAGCTTGTAGTAGTGGAGCAAGTCTCCCACTCTGGGTCAATTCCAAGATACAGAACTAGTCTTTTCTCATTTTTTTTTCTTTGCTACCTTGTCAAGCTACAGTATTTCCTGCAAGATGACACATCAGAGTAGATAGCTGACAGCTCCTCTGACTTCTAAGGGCATTTCCCTTCAGCTTCCTGAGCCTCAGGAGAAATTAGCTTTTCAAAGCTCTTCTCAGCATCCTCTCAGGCTGTGTCGGAATTTTCCTCTACAGCTTGCTTGAGTGCTTCAAGCTGCTGGTCATTTCTTTCTCTAGTAAGATCACTTCTTTCTCAGTCATGCTTGACAAGAAGTTTGGAATTGTCTTCTCTTTGATTAAGATATTTAGCTTTCATGGGCCTCAAGTGCTTTGCCTGTCAGGCAATTTAATGCTTAATCCTCTGGTTCCCCCTTAAATGGCACACATCTCTGTCTCAAAGAGCAGCTGGAGAAGAGGGAAAAATTTCCTTCCAGGCATTTTGTGATCTTGACAATTTGACAGGCATTGAGGAAATTGCAAGGGCTGCCTGTGAGATCTACTGGGACAACATATAACTGCGTTCCATTGCCTTAGTGCTCAACATCATCCTTCTCTCTTCCCTCAGCATCTTCAACCTTGAGATCCAGGGAAATGCTACAAAGGGGAAATGAACTTACATGAACATCACAATGCAGTGTCTCAGCATTATCAGACATTGAACAGGTTAATTTCCTTCATTTGGAAGGAACATCTTAAATAAAGTGAGTATTAATATGCATGAAACAGACTGGCAAGATGAACTTTATTGTTATAAAATATTACCAAGGCACCTGCCCCATACAGTTTTTCTGATGTTGCTAGTAGGTGGTCTCACGTGAAAGCTTTGTTGAGCTTCTCTGTCTGCAAGGAGACATCTTGAAAGGGCTACAATAGAGAGTTGAAGATAGTTTGTAGTATTTTAAACTGTCAGTTCCAAACTGAAGTATTTTAATGTAAGCTTCCTTGAAAGCAGTACTACCAGTCAGGAAGAATTTTACAAGCGGAACATATATTTTTCTGTTGAACTTCCTATGTGTAGGGTGCAGTATTTACTGATACTCAGTGATGGTACCAGAGCCCTAATTTGTTTTTCATCACAGAATATCCATTTCATGCTCACAAAAGGTAGAGCTTGGAAGGAGACTTTTTACAAGGACGTATTGTGACAGAACAAGGAGGAGTGGTTTCAAACTGAAAGGGGTTAGGTTTAGACGAAATATTAGGGAGAAATCCTTAGTGACAGTGATAAGGCGATGGAACAGGTTGCCCAGAGGTGTTGCGGATTCCTTGTTCCTGGAAGTATTTAAGGCCAGATTAGATGGGGCTTTGAGCAACCTGGTGTACTGAAAGGTGTCCCTGGCCATGGCAGGGGGGTTGGAACTATAGAGTCTTTAAGGTCTCTTCCAACCCAAACCATTCTATGATTCTAACTAGACTGGCCACTTTCACTTTCCTTTTTAGGGGTTATTTTTAAAGTGTTCCACTTTCTGGCTCCCCTCCATTTGACCTGTGGTGTAATGTTTGGACTAGAGATGCTTCTGGGGAAACATTAAATCCAAACAAACTCCTTTCCACCCTGTTTTTCATGAAATCTTTCTTGGATGGTCACTAAAGTTTTATTTTTTTTTTCCATTACATTCTCTATTAAATGCAGACACACACTAGAGATCTCATGGTTAGTAACTTTCCCAAACTAAAACAATTTTAAATGCTTTTTTGTTTGTTGTATTCTGGAAGGCAGTTAGAAACACTGTGGTGCTTACTTGTTTTGTTTGTTTAATTTTTCTTTGTTTTGGGAATTTGGGGGAGGGTTGTGTTTTTTTGGCTTTGCTTTGTTTTTCCTGAGAATGAGATGGAAGAAGTGAGGAATTGGAAACACTGGAAATCCTTGGCAGAATAAATTTTCCCCTTGGTAGTATGTCTGGAAATGAGAAGAGACGAGTTGTTAAAGGACTGTTATACTCTGATTTATGGAAACTTTCACCAGTTACAATACCTTCAATCTTCAAAACCTAAGGACATATTAGGTCCTCCTTTCATAGCAGGCTGATGTGTTAGGTGTTCCTGGAGCCATGCAGACCACGCAGATGCCACAGAGGCAAGCTCTGGGACCATTTTGAAGAGATATCTTTACTTTTCTATGGAGTGAAGCTGAAGCAGAATGAAATATTTAGATCTCACTATCAGGAATTTAATAAATTGGTCCTGAATTACTGATTCTTCACTATATATATGTTCCAATAAAGAAAGTAAATGAAGCTCAGGAACAGAAGAGGAAAGGGGGCTAAATTATATGAGTAAAATTGGTGTAAAGATTTGCTGTGGCTGTGATCCGCCTGAACCTTTGCTGAAGCTTAGCTTCCCAAGAAGTTGCAGTATTTCTCTATCTTGCTTTAGTCATGCTTTATTAATTCATTTAATGTCTTGTAATATCATCAGCTCAGGATGCTATAAAATCTCTGCTTGCTTTGCCCATGTCTAACATATCTATCACCTTCCTCTGCACACTCCACACCTGGGATAACATGACAAGGGGTCTCCTTCTCATGTCTTCACAGGCTGCCGTTGTGTCAGGGTCTTTAAATCAAATTGTTTTCTTTGTATCCTATAGTTGGATAAAATTTATATTTCATATGTTGATTTGGTAGTGCAAGTATCTTATGAGACATTCTTCGTGCTGGACTGTTTCTTCAACAATATCTGGTTTGAGTTGATGAGTCTGAGAACTATAATCTGTATTTTTATTATGAGCTTCTTGGCGCTGATGTGTAATAAATTTACCTTGTTACCCCATCCAAGAGAAATACTGCTAAGTTGAGGGTCATGAATGTTTCATATCAATATCCTGTCTTTAATAAATCCTGGTAACTTCTACAGAAAATCTGTCTGCTTTCTGTTTTGGGATATTAAGGAAGAAAAATATGGATAATGAAATATGTTAGTGTGGGACTTTCTATCTTTTCAGTGCCTCTGTCTCCTTTGTCTTCCTAGTAGATATCTCCAGGATGTTCTAACTCATCTGGGGCTGGAGCTGAGCCCAGGGAAAGAATGGATGGAACAACCATACTTTCTGGGACTCACTTCCCAAAATGTTGTCACTTCTAGCATTTTAAAACTTCTGCCCTCTGAATCCTAAATTCTTTATATATAAGAGTTTCAAACCCAGTCAAATATCTTCTCTCCATGGCAGTGGCAAGCAAAATACAGTATGAGACTGGTAGGCTTGTGGAGTAGTGGTGTAACCAGAGAAAACCTACATGATGGGAACCCTGTGCTGTGCCTGGCATGTGGCACGTGACTGGCGCCTGCAGGCACTGCTGGGAGTAGTAAAGACTTTCTCAGCATAACATTGCCTGGTCCTTAGACTCTGCTCCTTAAACTCTGCTAATATTCCTGTCTTTCCAACAGGCTGACATCTACACTGGCATCTTGTTCTGATTTACTTTATTGGGAATGGACAAACAGGCTTCAGGATGAGCTGATGACTTTACAGTGTGTTCACCTAAAGCGAAAGAAAGTAGATGAAATAGGAATATATTAAGATTGTATGGTTTTATTCTTGTCAGTTTCAGGAGATGATCCATGGGGCCCCTGCTGGTACAAAAACCTGGTACAGGGGAAGATTACATCTTGCTGTACCATCAATAGGTGTAACACCACCTGTTATCTACACCTAAAACTCAACCTATGTTCTCATAACAAATGAAAGATATGGCACAGTACTTTCCAAAATGAGCTGTGATACCAAGATTTCAGTTTACTTTGGAAGATGCTACCAGGATGTAATTTCATAAGTGGGTTTTCTGGACTGTTATAACTTGTCAAAACACACTTCAATCAGTCAGATTACTGGAATTCCCTGGGGGAAAGCAGCCTTCAGAGGAATTAAAAACATAGTGTACCAGCACAAATAGTTTTCTTGCCTGTTGCATAAGAGGGTGACTTGCTTGGTTATTCCATGGTTGGTCCTTTCCATGCTGAAAGGAGTATTTGGAAACAATTATCTAGACTTCATTTAATGGCCTGATCTTTTTTTGAAATTATGTTTCCAAGTCAGGGAAGAAACCAAAGTAAGGTGAGCTTAGGGAATTTCCTAATGATCTCGTACCCTGAAAAAAAAGGTTTGCTGTTTATGTGGAAGACAGGAAGCATGATTTTGCTATTTGCATATGACAAAGACTCTAGAAATTCTGAGTTTTTAGTTCCACCACAAATCTGTCTACCGTTCCCTCCTATCCCTGCCCTCTCACTTTTTAAAATTGGTCTAGGAGAACCTTGGAGCCTTGTGAGGAAGGAATCACGTTGTCTGATGTTGCAGAATATGAGGACCCATTGGTTCTGCAACACACCTGGATTTCCTCCCACAAACAACAGTAGGGTGGATCTAGAATCAGACCATTGTGTGGGTGGGGACACTTCATGGGCTGTATAAATAAAGAGATTATGTGTTAGTATTGCTTCAGACAGAAAATGTCTACAATGTGCATAAACTACCCTTTGCTTTGGGAAATGGGATTGACACCAGGTATTAAAACCTGAAGCTCATGACTTTATCGCTCATTGTTTGGCTTGCTTGTCAGCTCACAGGGCAATGCTTTTCCTGCTCTAAATGCAGCTTATCACATCAAAAATCAGTGGTGCTATTGCAGTTGCTGTGGCAGCCCCTGCTTTAAATGAGATATTCCATGTGGAAAGCAGCAATTCCACATAGCACAGTTCAAGGCTTACTGAAGCTAAGGAGGGCTGCTGGCTTGGCTGATGCATGCTTCATGATGCTTAATTTGGGTTGACACCATAACATCTGACCCAGTGGTGCTTTATTGCTGGTGTAGGGTTGCTGTGTTCCAGCTATAGTTGCTGGATCAACATTTGCTGTTGGTCTGCTGAGAAGTGCGTGCGTATACACGCACTTGGGGTGTTCCTTCCGCTATTTCCAGGAGCAAGCAAACTCAGAGGTATGGAGCAAAGAGGATGACGGTTGTTTATCCCCAAAACTCATCATGTATCCAAGAGCTGTGTTTGTGTTGGTTTGTCTGGAACTTACTTGTGCCAACGAGGTCACGGGGTTGGATTTTCACTTGTTTCATGTTTTGTAGATAGTTGTTGAGTTTCAGGAGGCCCACACCCTGCTCCTGGGTCAGGGTGGCATGGAGTTAGTTACACCTTGCTGTGCTAGTGAGCCTTTTTGCACTGTTAGAAGCAGGGATACCCAAAGGAAGGTGTGCTGCCCTGTGGAGCACAAACTTGGAGACTCTGATGGAAGGGTCCCAGTCAGTTAACAACCTAGCCTTATAGGACATTCCCAGACAAAAATAAATGAGGAAACCCCAGCTGACAAAGGAATAAATTAAATAAGTATGTGTTTCTGTCACTGTCTTTTCTAGAACACTCCTGCCTTACGTATTTGCTATTGCAAATGAAGTTTGGGCTTGCTTCTGTGTCACAATGTCACAAGCTTTTTTCCATGGGAGGTGTGGTACAGCTAGAGTGATGGGTCACCTTCTACACTTGGTAGTGCAGGCTCTGTACCGAGTGAGTTTCTACCTGGGAATTCAGATTTTCATAGTAGTCTCAAAAAAAACCCCAGCAAAACAACCTCCCTTCAACACCACCATCACCAGTTAGAGCAGGAATATGGTTGTAGGTAGATAATTAAAAATTGTGTAACGTTAATTATATAGTCTGGCTAGGTATATGCTCCTGTAATAACAAAAATAATACTTTGAAGGAGGGAATTAGGGAGATGACTATTTTTGCATTGGTAAAGAGAGCAGCAGTCTGAAAACAGCTGGGGGCTGGTTTGGCAGCAGAATCCTAACCCAGCAGCCATCATGTTTTGCCATCTGCTCAGACCAAGCACACAGGAAACAAGGCTGACTCCTGAGTTGACACCAAGACAGTGTGTGGTGCGTACACACACTTTTTCTTCTCCATTACCTGCTGCACCCCCCTGTGATGCTCTCTCCATGCATGGGAAGGCCACTGCAGCTTTTGCCTGCTCCGGTCCTCTCTTTGCTCACCAGTGCTTTTCTTCCTTCTTCTCGAACATGTGGAGCCAGTGGGAATTAACACTGTGAAGTGCAGAGCCAACTGGCAGAAAGCAAGCCTGACAAGGTGTCCATCCACACTGGAATATGGGGTTTGATTTGTACAACTGAAACCCTGCAAAGAGGTTTGAAAAGATACAAAAGTTCAAGAGAAAAATTCAAGCTGACCTCTTGCCACACTTACAGCTGCAATCTGTGCTAAGTGAAACAGAGGTACCAGGTCTCTGCTACCTTCCACACAAAATGACAGTATTAACTGGACCCTTATTTAGGAAATTTAAATTTAAAATATGGCTTCTGAACCTCACTGTGCAAAAAAAAATTAAAAAATCCAAGCAACAACAACAACAAAAAAACCCCACAGAAAACAAAAAACAAGAAAAAAAATAATAAAAATAAAAAAGACAAACCAGAAAAAAAAAACACTTTTGGTGGAAAATTTTTGTGGGTTTTTTCCAACAGAAGCTGAGGATATCATTATTCTCCCTGTCACTCTCCTTCCTGCTCAAAAAGTGGGGGAAGGAGAGAAAAAGTTGGAGGAGAAAAAGAAGAAAACAAATGCACTTCTTAAAAGTAGCAGGGGATTTTTGTCATGGAAAAACTTGCAACATACCTTTGACAGACAAGTCCACCTATCCAGTGGGAGGGCTGCATGCCTGCCCAGCATGGGCTGGGGAAGGGACCAGCTGCCTTTCGGTGGTGGGTGGACATCGTGGTAGCACAGTGTCCCAGCACCAGAATCCTCCAGCAATTGCAACATGAGGCAGGGAAGAGAAGAAAGATTGAGAAGGTGATAGAAGGTGGGAACAGTCTAAGCCAGAGCTAAGAGACAAAAAGGAATCTACACTGTGAACTGTCCTGGAAAAACTATCACTTTGTGTAAATGCAGACATCAGAATTTGAATCAAAGGTATGTTTTTCCATATTAAACTCAATGCCTTAAAATTCTGTGTGAAGCAGCTGGCAGAGAAGAGGTGAGGTTTATATATGTACCTATTTGTTTCCATAACATTTCAGCCTTTCTGGCTCAAATAGCAAGTGACCCCTTTGGTTGTCTGCTCCCTTTTGTTATCAGCACCTCAGTGGATTTCCATATTCCATTATGCTCAGTTCCTTACTCAAGATTATTTGGGATGACCTATATATTTACCTTTCTAGGACCTGGTCAATTCTTTGATTAAAACTGCAGAGGCAAGCAGGGCTTCAGCAGCATCTGAATATGGGCATCTTTCAAATTTGTGGTCATGACTGGGAAATGCAGGATAGATGAGCTGCTGGGCTGTTGGCTCCTCTGATGCTCTTCCTTTTTGACATGTGTAGGCCCAGTTCTTTGGAGTTATTTTAACATAATCGTGGCAAACTCTGTGTACATAACCTAATACATACAAAGCCTTTTCCACAACCCACACCTGAGACTGCAAACTCCCCTCCCTTAGTGTTTGTATTTAGGAGAACATCTCCCGTCGCAGTTGCACGGGGAGCATCCAGACAGTACAGCGTGGAAGCCATAAAATATGTAGTTCAGATACAAGAAAGGCTAGGAGGCTGATGGTTCCGAGTTCCTGGAAAGCCTGGGATGGTGTATAAATGAGGTCATATCTAAAACATCTTCAAATATTTTTCTAAAGCAAATGTTGCACAATTAAATTAAGGCTGCAGTGGAATAAAAAAATAGAAATGAATTTGTTTTTCTGTTGAACAGGACAAAGATGTTACATTTAATGATTCCCACAGAAAAATGTGGACTTCAAAATTAGAGCCACAGCTGTGTTTTCAGTCAAAGAAAGTATACTGGATTGGAATATACAGAGCTGTAGAACACTGTGTAAAACCTGAGGAGTTCTCACCTTCTCTTTCTAGCAGAGATACGTATTTTCCTTGGCTTTGTGCTTTGGTGTAATGTGCACATTCATGCAGTAATTATCTTTTTTCTCAGAGATTGATGAGCACTAGAACTGTGCTGCAGATTGTTTCAGCTGCCTCCTGCTGTCTCTGCATGTATCTCTGACTGATCTTATTTGATAGATATTCTCAAGCTGTGTTCCTTAGGGTCTTTAAAAGAGCATTCTGTGGGTTTACAGAGCTATATGTTTTTTTTCAGTTGTGTATCTGAGACAATTTTCTATATTGTTTGAAATTTCTTCACCAAGCTTTTGTTCAGCTGTTCCAAACAGACTTGCTCTCTGTAAAAGCTGTGTTCCTGCCTTACAGACACAGGCATCTTTGGTTGACTGAGTTTCTCTATTTTCATGTGGAAATACTTGCATGACACAAAGAACTGTATTAAAAATGGCTTCTATTTTCCTAGCTTGTTTTACAGAGGGGGTCTGTTGAGTCTCTTTGTCAAATGCTTGAGACCTGGATTGTTTCAAAAGGAGATGCAGCTTCTTGAGGTGATCCAAGGATTCTTGTCCCAAGTCTCATAATCTGCCTGCACAGATCTTCCTGAAAAGAGGAAGGCTCTTTACAGTTTTCAGCTTGACTATTCCCATTTACTTGGCAATTTTGAATGTGAAAATATTTATATATGTATAAATGCCAAGATGCCTCAAGCAAGGATTTTTCACAGGGTGCCTGAAGTTCTCAAATGTCTCAAATACAGTATAAATATCACTGTGTAATTCCTAGTAAATTGTATGTCTTGAAAAGCCTGAGTTGTAGCAGTACCTTCATCTTCTTGTCAACCTCTTTTTGAGTAGATAAGAAGCCTCCAGTTTCAATCAACAAGACTGAATAAAGATACTTAAATAGGTTGGTCTTGTGGCTTTAGCACATAATTCCTAGGCTCTGTAACAGACTTAGAAAGCTCGAATCTCCCAAGATCAGAGAACAACAAAGAATTGCAGCCAAATTTTCACCTTTCTTCTGTCTTGGTCCTTGTAAACTTGTACATGAACCCTCTGTCATTAGGATATTCCCACATCCTAAGGTGCAGGTGGAAGGCTCAGTTAGGTGGGTGGGCACTGTGTGGTTTCTGCACAACACAGCTGAGTTTTTGTATGCTGATGTGGTGTGGTGCATTTCCACAAAGGGGAAACTGAGGCCACTTCTGTAGAATGTGTTAACCTCACATTGCCAGGTCATTTACCTCTTCTGAGGAGCACACACACAAAATAAGGTTATATGTTGAATGTGAGGGTCAAAATACTTCACCCTAACCCTCAAATCAATTAGAAGGTTAATTTCAAGATGTGTTTGATTTCTTTAATAAAGTCAGCTGATGTTTACAGTTCTGGTGCTAAAATTTTCAGCATTATGAAGAAAGCCTCTTGATTTCTTTGTTTCTGAGTTTGTAGAACCTAAAAGATGTTTGCTTAAGCAAAGAAAAAATCCTTTCTTAAATTTGTTTTCCATTGTTACCTCTAAGAGGTTCCTGTGATGTCAGGAACAGTTGTCAAGGAAATAACAGTCCTTTTCTCTTGTTTGTAGCAGGATTTCAGGTTTGTTTCCTTCAAGGACACTAATATCACTTGTATTTCTGCATCTCTGGGACAGAAGAGATTTGTCTAGTTTTTAGTTTTGCTTTTTACTTTTGTTTCAATCTCACTTAGATTAGACATGGCTGTGCAAAAATCCCAAACCAAGTATAACAAATCTTTTATGGGCTGTCGATCTTACAGCCTTTTCATTCTGTTGTTAAAACATTTTTATTTCTGATTCATTAGGTACAAAAGCCAAAATAATTGAAATTTCAATTCTGGATCAAAGTCTGGCAGCTAGTAAACTACAAAACTAAGAGGGGAAAACATTGTCTATGCATGAGACATGAAAATTAACTGTTTAACGAAAATATTTTTTCAGATGTTTAGGTTTTTGCATATGAATCATCCCACTAATAGTAGCATAAATCTTCTACAAACAGCCTAAGTAATGCAAATGTTTGCTAATACCTTGTTTAATTTTGAACTTACTTCAGTTCCTTTGGCATAATGCTGTTCCTGAGTGAGTAGAAGAGTAATTGGGTCCTTAGCCCTCGAGTGCATGGTTGCAGCTGTGAGTCATCTCCTTACTTTCCGTGCTGTCTTGGGATCTCTAATGACGGCAGAGGATCAGCGTGTTGTGTCACCCGGCACCAGCCATGTCACAGGGCAGCCACGAGCCCCACTGCCGAGCACATGGTGCGGGCTGTTCTGTGCTGACTCAAGGAGGAAAAAGAAGTGCTCATCCAATCCCTGCTGGTGTACAGTGCTCTCTGGACCTCGGTTTCGGAAATTACTTCACCCACACTCCCATTTTTACCCTTTTCCTACCAGGATCAGGTGACAGATCCATAACCAATTTTTGGAAATGAAATTTTAAAAAGGGAATGAATTTGACTCGCATATATCTCAGACTTCCATATATTTCAATTAAGATTTTGAAAAATTAGGGAGGTTTGTGTATACATGTACATACATACATACATGCATACATATATATGTGTGTGTGTGTGCGTGTACATATATATATATATATATATATATATATATATATACACAAATGCATTCTCACGTTTGCGTTACAGATAACTAAAAGTCTTGTGTCTGTGACCTTCTAAAATTACGGTCCTATTGGACAGCTAAAATTGCTGTTGGACAGTATGGATCTGTGAAACCAGCCATGAGGTTCTAAATTGGTTTCTTGCGTATCTTCGACTGACTTGGCACTTGAGAGGGCTGGTTGTGATGCTAAGCCTTCCATTCATCTGAAAATGAAGAGACGCAAGTGACGCCACCTGAAGCCCTCCTTCCTGACACCTATGGAAAGCTCTGTCTTCTGACTCAGGCTGTTGAATTGCATTTGGCAAGCCAGGCACAGCAACTGATGGTAGCTGAGCAGTGTATTTTAGTACCACTACCTTTTTTTTCCCGTGTATTTTGAAATGTCAAAAAGTCTACTAAAGTTCATAAGCATTTAGAGTACTGATGCAAAAAAAGGAAGAAGAAAAGAAACCAGGAGGGGTCTACATCCATGTCGCTTATGGCATTTTGTGAAGTCTTTACACCTATGCAAAATGTCTGTAAGGAGACACTAAACTCACCTGTTGCACTTTGTTTACTTGTTTTGCATGGATGTAAGTGATTAAATAAAATGCCAAGCAGTGGAGGATTCAGCAGAATGATAGTACTGTTTTAGCTTACTGTGAGTGGCTCGTTCTATTAATATATGTTTGTGGTCAGGAAGGAACGCAGTCTCACTTCGCTATAATATGTGCAGTATTAATTTTGGTTTGACACCTGCCAGGCAAAGATCCTCACCAGCCAAAGGCATTCTTCACAACTGAGCTCCATCTGTCATGCAGATCTTTGATTCTGATATTTCTAATGACTCGAGCCAAAGCAAAAAAGAGGAGCCAACTTGAGGAAAAAAAAAAACTTGAGGAGGAATGAAGAGTTCTATCAAGGCTAAATATAATGGCTTATTGTCACATTTAGTTTAAGTCCTGCAAGGGAAACATGTGTGATATATTTTTGTTTTAGAAGAAAACAGTCCTTCATACTGGTAGTGTCATTGTTGTTGTTGTTGCATGAAAGGAATATTGATAGCTAAAGTTTAAGCACATGATTTTATTGCTGAAATGCTGTAGCTTTTAGAAAGATTTCTTGATAGGAAAGTTGATAGTAAAAAAAGTTTACTTACTTATTGTACTCATCAGATTAAAAGCCTAAAGAGTCTTTGAGTCTTGCATGAAAAGGAGCAGCAGGATTAACACTTGCCTCAGCTCTTTGAAAGACAGCTCAGGCTTTTTGAAATAAGCATTCAAGTAACGTCTGTCAAAAAAAGTTAGCTTCCAATCCCCTGACAAAAGTTGCATGATGATTTTGTCACCTCACTGACAAAACAATCATTAATTGCTCCAGTTAGTTTTGTTTTTCACTTAGAGTGGGTGAATTAATCTGTCAGAGCTGCCCAACCCACATGGGTAAACATTTGCCTCCTTCGATACCATAAGAAGCCTACAACAAATATGAATGTATTTTATGATCATCACAACTTCATACACTCACCTCCTGATAATTTTTTTTATTTATGATAGCATGGAGAAGAAACTTGACTAAGATAAATTTTAGATCTGTGGGCTTCAGATCTATAATTAATGGTTGAAAGTTCTGTATTATCAAACACCATTCAATTCACTAGGAACTGCAGAGCATTGAAAACTATAGAAATGAAGTGACATTCTTCAGAATTTGATTTTTTTCAGCATTATTTGTAGGCTTGACTGTTGGTGTGGGTGCTGGCCTGTAAAACAAAAACTCTCTACTCTTTCAGACTAGCAGGTGTCTTTGTGCTGTCTAGTAGCTCCTGAAAGCTTGAATGTTCCACAGAACCTAACAATTGAGTAGATCTTTCTTTTTCCCCTTAGTGTATTGCTGCATGCTGAACTTGTTCATGCATTTATATCAAAGGTACACTGCAAAGATGCCATCATTTGTTGTGATTTCAGTATTCATGCATATTGCTCACTTATGTATAACAATATAGAAATTAATAGGAAATATCAAGCAAATTTTACTTCTACAGCAGTGCCTAGAGCAACATAAAATGCAAGGTCTAAAGCCACAGTATGAGTAAATCTAGCACTGCCTGTGATGTTAGGTCATCCTGCCTGAAAAGAGTAAACATTATATTATGTTGTGTTTCTGTTTACTTTACATAGGTGCTCTTTTCCTTGCCTGCATCTGCAACAGCCATTTATTAATTGAATTAATTACTTGATCTCATGGTATGCAGCAGCAGATTAAAAAATGTTCAAGAAAACTGTGTAGCAACTGAAACTGAATAGTGGGAATACAACTAAAAACTTTTGTCATGAAATCTGAATGTTTATGTTTCAGATTTACCAGTCTGCTTCCCCATCTGCAGCTACTAGGCAGTCCTTAGCAAGTGATAAAGAATATATGAATTAGCTGCTGGTATTGAGCCAAAATAGAAACATTTGTGTTCTTGAATTGCCTGTAGATTTACAAAATTTTATGCTGTTTTTCTTACCCTAATACCCAAAATGTACTTAATGTCATGAAGTGTGGTGTTTTAGAGCTCACAGAGGAGAAGAGCTGCCAACAAATGAAGATCTATGTACTTTTTAATTACACCACTAATGCAGAGTCCCAGCTAGCTTTCAGCAGGAAGGAGCTGAATTTGGTACCTGAGGTGGATTGTGCTTCACTTCAGGGAAGTGCCATCAATTTGATTACCAAAGGATCATGGTCACAGTTTATTCTGCATATTGGCAGTCATATGTATGGTAGATTCCAATTTGTTAAAAATAAGACAGAGAAATTAGTATATTTTAATGTAAGTCATAAAAACCAGCACAATGAGGAAGAATGGAGCCAATCTTAAAAATGTATTTCATATTTGCTTTCATTTTGATTAGTACCTTTCGTAATTTAATTAAGATACTTGGAGATGTAAATTACCATGACAGAAGTATGCTTACAAGTATGTGTTTTATGATCACTAATTGACAGAAGTTGATTTTATTAATGCAAGTTCCATATATAATGTTTGCATTCATTAGTTCAGAAGTTGCCAAGTTACAGAAACTGTGAAGCATGACTACTCATAAAATTCTCTGTTAGATTTGTTTTACTGTAACATGGTCAGCTGAAAAAAAATATACTGCTTTTTAAAGTATATTTTTTATTCTGGGTGTTTTTCTTTCAGTGTATTCACTGTAGAGATTCCATTCTGTAGGTTACTCTGGATATTTAACTGGCCAAGATTTGAATGCATTGCTTTAGAAAAGATAGTATATATTCTTAAGAAGATATTGGATCTATTGTTTCTACAAAGGTGCAAGTTTTCCATCACCAGGATTTTTCCATCACCAGGATTTTTCCATCACCAGGATTTCCCCATGCAGAGTCTACTCTGTGGGAGGAAGAATCTGGATTTCCCAAGCAGAGAACAGAGATCAGCTGTTGCTTGGTAGTCATCATCAGATGGTGTTCTCAAGTAGCCTGAAATGGGATGAAGGAGGTCGGCATCTCTTTGGTAGTCAGCAGGAGCCTTTAGAGGGGGCAACCAGCACAAACAAGTGGAACAGCTGTCACAGCCTCCCACCTTGCAGCTACCCGTGTAGCTGCTCACTGCTCACATTTGGCAGGAGAGACAGAAACAGCTATGCACGTGTTAAAAGCAGGAGAAGGCTATACAACTTCTCCAAGATATTTTTCCTCTTCTTCTGTAAGTGAATTCTAGCTGAGTGTACTAACTTTATATATGGAAAAATATCTCTTATGGGGTCTGGTATCTGTCTGCAAATAGTACAGTTCAGTTTTTCTCACTCCTTCGTCAAACACTCTTTAAAACCCACTGAAACCAGGAGGCAGATCTGGTGGGTTTGAGTAGACTTTGGATGGGCTGAGTGATCCATGCTGTTTGCAGATGCATAGAAGGTACGTATGTGCTGATACCTAGAAGAGGAATACTTTCTCCATGTTCTCTGGAGCATGATTATTTGGAGCTGTTGCAAAATACTAATGTTCCCTTCTTGGCCTTTGAAGCAGTCTGGTGTTTAATTAGCAACAATGACAATAAGATTAAAAAATAACACCTAAATAGTAGGGGTTGGTTTCTGGATAGTCTGTTTTACTCTTTTTCATTGATTTCATTGATTAGCAATTTGAACTTGTTTCTTGTCTTTAAACAGATCCCAAATTGGATCCTAAAGTTCACTGAAATGAAATAATCTTATAATCCTTCATGACAATTCTGACTTGCACAGGCGGGTATAAGTGCTGGACGCTCCAGCACCTGCCAAGTATTGTATGTGATAATTTCCTGTCTGGCACTCCAGTCCTTCATGGCTGCAGGTTGGCTTATGAATTTGAATGTGATGTAGGAAGAGACAGGCATCTGCCTGCAGTTTCACCTGTTAACAGTGTTGGGAGAGAACAGCTGAACAAGAAAGCAGCAGAGCAGCTTACAAATGGAGACTTACTGTAAGCTTTCATCTTCTTTTCTAACAAATCAAGCCAAGCAATCCCCTGCAGTTACCCAACAACTGTTTTCTAGCCTTCTCACCAGGATCTCCACCATAATTTTGCATTTTACTTCAATTATCTGTGGCACTTACTGGGATCCCTCAAAATGTTTCTTCTCTGCTATTCTTTTCATCCAGCATCTCTAGCAGCTCAAGGAGGTTGCAGCTCCTAGAAATCTCCAGTCTCTCCAGGAGCGTTACGTAGTGTCCTTCAGTTCAGGTTCTGCAGCCCTCGCTGCTCATGAAAGCCTGTCCTGATCTGCCAAGTGTTGTCTTTGTTCATGACACGCTCTCACTATTGTGCTCATGACAAGGGGATTTTACTCTAAAGCAAATATACCTGTTTATGTGCAAGTTGTTTACTGTTGTGACATTCAGTCAGTAAATAATTTTTGTAACATAGCACAGCTGCCAAAACACACAACACACAGCCTTGGCAACTGTGCCCCTTCTGTACCCAGTGCTGGGTCTGTGGCTCAGGCTAGTTAAATGAATGGGCCGGAGGGAAGCAGAACCTCACACTAAATTCATTATTTTGTATGTTTTTCTTTAGCTGAAGTGCCCCACATGCCACTGATGGCATGTTAGCCATGATGGCTCTGGGGAGCTCCAGAGTCCCTTTTAGCTGAATTTCCTCTAGTAACCAGGGCCATGTGCTCCTCTGCTGTGGGGTGTTGTGTGTATGCATGTACCCCATGTAGCTTCTGAACCTCTTATCCAACATCAAGAAGCCTGCCTATTTGCTGTTGAGGAAAGGAGCAGTTTCATGAGTGTCTTGAGAACAGGTAAGCAGCTGGAGAAGACCTGAAGTCAACTCTGTAGGATTCACATCCTGGGGAGGAAGTGAGGCTTCTTTGGTTTGCTGCTTGTAGAACCTCTTAATCTAACTTTACCACTTCTCAGGGAAGAACTGTTCTCCAGATGCCAGAAAAGATGATTAAAGAGGACTCTGAAATGCTTGCTTTGAACTCTTCAGAAATCATGACTAGTATCTGATAAGAGGATTAAGTGAACAACAGTTAGCGTCTTGAGTCCAGATCACTGAAGGACTCCATACACCTAGCAGGAGGAGATGCTGTGGCCAGATGCATGCCCAAGTAGTTACTCCTCTTTACAGTCCCATTCCAGTTTTGCAGGGTCTGAAGACCAGACTAGCCAACATGTTTCTGATGTTATTATATAAAAATTAGAGCATTTTCCTAGCATTGTTCCTGCCAAGAGCTCTTGCATGCTTGATTTCAGCATACTCCTTGATTCCCAGGAGAGTTTTCTCTCAAGCCAGTGCTGTTCTGGAGGCTAGGAAGCATTCTTGACCCTTCCCAGGGAAATCTTTATATTTTTTCTATAATGATTTACCAGGAGAAATGGAGTATGTCTGGGCATTAGAATGTGGAGCTCAAGAGACAGCTGGATTCCCATTTCCTCTTCCACGGCTCCTTCTTGTCTTATCCAACAAGTATGTACATGGTCCTCTTAAGCGGATAAAATACAGAGGCAGTGCTGGAAGCAAAGACCAGTCTGCAGAAACACCTTTCCCAACAGACAGGTTTATTAGTTATTAGATAAAAGATGGGCCATAATATATCCCTGACTCTTCAACTGTCTTCTGAACTGCCTGTGGCATTGTTCTCGTAGGATTAGGCAGCAACTGACTGAGATCTTTTCAGCAATTTGGATTCAGGTGCAATTTCCATCCAAGTCCCTTTTACACAGCGGGGAGCAAAAGCCAAAAAGTTGAGTTTGTGTTAAAATGTACTGACTTCACAGAGAAATCTGTCTGAAACTCCAACAAATGCTTTTGGTCATGCACAAAGAAGTCACACATACATGGAGAAGGGCCCTTTAGGCAAAACTGTAAGGCATTTTGGTCCCCAGCAGTTCTGAGGAATCAGCTGGGTACTTTGCAGGTTATCCAGCAGTGAATGCCTCAGCTCCTTTTGCTGCCGTCTCCTGTGTGGACTTTATCTTACATCCTTCCATTTGTGCCAAGTGAGACACAGCTAAGGTGAGCTTGTTTTCCATCCCCCTGATTTTTCCAGTATCTTCTTGTAGTCTCCTACTTAAAGCTACAGAGTTTCCGAAGAAAAAGAAATGCAAAAGCAGTGACTGTCTGCCTTTTCCCCCTGTGTTTTTTGTATCTTTGTTATCTGGGTGACTGTTTTGTCTGGTCTGTATCTGTGATACTATTTATATCTATATCTTGTGTTTCCTGTCCACACTCACCAGCACCACTGTAACTCCTGTTTTGTGCAGTGGTCTGGAAGTACAGATGTGCACACAGGCCAGAAGTTGTCAACGTCTCCTGTTTTTTAACTGGAACAACTAGGATAAAGCTCAGTGTGGATGAGCTTCCTTCACCAGCAATGGGGAGAAGCACATTCCCTCATGCTACAGCTTTGAATAGAAGGAGCTGCAGGTCTTTCTCTGGGTCAGTTTCAGCTCCACAGCCAGAGTGGAGAGTGTCCTTCCCATCTCCAGCCTTAGGGAAGGGGATTTTCATGGTCCCAAGAACCATGCCAGCCAGCTGGCTGGTGGTCCCAGGGGAGTTCTGCACCAGGCTGGCTCTCTCCCCAGCACAGAGCTGTTGGCTCCTCATTCCTCAGGACCTTAGTGGCTTCCGCATGAGCAGTGAGACTTCAGCCTCTAAATCTCTGCAGCATGTGGCACTGGCACCTTGCAGCCCAGACCATGGCCACAGCTGGACACAGTGTTTCATTTGGTGTTGGCAGTGGAGGTGACAGCAGCACAAGTTGCCTACTCCAGAGCAACCCTCAACACCCTCCTGTGGTGCCCCAAGCCCTATTTCTTCCACTTCTTCCCATTTTTAACAGCGCAGTCCTCGTTTTGCTAAGCAGAAGCACTTGCCTGACAGAAGCACGTACACCTACTCATCAGACCCACCTAGAACAAGAAAAACTTGACCTTTTTTTTTCAAAAATGAGGTCTCAGTATCCTAAAAGTACCTTTCAAATGCAACTGCAGGATCTGCATAATTGAAACTTTTTCTCTAATCTCATTACTTCCCTCAGGCTGTTCCTGACAAGCGGAGATTATAAATGAGAGTTTGTAGTAAACATAGCTAAAATAAAAGGTATCTTTAATATTTTTGCAATATATGCAAAGCAGTTTGGGCATGAGCACAGAGAACTCATTTCTATTTCACCTCAAATACCATTAGGTTTATTAAATTAGGAGTGACATTAATCCTAGAATTTACCCAGATCTTTTTGTGATTTTGCATTTGTCATAACGGAAAGTTCTCACTAAATATTTCTCTATACCTCTAAATAATATTGTCTGTCATGTAATATTTATCTCCGGTTTTCCTCAGTGTTTTTGTATCAGAACTGAAAATGAGCTATCAAAGAAAATAAAATGAGACTGAAATACCAGTCCTTTGTATTAAATTTAACATTTGGCTTCTGTCCCAGAGTTTTCCACATCCATATTAGAATCAGATGGTAGCGTAAGATGAAAAGATCTCCTGGATGGGTTTTATTCTGATCCTAATTAAAGGGCTGATAACAGACTGAACGCAAGATACTGATTGTAGTAAAAAAAAGCCTGTCTAATATCAAAGGCTGGATGGACAAGCTGACATGTATTATTGTTAGGCCTTCCTTCTTGATCACATTTCAGTATCGTAAAATCATTCTGCTAGTGGATGTGACATATAAAAACTTCAGTGTGAGAACAAAAAGCCCAGGCTGGCAGGTATTACTGCTGTGCTAACACACTTAGTAGCTGACCATAAGCCAAGGAAAGGGTTTAATATCAAAAAGTATTGTTGGTGACAGCACAGTGTAGCTATATTTATTTTATTCTCAACTATTTGCATTCATGAAATACACTGCCTTGTCCTGACTTACCTGTGAAACTGGTATCACATGTGATGTGACAGCATAGGGCAGTCCCACTGGTATTGCTCAGCCTTCTTCAGAAGTTGTGCATCCTCTGCCCTATCCACAAACCAGCACTTGCCCCAGATTCCTTTGGCTGTCTGGAGACAAGAAGATCAAAGAGACCTGAATAGTTTTCAGAAAGCAATTTTCTCTTTACTCAAATCAGCTTTGTATAGTTCTTGTGTATTATTTGGCTGAAATTGTACAAACATTTGCAGGCTCTGGGTGTTCTATGCGAAAACAATTACTTCTGATAAAATGAAGGAATGTGCTTTCTGGTATTGCTGTTCTGCTGTAGTGGAGACTGTGAGCATGATATTGGAGCAATAAATTAGATTTTGCAAAGCAGCATTTCTGTAGGGAGTCTGCTGCTTTAGACCAACAGGCTATAATCAGCATTTTTCAAGGGGATATTTTGCCTGTGTTTTTTGCAGTATCTTCAGCAAGAGAAGTAGAACAGCAATTGCAGACTGCATTGACTCTTCATTTCAGCTTTTGATCACAAAAGCTATTGAAGAATAAATATGCTTTGTAGGTATTTTATGCTGCTTTTCTAAATGCACCTTTTTAAAGGCTGGTATGTGGTTTGAACTTACAGGAAGAGAATCATTTCACTGGCACTGGCTGTTTACAGCATCAGCGTCAACATTTGAGCTTATACCCAGTTCTCCTTTTACACTAAGTGGAGAGAAATGTGCACATTTAGAGGAGTTTAGTTAATTAATCTGATTATTTTAGAAATCTTCTTTCCAGTGAGAGAGTTTGTGTTTTAGAAGAGTCTATTTCTCTTCTCAGCAGTAATTAATCCTAGCATATTTAGTTCAAGAGGGGTTATCTGTAGTTAGGTGAGCTGGATCTCACACAGCATGTTTCTGAATAGCACTGTATTCTCACTTGGCTACTAACACTGTTTGTATGAATACTTTCGGGATTTTATTTTAATCACCAGATTATTCTAGGGAACACATAAAGAGATCAGTTGTGTTTGTAAGAAATGCTTGCTTCAGTCCCTACAAGATTTTTACTGATGATAATTACAGCTATCTTAATGCTTCCTATGAAAGCTGCTTTGGTAGTTGAATTGATCCTGTCCTCCTCAGGTAACAGTTTAGTGCAAAACATCTCTTTGGATGAAGAGTGCATTCTCTTGGGTATGTGGACAATCCTATGGGACTAAACATCAGGCAAAAATCTCTGAGAAAAAATGGGACCTCCTTGCGTTCTCCTGAAAACATCTTCAAGGAGCTCAGATGAATGGAGCTGTGGCACATACATGCCTGCTTTCAGGAGTGCTACAAGAACTGGGCTGAGGGATAAAGAAGCATAGCTTGTATTTGTGAACACTGTTGATGCCCTGTTCATTTGGGTTCACCTGAACCATGCTTATAGATTAATTCAAATAGAGGAAAAGCCCTCAAGGCTGGTCTCCTCAAGATGAGTTTGCTATACATGACAGGGCAGAATAGGTAAGTAGCATCTTAGGACAGAATTTCCTTTGAACAACCCTCAGAAGAAAAAAAGAGTAATACCTATTAAGTAAGAGATCAAAGTTATTTCTGAAGTGTATAAATGGAATCACAGAATAGGAGTAATAAGGAATTATTGGTCCCATGTTTGTCACTATATCATACTGGTGCAAACACATTGAGGATGATGGCTGCTGGAAACAGGTTCCCTGAAAACCTTTCTTGTTCACTACCATGAAATCTATAATTACTTCTGGAAGTCTTGGCTTTGGTGTACAGTTCTGATGTCTGGATTACTGATGTCCAAAATCATAAGGCTCCCTAGCATGGTCTACTGAGCAATAGTTTTCTTCTGATTAATCTTCTGGTTCATTACATAATTAATTTTTCTAGGTAAATATGTATTCTGTTTAATTAATTAATTCTTTCACCTCAGCCTTGCTCATGCTTATTCCCTCCTTTGTCAATGTCTCCCATTAACTCTTGCAGCATTGCCTAGTGACACGCATGCTTTTTCTTTCTCTTTTTTTTTTTTCTTTCTCTCTTTTACAGACATACCTGAAGTTGCACCATGCATTTTGAAGATGTCACCGACTGATCAGCAGTTGAACAAGCTGGCGAGGAGGCTGGGACCTGAATGGGAGCATATAGTTTTGTGCTTGGGTTTGTCCCATACTGACATCTATCGATGTAAAGTCAATCACCCTCACAACCTGCAGTCGCAGATCGTAGCTGCATTTGTCCTGTGGAAACAGCGTTTGGGGAAAAAAGCGACAATCCAAAGACTGCACGCCAGTCTGATGGCAGAGGAAGTGGATCCTTCGGTGATACAGTACATGCTTGAGTGAAAACATGCTATTTATTCAGTGCTTCCACGCATTTCATTAAATTAAGTGAAGAGGATGGAAATGTATGTTGAAGATCGGATGTCTCAAACTGTAAAAAATGTGAGATTGGGATCTGTGATTTTATTAAGCTTAAACATTCCAGTTTTCTGTGGCATCTTATGACTTGTAATTCTTTTCATGCCAGATTAATTTTTAGCAGACATTAAAAAATGGATCACTCTTTCCTGTTCCCTTTTGTGCTATTTCAGTGGGGATATAGGGTGACAAAGTTCTTGCAAGCAGGCAGGCCTGCAGTGAGTTCAGCAAGGTTTTTGATTTCACCGAGGGAACAAGACTTGGTTTCACTTATTTTCTGGACTATGTTGGAGTCTTTTTACTGCTGTTTCATGCTAGTTCCCTGATATTATAGCAAGAAATGAGACTAATCACCATTACTAATTTAACAATTTTACAACAGTTATTGCAGGTGGCTAATTTCACATTTATAAAAGTTTCACCACATACAGTTTCTTGCTAGGATAGATGGCTGTCACTTTTGTTTGCCACTGAAAAAGGTCCTAAGTGGAAGTAGCAGGGCTGTAGCATGCTTGTGAGGGTTTCTGCTGTTATTATTTAATGGGTGTAGGTTTCTGCAGGCAGGCCCTATGTGCATATGCCATGTCACAAGTGGGGAGTTCTCAAGGAAGACACACAGTAGAAAAGTGACCAGAAGTAGGCAAGAACCAAGTAAACTGAGCAAGAAGCAGCCTAAAAAAGGAGACAGCTTCTAAGTTGTCCATAAATAAACTGGGAGACCTTCTGGTGCCTGCTGAGTCTTTGAACTGTGCTCTGTATCCAGGCAATCTTGTTTCATGATGAGGTCAAACATCCATAGGCATGTTGCTCTGATCACTGCACACCCAACAGGATAGTGAATTTTGCAGGTCCTTTCTGGTCAAGATGAACTTCCCACTATTCTCCCTCCAGCTTTCCTCAGCTTTTCCTCAGCTCATTTACTTTTTACCAGCTTTTCTGCACCTCACAGGGCAGTTTTGGCACTGCTGTCCTCAGTTCTTCGCCAGTGTAATTTTACCCCCAATGAAGATAAGATTTTATACAGAAAAACGGTAAAGTTTGTGCTCTTCTCCTCCTCCCCTTCTGTCATGGAGATTTTGTTCCTGCTGGGAAAAAATACTGAGATTTTTGCTGACCAGGCAAGTGGGGATCAGTCTGCAGGATACCCAAAGGCAATGGGAGTGACCAGCTGCTCTCTGAGGCCTAAGGCTAAAAGGCAGAATACATTTTAATTCTCCCTGAGCAGTTTGCTGTACAGTAAATGAAGAACAGAATTTTCATGCTGAGTTTCTAGGTCTATTTATGAATAAGTTACTTTAGACTGTTTCATCTACAGAGTCATTGCCAAAGAACTTCCCATCCTGCAAAATTTGCTCTAATTTCACAGCTTAACAGCCTTGTCTGAAGTCTTTACTGGGGCAAGAATGAACTTTATTGCTTTTTATTGTTTAAAATTTGTTAGTTTTATACCTAAATTTTGAAATACATAGGAAATTAGAAAAGACAGAAAGATTTTAAAGAAATCCTATGTGCCTTGGTTTTTAGAAGCATAGAAACAGAAAACATATCCTGGCAGGATCTGGCTCCTGCAGGTTCTGAAGCTATCTGGTAATATTTTGGTTTTAATCTTCTGTATACAGTTATGACCCTGAGTAAACTGTGATACTGTTATACCTCACTCAGATCTTAACTACTCCTATTCAGATCTCAACTATTCATATCCTGCTTCCAGAGATTAATTATATCAACAAATTCCAGATAAACAAGTTAAATTAATTTAGGGTTTGGGATTTATTTATTTTTTCTGTTTCACAATGCTTTAATGCCAACATGTTCTTTTTTAGGTGGAAAACCATCCCAGAGCAGGTGTACAGACATTTGGCAAATTCATATGAGTACAGCCCAGCACAGGGAGTGGGATGAGGACTTTGAAGCAATTCTGCCAGTGAGATTGACAGGAGCATGGTTTGCATATTAGGGAGGAGAGGCAAAGCAGTCTTCCTGACAGCAGTTTGGAGGAAACAAAGTTAAAGATGGTTGACAGGAGAAACTGCTGAAAATGTGATTTAGAGGAAGCAGTTGACTCCCAGTGTCATAAATGTAAGTACCTTATCTTGTTCTGAACCAGCAAGGACCAAGTCTGAGCACAAGACTGGTCTTCAAGGCAGTTCATCCCCAGTTAACCCAGAATGATCACAGTGCTCCAAGGAGGCAACCAGTCTGGACAGTAAAGCAATGTAATGGGCACACTTACAGGACCCTGGTACCTTCTTCTCTGGGTGAACTTTGCATTTCATGTTCTTCATTTCATGAAATCATAGGATGGTTTGGGTTGAAAAGGACCTCCAAGATCATCTAGCTTCAACACAACTGCCATGAGCACCTTTCAGTACACCAGTTTGCTCAAAACCCCATCCAACCTGGCCTTAAACACTTCCGGGAATGAGGCATCCAAACATCTCTGGGCAATCTGTTCCAGTGCCTAATCACCCTTATAGTTAAGAATTTCTCCCTAATATTTAATCTAAACCTACCCTCTTCCAGTTTGAAGCTCCTCCTTATCCTATCACTACATGTCCTTGTAAAAAGTCCCTCTCCAGCTTTCTTGTAGGTCTGTTTCAGGTACTCGATGATGCTATAAGGTCTTCCCTTAGCCTTCTCTTCTCCAGGCTGAGCAGTCCCTACTGTCACAGCCTTTCCTCACAGGAGAGGTGCTCCAGCCCTCTGGTCCTCTTTATGGCACTTCTCTGGACTCCAGTGCTTCTATGTCCTTCCTGCGTATGGACTCCAGAGGTGTTAGCAGCACTCCAGCTGGGGTCTGACAGCGGAGAAGAGGTAGATAATCACTTCCCTCAACCTGCTGACCATGGCTGGCCAATGTCAGGTAATCCATAAATAATATACTTCAGAATCTTTTTAATGGTTAAGAAAACAACCTTCAGTAGATAGGAAATTTCATGCCAGATAAGGCTTCCTTTCAAGATGGGGATCTGTCTGAGCATCTACTATGGGCTACTGGAAACCTGATAAGTGAGTATCATATCAGGTAATTTCTCCAGTTTCTTTAGGTGG
The DNA here is from genome assembly GCF_971803275.1 of Cyanistes caeruleus. Taxonomy (NCBI): domain Eukaryota; kingdom Metazoa; phylum Chordata; class Aves; order Passeriformes; family Paridae; genus Cyanistes; species Cyanistes caeruleus. The sequence goes on along the minus strand of NC_141704.1, from coordinate 38,313,908 downwards.
GCTAAATGGTACAACCCTTGCACCTGGTACTAAAATTACAGGAGCCACAGCTAGACAAAGATTATAAAATCTGGCCTCTCATATTGTAGAGCAAAGCATGTAATTCATAATTTATAGTTGCTTTCACATTCCCAGGGCCTAAATGAATGCTCTAATACTTGAGTTGCATATATTGGAGGGGTTTACTTGTTTTATGAGATTGTTTCCATTGCTGTTATTTTAAAATTCATGGAAATGTTCCTATTAGATTCTTCATTTTTATTAAAGCTTGTTTTTGCACTACACAAATGCAGGGATACATTTAACTGACAGTAGTATTCCTTTAACCCAGTGGATTTTTCCATCCACTTAAAAAATATTTTTCTATTGTATGTAATGCATTATTTTGCACAAGGATGCAATTAGGACAGTTTAATTCTTCAGATGTATAGTAAGGCCTCTTATTCTCTCATAGAACACTCAGAAGATCTGAAAATGTTTAATTTTTTCTGCTAATTTAAGAGCAAATATTATTTAATTAAATCTCATGGACAAGCCTGCAACTTGAGTGTTATTCAGGACCAAGACAACTCAGTGAGTTTCCCCATCTCTCCCTTTACCTCAAACTCTCTTGTGCCAAAGTTTGGGTGATGACAGGAGACCTGCACAGGGGCTCCTGTCCTCCCTGCCCACTGTGCTTCCAGGGTTGGTGCAGGGGGCAGGCTGGCTTCCAGGGGAACCCCAGTTCCACCGTTTCTGGTGAAGTGCACAGCCACTTTGGGCTCTGGGATGGAGTGTGAGTTTGGCAAAAGTGAGCCAGAAGAAACTTCTCTCTGATGTGTTTAGGTTTCTTAATCAATATTGAAAAATCCTCACTAGTGAAGCTTGGTATTATCGGTATCTACTTATTTGTGGCAGAGTTTAGGAGCTCCAGGACAGGAAAGCATAAAATGTGGCCACTTCTGGTGCTTCAAATGAAACAGATGGCATAGCTTGCAGTCCTTGGAAGAAGTCATCATTGATTTTCTTCCTTGGTCTCCAGAGGAGACTCTGACATCCCATTTAACTCTTCTGAGTGGTAAATAAGCTCTATAAAACTGTTTTGTACTCTGCAAGTACAGGTGGACCCTTAGCATGGCAATAGGCGAGACCTAAGAGCACTAATTTTCACCTGCATAAGCTGTATGAATAATCACAAAGGAAGGATCTTCTCAGGGTAAAAGCATGTCAGACTGCCAATGAAAATGCATTCATGTGTTAACCACTTCTCCCAGATATAGTGAGGGAAATTTCCATCAGGAGTCATATTTTATGATGGCCATTGATCTATGGAATAAAACATTTTGCAAAAGTCTGAAAAAATAAACAATGTTATATTATAGTTAAAGAAAATAAAAGGTATGCTCATCTAATGCTAAATGTGGTCATGCTGCAAATTTTGTTTCTTATTGGAAATGAAAACAGCCTTTGAGAGCTAATATATAAATATATAAAGCTGTTTATAAGCTTCCATATTCTCCATAGACAAAGACCAATGTCAAGACACAGTAGAAGTAGAGCTAAAAGGACAGTTGATAAAACCTTTGTCTATTTACAGTGAAGATTCAAAATCTTTGTCCAAATTTCACTAAATTAAAAGATTTTTAAGTTTCAAGGTGTCTTACTGCCACCTAAGATCTAAAGATATAAAAATAAATTCAGTGTTCTGGCTTTTTCCCCACCCTGAATGCAGTGTCTTTTTTAACTGCTTACCTGAGAAAAATGAGCATTTTCCAGAAACAAAAATACGCAGATTAAAAAATTAGTATGTGTTTTAGCAGAATTCACCTCTGAACCTAGCATTTTAGTTGTGGAAAAAGATTAATTGCAATTTTCCTTTGAAACTGGTGGGTAGAGCTGATGATGGCACAGGAAGATTCCTGTCTCTTCTGCAGGAGGAGTCTGCATTAAAACATCTGTATGTGATACAGGTACCATTTCTGAAACTGATGTCTGGTCCAAGCCCCAACAGTAAAAAGACAAAAAGTCTCTTATTAACGTCAGTGCACTTTGGATTAGGCCTTCTTTAATTGGAACCTGCTGAGGCATGGTACTTTTACTATCTCCTTTTGAAAAAGCAGTCTTTTTGGATTTGAGGCAATCAAAAAGAAAGGCAGTTTTGTGGATGTAATAAGCATTCTAGGCTATGGGGTCCTCTTTTCACTGCCACAAGTACTACCTTGCACTGTTCACTTCAAAGTAAATGCCATGAAAAAGGAAAAAAACTCAGAAAAGTGGAACCATTCAACAAAGCATATCGGTAAGTCTCTAAAACCAAGATAATTTTGGGTTTTGCAATGAGAATAATCCCATAAAACCTGGGATTTGATGGCTCAGGAGATCATTAATACGTTCATGGAGTTTTCCACCTTGAGATCAAGGTTGCAAAGCCACCAGGTTGACCCAAAAGAAGCACAATGTAATAGAAATCTGTGGGTTTTCTTCTTTTTTTGCAACTTTCACATCTGACCCACACAGAACCAGTCCTTGCTGTCAGACTTGGGAACGGGCAGGCAGGATCAAATGAGCCAAGCACTTGAACTGGCCACAGTCCATGAGAAGGACAAATCCAATAGATCCTGGGGCAGGGGTTCTGTGCTTTGCTGTGGCTGCTGAGATTTGTGCAGAGAGGCCACCGGGTTCTCAGGATGACAGCCAGACCTTCACCACACCAGCAACAAGTTCATTCACATGGAGAGGATGCACAGAGACCTCCTTAGCAGCTCCTTGCAGCACGTGCTCAAAGGCCCTTTCACTGGCTGGTGAGTTATTTCTCTCTCGTGAGGGCTGTCCTGTGGAATGTGTGCCTAGGCATAATATTTAACTGCCCAAGGTCCTGTTGCTGCATGACAGAGTCACCTCCATGAACAGGCTCAGGGCAGGTTAGGACAACATCTTAGCTGGGAGCACTGCTCAAGCTTAGCACCCATCAGCAGTGTTCCTAGTTGAAGATGTATTTCGGAGTCAGGCTTAATTTTTGGTTAACAATATATTTTTTCTTAAATTCAGAACTGATCTAGCACTTCCTCTCTGGTTTGGGTTCTCTGCTTGTAGAAGGAATTTTTCCCTGCTATTGGGATGCTTGCACTTGGTCATTTGGTAGCTGTCAAGTAAGCCTGCCCAGTGGCATGAAGCCCAGGTGCGGGCCTCAAATGTTAGTCTTTCTTACTTTGAAAATGTGCAATTATTCTACTACCTGCAACTTCTGCATGTCATTGTTCACTGTGTTTTCAATCATAAGCTATTTTATTGTTATTTATTATACTTGTCTATCTTTGTAACACTAACTTTGGGTTATCCCGAAGTCAATCATTCAGTTCTCCTTGCAAACTAGAGTGGGGTGTTTGGGGTTTTTTTTTACATGTAAACTGGACTCCATTTTCTAGGAAGCAGGTACACAGAGATTCTTACACTGCTTCAATGTTTACTTTGATTTTTTTTAGTGGTACTTTCTCCATCAGGAGGGTTAAGCTTCCCAGCTTCACCTTGTGAACTCCAGGAAGGGGCTGGGAGCATTTCCACTTGGTTGAGACCAGTCAGGATGAGCCAACAACTACATCTGCCACCATGGCACCTTAACTGGAGTAGTGCTGGGGACTCATGACTCAGTCATTGCCCTTGAAAGCCCAACAGGCACACAGCACCCCTGTAAAAAAAATGATATAAAGACATACTAGGAGGAAAAATATAGCATTTAATTTAATTATCTAGAGCAGGCACACCTCAGTGAAACTGCTTTTTATGAGGTACTTTTATTTTTATGGATATATTTGATAGGCTTTATTTAAATAAGAAAGCAATTGAGTAACTAGAGCATGTGGAGACTTCTGATAAGGATCCGTCTTTCAGGTTATTAAACAAACTGCATAGCAAGTGCTCAATTATTCTTCGAAATGCTTAAGCAACACCTTTTGTTCAGATTCCCATCTAGAATTACCTCCCAGTAAGTTGCCTCCCAGTAATTTCCAAGAAGCAGCATGCGAACAGCACACACCCGTGTTCTGGATAATAAAGACTTCTGAGAAAAATTTCAGGATTAATAAACAAGCCACAAAGAGACCTGGGAAACCAAACCTTCTGAAGGAATTTTACTTGCCTCTCACTGAGGTCTCTGTGGCATTGGGTCTGATGTCTGCATGTGAAATGAGCCCTAATAATTACATATTCTTGCTCTCCATTTCTGGTCCTGACTGCAACGTTTGAGAAACCACTTTACATTGCACCTTGTGATGCAGACTTTTGGTGAGCAAATTTTGATGAAGGCGTAGTGAGCCTGAGATTGTGTACACTCAGGGTTGCTGTCAAAGCAAGCAGCCATTGCATGGCAACCAGGAGCCTCAAAAACCTCTGCAGAGCAAAAGGAGCTCTGAGAAGCATGGGTGTGCTTCTCAGTCATGGTACAAAGTATGTCAACATGAGCCTTGAAGAGGCAACCAGAGGTTTATGTCCTTGTGATACACTTGGGTTTTCTCACCCAGCACCGAATATGTGGGTCCCACAGAACTCTGAAAAAAGGAAATCAACTAAACCTCTGAAACTAATTGTCTAAAGCAAGAGCCCCATAATATCAGCAGACAAGAGTAATAACAAAGATCTGGAGAAAATCACAGAGGAAATGAAGTCCTGAGTTTGGCTGACCAGTTTGCTGTGAGTTTGAAGTCTGTGATTTCTCTGTTTCAGCTGTAGACTGAGCTCCCTGTGACTGGTTGGTGGTTTCCCTGCTTCCATGTCAGCTTGGGCCTCTGGGGAGTCAGCTGTTGTGCATCTGGTAAAGGCAGGGAATAGCAAGCAGGTCAGAGAGGGACGTGTGTGCATAAGGATGTAGAGGACATAAATAAAGGAGGTCAAGAGAGGAGGGAATATGCTTCAGAGCTCCCAGAGAGCTCTCTCCCAGTGCTGCTCCAGGTCCCTGCCTTCTGGTCCCCTGTGCCAGCAGATGCCAGAGAAAGTAGGATTTTTCTTTCTCTTTTTTTTCTCTTCTGAGTCAGACATTACCAACACAGATTTAACTCTGAAATCCAGCTGACAGGATGGCTCCAGGTTTAACATGCTTTCCTAGAAGGGACAATTTTCACAGGTGCAGAGCCACCATTGCCCTACCACACAGGGGACAGGACTGCTCTGACAGTATCAGGACATGCACCATGCAGGGCTGGACAATGAGGTTTGGCCATCCCATCCAATGGGTTTTCATCCTGATGGTTTTCAGGCCATGGGTTGGGAACAGGTCTAAATGCCCAAGCTATTGGGTGCAGTTCTGGTGGAGTTGGAGCATGGGAAGGTCAGGCTCCATTGGCTGGAGGATCCTGCTTGGTCTGAGGCTGTGAGAGGCTTGCCCAGCTCTGGTATGGGCCTATGAGTCAAAGCGCAGCCTTGTTTCAAGACACTGGGAACCAAAATAGCTGGTTCCTTGGGAACCAAAATAATTCAATGAAGTATCAGCTGCTTCAAAATCCCTCACAACTGTCCCATCTTACAAATGCAGGTTGTTCTCTGAAGTTTTATAAAATCATAGAATCTTGGAATAATTTGGGTTGGAAGGGACCTTTAAAGGCCATCTAGTCCAGCCCGTTGCAATCAGCTGGGAAACAATTAGACCAGTTTGCTCAGAGACCTGTCCAACCTAGCTTTGAATGGACTGGGGCATCTACCACCTCCCTGTGCAACCTGTTCCAAACTTGGAAGAGAGTAAGGGGTGAGTGCTAGGCCCAGTACAGAGGCCTGTGTTCCTGCTCATTCCTCATGGCGCCTTTTTGCTGTTTGCCCAAGCTGGTCCTGATGCATGGCCAGTACCACTGTGCCTCCCCTACCATGGAGGAGTGGGTTTGTGTAGACCCTCAGGGTGAACCACAGTGGCTCATATTTCTGACGAGCCCTGCAGAAATCCAACGGTTGAGTTTAAGCCATCCGTGCAGTGGTGAATGCCATCTCCAGGCAGACATTTCTCAGATGATGCCATTGCATTCTCCTACATGAACATGTTGGTGAACACTTATGTTTTTAAGGGCTATTACAGCAACAAAGTAGGAGTGCTGAACAATAGCAAGCTAGAAGTGCAGCTGATCGAAAGAGGCAAATGCAGGGTTGCCGCATTCACTGCTGTGACCTCTCCTGGGTTCATAAGCTTGGTAGGAGAAAGAGGAAAAGAAGAATGACACTGTTTGACAGTGGCTATAACTAACATGGTAGGAAAAATCCAGACCTAATGTATAAGAAATGATCATATGGGATAACAGAATTGCTCATCTGTTAAGCATTACTAAATGCTTACTATACTAAGCATTGCTGATCTCCAGGAAATGTACCTAGGTGAAGCTGAAGATTTTTAAATCTAAAACTGATGGTATAAATCAAACTCTCTTTAGGCTCCTGCAACAAGAGGAGAAAAGGAAATTGCTTTTCAGCCCAGAAAGCATGCTCCTGGTAACTGATAAACTGGCTGTGACTCTCTGCAGAATGCATGATGAATAGCGAGAAAGCAAATACCAGAACTATAACAAGACTCCAAAATGACATAGGGAATGACAGCAGCTGTTGCTGGAGAAATGTGGGGCCACAGGAGATCCCTGTGGGATGGAAGGCAGCGGGTAGGAGGGGAAACTGCACCATATATGTAAGGGAACTGCACCATATATGTAAGGGACCGGAGAGTACCTAGTTTGGAACTGTTTATCATCCAGGGGCTTTCATGTGTTACTGTAGCTGCTTAATCCTGGAGCCAGAAGAGATACGCAAGGAAACACAAAGGTACTGACACAGCCAAAGATGCACCAGCCAAAGATGAGCTGCAGCCTTACTGAGGTGGTGAATGAGGAGGATGGGAACCTGAAGAAAAGAAACCCTACAAGATGGAGACCTGACATCATCCCTTCATCAGCTTCACTGACTTTCACCAGCTAATGATCAGGCATGTCTTCTACACTTCTATGGACAGCAGAATGAAGATGGGCCCTACACGCAGGCAATTCAGCCCACCTGTCAGGTAGAAGTGCATGATAACTTCTAAAAGAATCTCTTTTCCACCAACTGTTGAAGGAGCATAGATGACTAGCTTTGGCCAAACATTTGGTGTTAGAAAGCCAAAGGATTTATCTAACTATAGACATCTCCCACTGTGACACCTACATCAGAGCTGATCCCTGTCACATCCTTTTACAGTCAAGGGAGAGAAGGCAGCGCCTTTTGGGTGTAATTCATCTACCTTTTCTTATACTTTTTTCTAGGATGAGATGAATTCACACCCCAATGACTATAAATGATGCCCAGATCAGCCTTAGGTGTGTACATTAATTGAGATCACATCCCTTGTGTCAAATTAAATCAATCCCCCCCAACCCCACCAAAGTACTGATTTTTGAGACAAAGTGTTTTCAGCTCCTAATGCTTCTGGCTGCCAATGCTGTTGGCTGCTGTAATAATGCTGCCATCTCACCAGCTGTGAATGTCCTGACAAGGTGAATTTCAGGGAGGCCTTTCTGGGGGTAATAAAGGGTTCATGTATCCAATAAAAGGAAATTGAAACTTGCAAGACAAACTTCCTTGGAGAAATACCTACTCTGTTTGTCTAAACAGTTCCTGCCCAGCAAGAGGGATTCTGGAACAAAATGCAGCCTTGTAATTGAGTTCTGGTCCCAGCTGTGTAAAAACACAGAGTGGATCCCTACTACAAAAATAGATCTTTTGGAGGAAACCAGCAAAGACAAGGGTGTCAAATAAAGGTGATAAAATGCTCAGCAGTACATCATTACCATGACCAAGTCACTTGCACTCCTGAGCAAATACATTCCCTTTTGGGCCTTGTGAGAGGTTTAGTAGCTTGGCTTCACCCCACCACCTCCGCCACCCCCTATAGCCTTTCTTGCTCGAATTTTAAAAGCTTGAATTTGGAATAGGCTTGCTTTTCCTCATGTCTGTATGTCTCACCTCAGTGCCATTAAAAGTCATGACACGTAACAGAGAAACAGCTGTGCAGGAAACTTCAGGCATCTGTTTAATATTAATTGCATGTATTCCTAAAAAGTCATAGCATGTTTTTAAAATTTCAGTGCACATCTGGTGCGTCACTGCTCAGGGCTTTTTTTTAATAGGTTTTATCTGTGAGTCATTGAAAACTATCAGCCACAAGCTGTCCAGATACTAAGGAGATGCACAGGCAAGTAAAATGGAAGAGATGTTTTTAAATAGCTCTAAAAACTCCCAGCTCTGAACAAAATCACAAAGCAACACTGACTGTTAGGTGCCCATCAGCAGACACCAAGCTATAGGAAATCTAGGTTTAGGCGAGGATATTCTATTCATAAACACTATATGGTTTAAAAGATACATCTTTCACATGAATCCAGTCCCAGAATGTAGGCTAGGATTTCTTTTTCAGCTAGAGGACAGTCAGTTCTCCTGCAGTTACTCAAAACCCCACAGCTTGTCCCATTTCTGCTATACCACTTCCCCACTCTTACCCTGACTTACTTGCATTTAGCCATAAATGGCTTTTCCTGCTGACTCAGCAAGTCTTGCATAAAGAAAAGTGGTCTCTAGTGGATCAGGTGAAAGGTGTGTTCTTCAGGTAGACATTGCTTTGCAAAGCTGCCTCTTCTAGGAGGCCCTCCCACTGCTCAACATTGCACTAGAATGGAGGGCCATGGAATTGCAGCCTCCACTGCCAGGGTGGGAACCCCAGACCCTGGGGAAGGCATGGGAGCTGGTCCCACTGGCATCTGTGAGCTCCTTAAAATTAATCTTTGGGAAGCTTTTTAAGAATGAATAAATGAATGATTGAATGAATGCTTGATAAAAGACTCTTGCATATTTTTCTGTATGTCCACCCCCTAGGAGGCAAGGACCCCAAAAAATGTTGCTTTGAATGACTCCTCCTTTATTTTAGAGATATTTTTCTTTTTTCAAGAGTTCCTCTTCCATACTTCTCATGACAGAGTGATTCTCACTGTCAGCTGTTTAAAATACTTGCTGAGTGGTGACAACCAGTAATTAAGTCAGTAACAAATGATGGTTTGAGATGTTTATTAATGCCTCTAAAAAAGCACTAGAAAACACAGCTTTGGAAAAACACAGCTTTGCCAATGTGGCAGAGCAGGTGCACCCCACAATGAGCTCAATTTAGAGAAATACAGCAGTAGGTCTACAGTGCATGCATGCCTGTGGTTCCCATCAGTGGATGAGAAGACCCATGGGAGCTGAGGCAAGGGAAATGAGGGAGGGAAGCCATGGGCATGGTTCCCATCCCAATGGACATGCTGCAGCAGGCAACTGCACCCACGCATAAGAGGGTGGTTATGGGAGAAATCTTCCTCAGTCCCACACTTTGGAGGTAGAGAGCAAAACCTAAAGAGTAAAGGCACATTCCTGTACTCAGAAGGGTTACATCATCCCTCTGAAAGAGTTTCTCTAGAATGAACCCTTCATTTCACACCTTCCCTCATCCCTGGGGAAAGTCCTTGTTTTGGGCTGCACTTTAGGGTTCGTTCTTGTGTTTACAATGGGGTGACCGACCAAGAGTGTTATGGTTTTCTTTCACAGGCTTCTAGTTTGAAGTCAGTGGCTTGTGTGCTCAGGGTCACCCCCCTTGCACCGCTCACCACTAAACAGGGGCAGTGATTTTACTGTCGCCTTGAAACAATCCTTTGGATTTTTCAATCAGCGAAAATTCGCCGTATCTAAGAGCAGGAAGGTAGGGTTGCTCCAGGTTGCTCCAGAGGCACTGGGAATGAGTGTCCACTGCGTGTTCACCCCTGTTTGCATTACTACCACAAAGGAGTTCCTTCCAATCCTCATTTTTTAATCTGCAGTTGTATGCTAAAGTAGTTCTAGGAACTCACAGGCTGGAGGAGATAAGCACTGGGCCACTGGGGATCAAGGAGGGGGCAATAAGGAGGGAAATAAGGGGAAAGGATAGCTTCTCTGAGCCTCTGCCTGAAGACTTGGTGGATCTGTTCTGGCAGCTGTTTGGACTGAGTGTGTTTTGTCTTGATATTCTTACACATGTAGATGAAATTTAACTCCTGTCAGTGTGCAAGTACATTGTTTGTGGATAACACTGAAGTGGGACAAAACAGAACCGGCAAAGCATTGTTTAAAAATCATTTTAGTGAACAGCTGCATTCACAGACTGCAGAAGAAAAAGAAAAACATTATTTAACCTGCAGAATCACTACAGCCCAAACGCAGAGTCAAGGACAGCTCTTTGTGCCCCATCCTAGTCCAACACCTAGGCTGTACTTCCAGGGCTTTATCCATCTCAAAGCATTGAGGATGGACATGAAGACAAGCCCTGCTCTTGCTCCTCTCCGGGGCAGAGAGCATTACGTGGCTGCTGTTGGTGGTAACAGCGCATACCTTCTGGGTTGCGCTGTTACAGAAGCAAAGATCCTTCAGCAAGATAAGGAGCTATGTAGGCCAGAATTAAAATCATCCAGCCATGCTAAATCTCTCTGAACATGGATATAAAGTACCTATTGTGGGCAGAAGGGCAAGCCTGACCCTGAAGCTCAGATGCAGTGGGGTCCTAAGCTCTCCCTTGTCTGCAGCCAGGCTGGTTGGGACACTGCAGAGTCAGGCTATGACAGTCTGCATGGAGCAAACTTAAGTGCTTTTCTAAAATGAAGCAACTTTCCTCCCTGATTGGTGACCTGAGGGCACAGTCCTTGGCAGTCTCTACATGCCAAAACTGGTAAACAGAGGTTAGGGAGGTTGAATGACTGTCCCTGCTCCCAGACCCTCCCCATTGCCATTGGCAGGAGTGTCCTGGCACATGGCAGCGCTTCTTCACCCTGGGTGGGAGTGCCAGCGAGACATCCTGATCTGCCCTGGCTCAGGTTGGGCTGTGATCGTTGTCCAAGACCTTTTCCTGAGTTAGCAAGAGATGCCAGGATCCGCCCCAAAAACAGTGAAGGGAATAGATCTTCCTTGGCAATTACCACCAGAAACAGGTTAAACACAGGAGAAGCTCAAAGGAAATCACCCAACATGGATCTTGGGTTTTTCCCTTGCCAGAGAGCCTCTCCTTAGGCAACTTTCTCCTAGGATATCTTCACCCTGAGCTTCCTCGCTGCTGGCAATCAACAACATGACGCAAAAGCTAAAAGCCCATTTCTGGCATATGCTTGTATCAGGAAAAAACAGGGACCGCTCATGTCCCCGTGTTCCTGACTGCCACACACACGCCTGTCTCCATTTGTGCACAAGATTTCCATGGCACTGTGCGTGTGTGCAAAGGGGGCAGCTCTGTAATTTACTGCCTGTGGACGTTTGCCTTCATGCAGCAATTGTTCCGGCAGCACAAGACAACCACGGCAGTGCTGCCAGGAGGGGAATACAGTTCCCAGCACACTGAATCCTGTGGCCACTTTGGTGCAGAACAGGTTGGACACAGGCTGGTGTGCTGCGGAAGCCAGAGGGTGGGGAGGCCAAGGAGGCGGGGGGGACAGGCACAGAGCAAAGGCAAGTGCCAAGACATCATGGGAGAGGGAGCGAGCGGTGCACAGCATGCAGAACAAGATCTGTTCAATTCCATCAGTCAGCACTCTCTTCCAGAAGATGACCTATTGAACATTTCCAGGAATAGCTGTGCCAAGCCTGTCAACTGTTTCTTGGAAATACACTCAAGAAAAATGGCTTACTTCCAGTAGGGATCTGCAGAAAGTCTGGACTGGATCAAGGCTGCAGTCAGTTGCTGAGGTGGTGATGCTGTTGCATCAGCTCATTCAGGAGCAGAGGATGCAGAGGGGCTGAAGGAAAGGCTGCCTTTTCTCCCCCTTCTCCTCTTCCTTTCACATCAGATGGTAATGATGGGGAAGAAACCAGAGATTTCTTCTTTGCAGATTGCCTCAGCTCACTTGTATGCTTATCCTTACTTGCAATCTCCAGCAGTAAGCAGATAGGAAAACCTGCAGTGCTGCATGTGAATGGGCTGCCAGCCCAGCACACAATCTACCTGGGCTATTTCATAGGCAATCACTAGCATCAAGCTGCCAAGACTGGCACATGGCCCCACAATCATAACACACTCCCAGCACAGTATTCTTGGTATTCCCTTATCACTTTATTACTTGAATTAACACAAGGACATAAAGTTATCACTGTGGTACCAAAGTTTCACTCCCTGCACCAACAGTAGGGTGGGGAGCTGGGTTGAAACATGCCCTGGGACAGTCCTGTTGTGGTGGCCCTGTGCCAGCTGAAGGCTCCTGCTGGCTCTAAGAGACCAGCAGAGAGAGGGGTTGCACGTCTCAGGCAATGGGCTGTACCTGCTTGGACCTGTCCCCACAGTACACACCAGGGCCTGCACACCTGCCACTGCCAAACCCACCCCTCTTCTCCCATCTGCAACCAGCAAAGTACAAAATATGGTTGTGCACTGACCAGAGCTAAAATTGAAGGTAATTGTCTTGTATTTACACCTTGCAGCTCTGGTGCAGCAGATGGCTTTTGCAAAGTGGGAGTCTAAGTCCCTCTTCATGTCTCCCCAGCTGCCTTCCACCGTCACCCTCCAACATGTGCATCTGAGTGAACAAAACACCATGGAAATGTTTCCCACCGCAGTCGCTGCTGTGCCCTGTGAGAGAGACTGTAGAGATGCCTGTTTGAGTTTCTCTGGATTGACTCCAGATCTGGATTTGCATTGGGTCCTTCCTGATGGGTTACAAATAAACCAAAGTAATGGGCTTTGGCATTGCTTGGCAGACTGTTAATAGGATATAGAGCCTTTCATTTCTGGGTCATTAATTCAAACCAGCCCAGATCAGTAGTGGTCACATTTTGTTGCAGTGTAATAGCTGTATAATAACCTCTCTGAACAGAATTAGGGAGTCCATCACCACAATTTATATTAATAATAATAACTTTTGTTGGCTTTCTCAGCAAAGGAACCCAGGACCAATTATGCCCCGAAGTTGGGGCTCCCTGGAGGAGCAGGGGCAGGTGGTAGCTGCTTCTGCATCAGCCCAAAGCAGTCCCTGGGGCTGTTCCTCTGTTCTGTTTACAAGGCAAACCTCCCCAGCATGCAGAGCAAGACCACCTGAGCAGTAAGCATCTCTGTGGCTATTAAAAATCAGGCTCCAGATGTAGCCTCCAGCTTAAAAAGTCCCCACAGTGCCTACTTGAGTGTGGAAGTGTAGGATTGCTCTGCATTTGCTTTCTTTCGTTATATTCTTTACAAAGCATCTGTTAGGTGACTCTGAGTCAGGACTCAGGGCTGCCCAAGTCTCTGCCAGGCCTGTGTTTGACCTAAGAGGGATTTTTTCTTTCATTTTTTTTACCTTCTGATATTCTGAAACGCTCAAAGGGGACATTAATGATATGCAATGTGCTTGTCTAGAATCTATTCACATTTTCACCCCTAATTTCACCCCTAATGGAATTGTATATCTTGCACACATCCAGCATTTGTCGGCATTTTTGTAATAGCCCAATAATTAAAAAAACTCTTTGAATGATTTATAATTTGCTTCTGAGGAAGGAGGGCTACAGTGCTTTCTTTTTCTCTTTCTGTGCCAAATCCAGTTAGCTGGCTATCATGTCATTTCAAAAATTGACTGAAATAAGCTTTCTGTTTTCCTGGGAGGAATATTTTCATGTTTCTTTCTGGGTGTGGTCAGAATTTCTGGCAGCACTTTGCTGAACTGAAGCAAAGTGTCTGACTAATGCAGCAAACAGGCTAGTATATTATGCCGTTTGCAGAGATTATTCTTTTCATACCATCACTTCACATCATTTATAATTTGTTGTAGTGACTCCAGAGAGCTCCAGAGCTTGATAATCAGTCCACTTTACATGTAGATGTTTTCAACACAAGACAGAGGGCACTGGGAGGGAAAAGAAGAATGCTATGGAAACATGCATAAAGTAGGAAGGGAAGAGGGGAAGCCTCTGCATGAGTGTCAGGGGTCAATAAAGGAATTCATCTAAAAGGAGACCTGTTCATCAGTGGACTGTCTGCAGCAGAGTAATTTGTCACAGCTGATGGTTTTCCCTTCATTGCCTCACTAGCTATGCCACTCCAAATCTCATTTTGGAAAAAAATATCATTATCAAATGTATTGTTCCTTTAAAAAAGGAGCTGAGGTCCTTTCTTTACGAAATGTATGAATAGGACCATGGGCATCTGCTGGTTGACTTGCCAATGTCCTTCTGGGTGACCATAACTTACCCATCATGATCTCTGCCAGTAAGGGCTACATTTGTCATTTGTTCTTCAAGTTTTCCTGGTCTGGAAGTGTCATTTTGGGTATCAGTTTGCACCATTGTATCTGAGTGTTCTTCAAGTCCTGCCCTGACCTCTTTCTCCTGCATTCTACAGCTGCTGACCATGCATTGTGAACCCAGCCTTGAGCTTTAGCACCTGCAATTGAGAATCAGAGAGCTGAAATGTGATGGAGGAGCAGGATTTGAGCCACAGGGACCCTCTTTTGAATACAGGGAGATTTTGAGACCACTTTTTTCCTGTAGGGCTCCATTCTCAGTGCATTAACAATGCAAAGGTGTTAATGAACAGCCTGGCAGCACAGAGGACTGTGGTTTTGAAGGCTAGGTTTCCCAGACAGAGACAGTAGGAAACTCTTTTAGCTGCTATGTGCAAGCAGTTTAAACCAGACACAGAATCAATAAGGTCACTTGCAAACACTTCAAGCATTGAGTGAAACATTTCAAGCACTAGGTGCTTCAGGAGCCATTGGATGATTTTTGGGTGGCACTATCAACTCTGATGAATTTTGCAAAAACATACCCAGGAGCTTAGGATTTTGGAAACCAGAGACAGTAAATAAACAACTGGAAACCCAAGTACCTATTAAAGCATGAATTCTGTAAGGTGTACAGACAGATCTCAGCTCTATTTAGACAATCATCTACATGTGACAAAGGAAATAAGCCCTTTGATGGACAAAAGCAGGGTTGCAAAGTTATTGTGGTCTATTGTGGAGGCTGCCATTCATGTGTGACAGTCCAGAGTATGAAATTAAGCTGATAGAAAGCTTTTCTGGGCAGTAACAGCACAGTTCTCTTGCAAAAAGCCTGAACAAAGTTAGATCAGTAGCTTAAACCACGAGCATATAAAGAATCCTGTGTATGCTTACTTTTGGGAGGACCATGCTGATTCCAGCTGGCCACAACCCCTTTCACCGCCACTGGAAGCGGCTGTTGGGTGTATGTGGGGCACTGGGTCACATAGGGCAGGAGCACTGGTAGCTAAAGGCTGAGGATGGGGATTATGCTGGAGCATGAGCCTTGCCTTGGAGCAGCCCTGCTCCATGTCTGCCTGCAGTTCTGCAGGGCAGGTGTGACAGAGGAGGCTGTGCTTGGCCCCAGCGTGAGTCCCAGCCAGGCAGAACGGCAGCCTTGCACTAGGCGTGTACAAGGGGCCTCAGGGTGGGCTAGCACGAGGCAGAAGGTATCTGTGACTGTCACACACAGAGACTGTGAAATGTGACTGCTCAGATATGGCTGGAGCAAGGCTGAAGCTAGATGTTGAAAATCAGCATTTTGGTGATCCCACTTCCAAATTCTTTCAGCAGCCATTGCACTTCCAAATTCTTTCAGTAGCCATTTCTTAAGGGTACAGGAACAACACCCTCCATGACTCCAACTTTTGGTCTGGCTTACTTTTAAACTATTAAATTATAAGAAAAGGCTCAACACAACCCTTGGGCTAATTTCTGAAGCGACCAGCAAGAAGGCTAATTGTATTGACCTTGCTGACAGTGTTGGTAATTTGATCACTTATTCTGTGAGAAGCGCACTGACATCAGCAAAATGTGTCCCATGGGTGATGAAACAGCCATCCTGGGAGACAAACCTTTGGTCACCACCAACAACTCCTAGCTTTCAGTCCTCAATTCTGCCATCTGGTGACACGTCACAGCCAAATCCTCATGGGCACCGTGGGATTGCTCTGTACACAGTCTAAATGATGGCATATCTAGCTACGTCAAGAGAGGTAACTGACAAAGAATAACACCCATGTCCCAAGCCTTTTTCTTGACTACAAACAAAACATCACCTTTGGCATATTGATCAGTCCCTATTCAGGAAAGATGCAATATGGGTGTCTTCTGCATTCCCTGCCAGCTCTTGTGCTGCTGCAAAGCAGCTGTTGTGTATCTCTCCAAAGATGGTGCTTTTTAAGTGGAGGTGGGAGTGCTCAATGAGCTCCAAGGCATGGTGAGATCCCCAGCTGATGCATACTATAAGAATGGACTGTATCATTGTTGAGTACAAATAACAAAGTAAAAATTGTTTTCCTGTACAAGTCTGCTGGGCTAATCAGTTTGATGTTTTCCATCATTTAAAGGAGGAGACTAATTCTTTTATTCTGCCTACACCCCTGCTTGGAATTCAGACCTTTATCAGTCTCCCCTGCAGAAAACCACAAAAGCCAGATTGCAAATTCTTTGCAAATGAAAGCAGTTTCTTCATTTTATGACTAGCAGTAAGCTCTTTTGTAGATGGATTTCTTAGGGTAATTAAATTTATGGAACTGTGGAATCCCTATGTGTGTGTCCCCTTCTTCATTAATTTGTTCAGGTTGATTGAATTCCATCAGATTTGACAGTGAAATAGAAATCTCAAAGATCCTACAAGTGTTGGGATAATGGGCAGCTGTGGAGAGAAAGGAGGCCCAAATTAGTTGCCTTTTTGAGAGGAAAGCTGCTATTACTGCAATGGAACAATAATTTTATTTAAATTATTTTAAATACCTCTAAACAGCATAAATCTTCTGCCTTCTGCCCAGGTCACAGTGGAGGGATACTGAAACCAGTAGGTACAGGAGAGGGAAAAGGTGTGAGAGGAGAGAGATGTCTAGGAGCTGTTGGAAGAATTGAAAGTCTTGTAACAGCGTGTAGTCACTGGCACTTGAAGATGGCTGCTGGATTTGCTGTGATGCAAGGGAACAAAGATGGAGGAAGGAAGAGAAAGAGAATGCAAATCCCCGAGGAAGTGACATGTCCTCCATTTTGCTGCACCTGGAACAACACATGCCTCTGACACCCTTTACATTAATCTTACACTCATCTTCTCCCCACCAAGCAGCAACTGCCCATAGGCCCTGATGATGACTCAGAGAATTATCTATTCATCTCCTGTTAGCACTGTTTTCTATTTTCCAGACACCCCTGCCTAACTACCATTGGCAACAAATCACCTGTATTCTGTACAGACATAATGTTTTTACCCCTCTTCTTGCAGACTGTGGCATTCATGAAGTCCTCTAGGTCCACATGCCTGAAAGAGGCCGTATTTGTGCATGCCAGCAGTTTTCCTTCCTCCTGGTAAAGAGGACTCCTCTCTCTGCACTGCTGCTCCTTTCCTGAGCCATCATGATTATGTCTGCATTGATGTGAGCTGCTGCAGGGCTTCTCTCAGGACCAGACCTGCCTGTGCTGTGCTGCATGTGAGACAGCAAGAACAGCAGCATATGTGGCCAGGACTCCTTCCCCAAAACTCTCCTGCCTGCCTGGCAGGACCTCCAGCTGACAATGCTTCAGAGATCTGGCTCCTCTCAGGAGCTAATCCACTAAACAGCTCATGTTCCCAGTGCCCTTTACGGTTCCTCAGAAGGAAGTGCCTTAATTTAAATCCCTAAGTTTAGTCTCATAGACTACTTTTTAAGGAGCAGCCACTTAATTCAAGATTCCTAATCAAATAACACTTGAATTGACAGTGCTGATGGAACATACTGGGCTCAAATAAAAACCATGAACTGCAGCTTAAATGGCAACTTCATGCCTGTTTATATGACAAGGATTCATTTTTGTCTTCTCTTTCTGCTTTTTTTCTGTGGTTGTCTTGAAGGGTAGTTTTGAAACTCAGTTGTCTTCTGCCACACTCACGCAAGAAATTTCTGTTTGAAATCTCTCAAAAAGAATTGCAGAGATGTATTTATAACAAAAAGGATTAAAAAACCCACAAGAAAACAACTATAAAAACTTGGCCTAAAACCAGAGAGATTTGAATGCTGTCAACAAAAAAAGATGAGCTTCAGATCTGAGACTCATTTCAATGTTTGTCATCTCACATGTGACTGGGTCTGAGTCTGGAAAGAGAGCTTGATTTCCCAGGAGGCTATAGGGATAAAACCCTGGGAGATGGCTTCAAGC
The DNA here is from genome assembly GCF_971803275.1 of Cyanistes caeruleus. NCBI lineage: Eukaryota > Metazoa > Chordata > Aves > Passeriformes > Paridae > Cyanistes > Cyanistes caeruleus. The sequence continues at coordinate 38,295,783 of NC_141704.1, read as the reverse complement.
TTTTTGTGTGCTTTATAGCCCGTGGTGTTTTGGAGCAGCGTAAGGACGTGAGCAGATGCTGTGTTGTGATGTCACACCCTGGCCACCCACTCACCCTTCACACGACTGCTGGGGGTGGGTGGCATGGGAAGCACATCCTGCCTGGGGCCCGTCCAGGCACATTGCTGGGGCTTGAGCACTTCTGCCTGCCTCTGTCATCTCCTGCTTGATGCAGAAGATGCTGGGCTGAAATGGCTGCTGGAGGTAGTCCTGAGTCTTCTGAAGGTCTTGCTGCCTTCAGATTACCAGAGTAGTTTTCTTGTGAAATTTTATTTTTGGCGGTGGTGTGTGCACACATTACCACAAATGGCCACAGAAAATCACAAGACATCTTATCTGAAAAATATGTGGAGTTTTCTGAGTTTCCTATTCCTTGAGATTTTCATGTTTTGTGGCCCAAAGAAGATGTCATCTTCCCATTTCAAGCTACTGACAGCCACAACACCTGTTCCTCTCCTTCTCTTAAGCCCAAGTCTCCACCAACAGGTTTCTTTTGTCTCTCTCTCTTCCACTGCTCACACTGATTGAGTAGCTGCTTACTTATCCCAGAATTACAAAACCTGTGCCTTTACTCACTGAAGCATGTACCTAAAACAGTAAACATAGCACAGTGAAGTCTTTCTTCTCTATGTTATGGTTGAAGAGAAATTAAAACAAGATTGACAGAGACAACACACAAGGACAAGGCAATAGCTACTCCCTTAGCAAATATAACACATTCAGAGAACCTGGGAAGTTTTCACAAACTGTCTCTCAGATGACTCTTTGTATCTCACTTGCTCACAGCCTTTCTCCTGTCAAGCATAAGGTATATCTTCTCTCCCCACAGCCCTACATATGGATGGACCCCACAGAACCACACAACTTTGCAGGGGATCACACTGGACTCCTGGCGCTTACCCAGGTAACCTGAAGGCTGTAGCAACTTCCCAGAGTCAAAGCGCACGTCCAGAGGTCTTTACAATTCCAAGGCTTCTGCATCACCTTTGCAGGTACCTGTAGAGATAAAAATTTAGAGCAGCATTTGTACATTCAGGTGAAGATGTGAAGCTGCCATGCGCGAAGGATTTTTATAGCACACGTTGCTTGTTCCCCCATGCACTTGGCAAGGAGCCTTTTGTTCTTTTTACCAGGAAGGGAACACAGCAGTTTTGATAGCCTTATCAAGCAAGAAGCTGAAAATTCATACTCCTATTCAGCTTTTACAAAGATACAAGGAAGAAAGGTAGCTTGTGGTAAAAATAGCAATCAAGTGAGCCAGTTTGGCAAGCTGGCTGCACCTGCCCAGGCATCAGGCAACAAAGAGAAATCCACAGTGATTCTGTGAAAAACACCAGGACACAATGACAAGAGAAAATGAATCCTTAGGAAAGCTAAGTTCACCCCACAGAGTGCCTCCACCAAGCATGTCTTCACAGTCAAGAACAAACATGCAAGAGAGTCCTTGTCCCAAAGCCCATACCAACATAGATGACATACCATATTCTGCAGTCCCAAGCCTATTCTACCACTGCTATAATGATCTGTCACTGTGCTCCCACCAGCTTAGTATGTTGTGGTCAGCACAGTGCTTACACAGCTGTCGCACACCCATGGCACACTGGCAGAGGAGTGGGAGTCTCCTGCTTATCTGACAGACCTGGTCTGAAGCAGGTGTGGAACCTAACACACACTGGGACTGCTAGTGCACAGGCCTGTTCTCTTGTTTCACCACTGCATTTTATTTTATTCCCTTCTGTCCTGACACGGCTTTCACCCAGGCAGGGCTGTTTTTGGCATGGGCATGGTGATAGCAAAGTGACACTCCTTGGTTGTGCCTATGGAGGTAGCAAAGGCTGAGAGGGGACTCAAAGGGCCACTTGAATGTTTGGAAAAAAGCCCATGTTGACTGTCTTGTAGCTCACACCTCGGGTGGTCTTCAGATTTTCTACACAGTGGTCGTCATTACAATTAATTAAATAATCCATATAAGTTAAAAAAGAAACCACAAGAGAGCGAGGCTCACAACTGCTGCTTTGTGGGCTTGCTGACCTTTGTGAGACTCTTGAAGCAAGGGCTGCATTTGAGAGATACAGGAGCCCCAAGATGGAGCAGTGAGTCCTGTTTCAAGGGAGAAACAGGAGCCCATCAGGGATAACTGCTCAAACAAGAATTCCCTATTCATTCCCAAAACCTGCTGGCTGTGTGGAGAACAGGAATGTTTGCTATCACACCCAACAATTATCTTCTCAGATAACACCATCAGTTATGCAAAATCACAATAAATATTTTTTTTTTAGTAAGTCTATAAAAACCGATGCTTTCATCAGACAAGCTCCTCTGTTTACACCTAGTGCTAGTGAGGCAAAACAGGCAGCAGCATCAAGTGGCAGTCTTCCCCTGGCCCCAAAACAGTCTTGCTACCTCTTTCCCATCAAATATAAGGTGTGGTTTTCCAATGTGAGCTTTTTCAAGCCTTGGGTGTCATCCTGCTTTTGTCCTGCACAGTCCCCAGCCAGGCAGCTGACTGTGGTGGGCAGCAGGAGCATCCTCATCCCTCCCATGAAGCCTGGTTCCCATCCCCTCTTAGGGCTCCAAACCCATCAGAATCCACAGGGATTCTCAGGCATCCACCACCCATTTCTCAGTAGCTGAAGCTCCTTCCAGTACCATACACATCATGAATTATAATCTCTGCCCATTAGTCAGTGAAACTGTGCACTTCTCATGGTTGCCTGTATGGTTTCCAGGGAGCGGCTCTCACTACCCTCCTCAGCAGGTCTGCACACCAGCAGCTCTGAGATGGGTTTGATGCTATAAACATGTCATATGTAGTTGTTCAGAGCCATGTGTGAGTCTTCTTTACGGTCTATCCCCATCTTGCACTATATGATGAGAAGTGCTTAACTACCTCCCCGTCCAGCTGCAGCCTTAAATTGGGTTGCAATGTGAGGAAGAGCAGCAAGGAGCAGTCTTCTCTGAAGTGCAGTGTTTTGCCTGCACAGGATCTGTTTGGAGAAGTACAGGAGCTGCTATTAACACACTTTCCAAAAAGTTGCCCATGTCCTATGGGTTGGAGAGGAGGCAGCAGCCCAAGCTGTGTAGCAGGGGGGGTTCTCTGTAAAAAGAAACAATCTAATGGCTTTAAATTATCCCTTTTGGGCAGAAGGGAGTGAATGGCATGTCTCAGTGGAAATTTCAGTACTGATTTTAGCCCAGACACTCTTACACAGCCACTGTCATGGGGTATGTCCATTGGCACCAGAACAGTAAATTTTAGGATGCTTTCATGATCAGCACCCTCACAGGTTCTGGGGCTGCTGGCAGGGCAGCCAAAGCAGCCCCCTTGTCCTGATAAGGTGGGTTTATGCCCATGTGTCCAGAGGAAAGGCTTTTGAGCTTTGCCAGATGCAAAGAAGGTGTCAGGTTTATAGCTGTGAAATCTTTCCAGTGAACCAAGGAAGTTTCCTAAACACTAAAATAATATTTTATTTCTTTTTTGAGTCCTTGGGAATTGATATTTTCTCTCTTTTTCTCTGAGTGGAAATGTCATCTATTAGAAAAATAAGACTGCCACAAGCCCACTTCCCCTCCATTAGATGCCAGCAATTGTGTGCCTCTCATTACATGTCAGACATGTACATCAGGAAACTGGAGCTGTAAAGCAAAAGTTGGGAACAAGTATCTGTATTGGTTGCTCTAGATTCTGCCTGGTTCCTGAAGGAAAATATCATCTTGAGGCTGCATGCACAGCTCCCTTCCCTGGACTCATGTCAGCCTGAGCAAACTGTGTGTGTGTTATCCCTGGTCTGCTGGGCAAGTATTTGAATAATTTGAATAGTCATTTGTCTTGTGTGTTTAATTGATTAATAAATAGCATTCTTTTGTCTCAAACCCATGCCCAGGTATAAGCAAAGAAGCTTTTCTTCCCTTAAAAGCTTCTGGTTTTCCTGTAATGTCTTCACATTATATTTTTAACCCACTAGATTGAAGACTTCCTCCATGCAGCCTGGAAGAGAAGAAACAATTGTGATATGTCATGGCCTGTGTAAAATCAAAGAGAAAAAAGGATACATAACTCCAAACTTAATTCCAGCTTCTGTTAAATCAGAATGGCCCCACTGTGTGATTACTTGATATTTGACTACAGTGCTTTAACATAACTTCCCAGTGTCATCTGTTACAGTTCTAACACTCAGGCAATTTTTGAACAATAGTGATGGGGTGTGATTTGGCAGTGACAACCTCAGGAAGCCATATATTTCCCCTTGACACAGTATTATCTAATATACTAGCTATCTCAGGTTACAGCAGCTCTGAAACCCAACAGAGGGGTTATGACTTAACAGAAATAATAAAATTCATTTATTGCTTATTAGACATGAAGCAATAATATTTTTGGCATTCCACATCCTTGCTCCTGCTACAGTCTCTCCTGAAGAAGGGGGAACATGCCACTTGAGTTTAAGGCTCTTTGCTGGTGCTTTTAGAAGCTCACTTTATGCTGGTAGCCATACTCAGTGCACTTGGCTCCCCACACTTTGTGGCTTGGCAAGGAGTTCTTCTGCCCAAATGCAGGCTCCAGTACTGCTCTGTCTGCTGTAGCAAAAGGAGGTGCCACACAGTGTCCCCCAAAGTCATCCATGCAGGAGGCAGGGGGAGGGTCTGTGGGGCTGAGCAGAGTCTGGACAGCGGTGCAGCCTAGTCAGGGTAGCTGTGGGGTGGGAGAATGGGTGGTGGGCAGCTGGTGGCTCACTGGCTGCCTTGCCTGCAAGAGAACATGCTCTGGGACGTGATGTTTGGGGCACAATGTAGCTGTTAGGACTGGCACAGACAACAACTACAGTGTGGTCTGGAAGGCACCACCACTTCTGGTAGAAAGCCCATGTTAAGGCAGACACAACCTGTGGTGTTGAGGCACTTTCTGTTCTCAGTAACTTAATTACAGTTGTTAATTACTGTAGAAAATCTTCAGGCATGTCCTATAACTGCTTTTAGAAATTAATTTAGGACTTTAAAATCTTGTCTTTGAAGTTGTTTCTTTCTCACTGCCCATTTTCCTTTCTCTATTTCTGAAAAAGTTTTTTCCATTTAATTTCCTCTCATTTCATCACCTCTTCCTTAATGGATATTATGTACCTGTTACACAAAGCCAGAAAATTTCTGCAAATTTGGCATTTGATTGTTTCAAACATTGAGAAAGAACCCGAGCGTGAGACAGCAGACCAGCTACCACACTCTGTCACGTGGGTGCTGCTGCAGGACAGATTCTGCTTTCATTTACACTGCCATAAATCAAGTTGGTTTATGACATGTAGTCATGGTATTCTGTATTTACATCAGATGTGAGGTCTGTTATCCTCTTAATTCCATCATAATGTCAAAGAAATGTGCTTTTGAAGAAAATATCACTTTTTTCCGTTAAAAAGTATTTTGAAAATCATATCAGAATTTTAAAAAATTTTATGTACTTAACAGCACTGTGAGTTTTTTTATTCAATATTCACAATGCACATATGTTGTCTGCCAGCACTGCCTCTTGCCTGTTACCACAATCTTCACCCAGCACAGAAACTGTTCACAATTGGATTTTCCTCTGACTTTAACCCCTCAGATTTCCATTCACATTGCCACACACAGTGCACATTTAAAATGCTATAAAAGATATTAATAATGCCTGAATCTACAAAGCAGAACACAGAAAGAGAAAGGATAGAAAAGCAAAACATAATTCTCTCTGCTGAAATTTAAGCAGCACAAAGAGATTCATTCTCCAGCTCTTTCCAGAAGCGTCATGGGATCTTTAAAGACCACAGACAAATCGGGCCAAGGGCTTTAAGTCCCCTGAAGAGTAATGCTCTCTTCACACCATATAAACCATATAAAAGAGCCACCGAGGGAAAGCCTCCCAACAATTCAAACAGCTGTGTAACCCATAACCTGACAGGGGAGGGTTTATGTGTCCATGCCCCCAGCACATCCTCCTGCTCAGTGCCAGGCGGTGTGCGACGCGTTCCCTTCAAGGACAGATGGGTGTGTGTCCCTGGCAGTGTGGGACGGACAGTGCACGGTGGCACAGCCACACTGAGGGAAGCTGAGCAGGAGAAGGCTTTGCCTCATTATGGCAGCCTCTTGAGCAGGCATTTGTGACTGCCCAGGCTGCTGCAGATGGGTTTAATGAGATTAACTCTCCAAATGAGCACTCTTCAAAAGAGATGTATTAACAATTGCCTGTATTCTCCTCTTAATGAGACACATCATCTGCTTGGGATGGAAATAGAGGCACACCAGCCCTGCCATGCCCAGCACCATTTTCAGTGAACTGTTTCTCTGAAGAGCTCTTTGTTTTCCAAGTTAAACACTGAGTTGAGTTGTTGTCCTGCCTCACTCCTGTGCCAGAGCAGGACACGGCCATAAAGGTCCTCCTGGAGCACAGGGTCTCCTCACCTCTCCAAGGCTGAGGTGGGAAGTGAAAGCTTTTCCAGAGCTTACAGAGGAAGCAGGGGTTCCATCCTGTCCAGCAGCATACTGTGGCCAGAGTGCCCTTGCTGCCCAAGGGCCCCCTCAGCCAGGAGGGGAATTAGTCATTGTGGGTGATGCAGACACAACTCAATACTGTTGCTGACAAAATGCCAACCTGAGCAAAACCCAGATATGTGCAGTCTTTGGAGAGAAAGAGTACGCTTATGAATGCCAAGAAAAGTGACATTGCCAGATTGATGGCAAGCTCACAGCAAAAATACACATCTGCAGATGAAAAGGAAGGAAAGCGAGTACAGAGAGAAAAGAGCCCGGCAGCAGGAGGGAGGCAGTGGCAGGGGAGTTCAGCAGCCTAGCCACGGGTCAGACAGCTTACACCAGCCCAGAGGGACAGTTTCTTGGATGCAAGTGTTGGATCTCAGAGTAACTAGGCCAAGAGCTTGCACATCAGAAGGAAAGCTAATCTCCATTCAATCTTAATTAACATGCAGCACTTAATTCAAAGAAAATGACAGTAGCTAAATAATTCGGGACAGCCATACAATTGGACTCACAGAGGAAAAAATAAAGCACCAGAAAATGACAGTGTTCTGGTAAACATTAAAACATATGATGAACAGTTTAGTTTAAAAGGCTTTAAAATTAAAATACAATCCCTAGAAAGTCACCTACTCAAAACAGTTATGCTGCTCAAAACAGTCAGAAGATATGCATGGGATTGAGTAAGAGGGAACCAGGCACAGCACAGGAATTCCAAGTCCCAAGATTTAAGAGGTAATTTGAGCCAGTCCTTCAGGATTTAGAAATCTGACCCTACTGAGGGCAATAAACAGGATTATAAATTATGGTAGGTGATAAATTACCAGGAAATCAGAAGGATCAACAAAGGCTTCAAAGGGATATAACTAAAAAAAAACCAAAAAGCACTACAGATAAAAAGAAGTTTTCTTAAGTCTGTCAAATGTGATAATCATAGGAAAGAATCCACAGGACTGTGGGAATACCAGGGTCTGAAGGAAGCAACTGAAGGAGCACAAGGCAAGTTATATTTCAGAGTAAGTCTTCACCTGTGTTAATTTTGGACCTGTTCCCAATGACGAGATGAAGCTGTTGGGGAAATATCACAACTGAGGTGTTGGAGCAAACTAAAGAAGTCGGGAATTGCTACTCTGAGATAGCCTATGTGAGTGAGAAGGCGCTCCACTCCTCAAGCAGGCTAATGGGCTGAAAGAAAATAAACTTACTGTGTGCCTGAAGACTTCAAATGGAAAGCTTATCCATTATTTACACACATACAGGCTGAGATATGGCAATGATCAGTAACTGCTGCATTCATGTTTCAGAACTGGTTGAAACTATCATTGAAATTAGAGCAATGTAACATCTGAAGGCAAAGTAAATTGTTTGAATTTCTACATGGATCTAGTCAGGTATCACCCCTGCAGATAAACAGAGAGAAAGTAAGACTCAGAGTACTGTCATGAGCCAGACATTCTGCAGGAGACAGAAAGCAGTGGGTAGGACTACAGGCTTATTTTCATTACTAATATATGGTAAAACACAGAGGATCCTGAACTGGTGCCTGTGTTACTCACAATGTTTGTGAATAATTTGGGAATCAGTGTGAGTTGTAAGATAGCAAAATTATGGGTAATACAAAGAAGGAAGTAGACAGAGAATAAAGACAGTAGATTCTTGGCAATTTCTTACCTGATCCATTTTTAAAAGCCCTGATAGTGGAGATGTTACTGCTCCCCTTTTCCAATTTGCTTGAGTGCTGCATAGTCCTTGCTTTGCAGAAATTTTCCTGGTAAGCAGTAACTTCTTTTCCTTGCTGTGATGTCTGACATTACTTTACATCCAACCCTTTGCAGACATTGAGAAGTTTATTCCTTTCCTATGACTTAGCTTTTGTATCTTTAAAGAATTATTTTTATGTTTAGTAACTTGGGTGTGTCATTTTGAGATATTTAAGGACTCATCATCTTTCACAGGAACCTACTCCAAACTGTCCCAAATTCCTCCAACCTGTCTCTCTACCAAACCCTAGAGAAAAAATGCTTCTTGAGTCACTGTGACCTAAGTGGAACACAACCTAACCAACACCACATATAGCAAAATAATTACATCATATTTCATGGACTGGTCATTTGTATCCATCATAACACAGCTGTTGCTTATTTTGTGTCTGAATTTTTCACTTGTAGTGAATTTGCAGACTATTATACCCCCAAGCTGCATTATCCTGCATTAACTGGGCATTTTCTCCCTATGTTTATGGAGTTTGCTGTAACTATTTAATGATTAAAACCTTTAATTTAGCCTTTTCCAGTTGCACCCTATTTCTTCCAAATAATTTCTTCAATTTGTCAAAATCATTCTACCTTCCCATCTTGTCTTCTGTCATCACTGCAGCTTCTCCCAGTTTAGTCATTCATATAATTAAAAAGCATATGCCTTCTCTCCATGGAAGTGTTGAAAATCTGGAACAGTGCTGGATGCAGTACAGACATTGCTGAACCTCAGCAAATACTTTTTGTGAATTTGAGAATGAAGTGTTGAGCACTAATCTCTGATTACATGGTTTTAACCAGTAACAGTTCTTCCTAACATTTAACTACTCCTTTTTTTCTGGGCTTGTTTGTGGGAATGTCATGCAAGGCGTGTTGAAAACATTAATAAAATAAAGGTATGTGCCATTAACTTCCTCCTTCTAAGTCACAAGACCTGTTGCCCTGACACAGAAAATAAATTATGTTAGTTTGACATAACAGATCCTTGTTAGGTGTCATTCATCTGTTTTTTATCTGCTAGGTGCCCCAAATTCTCTGATTTCTTCTTCCAGCATTTTTCTATGAACTGAAGAAAAGTTAATTGCCTTGTAATTCCCCTGTTCCTTATAATGATGAGAAATATGCTGACCTTTTCTTAGCTTTCTGATTTATCCACATTTTCCTCTGACACTCAATTCTAGACGTTCCCCTCACTAGGGCAGATCAGACTTTTACTCTAACATTCAGAGACTCTCTACCTTCCCTCAATCCTTCCTCTCTTACATTTGTTTTCTGTGTTGATCTTGCCTGCTAGATCTGCTAGAGTAATTAGAAGACTGATTTCTTAAACCCATTATCTTTAGTTTGGTCTTTTCTCATTTGTTTTTTCTAAGAGTTATAGAATATGTCATATCATGGTCACACTTGTACAGATCATCTTCCCTTCCATGTTCTTACGTAAAAGAGAATGAGGAAGATCCTCTCTTCTAGCTGCTGTCATCATTCTCTGCATTAACAATGCAACGCTATTCATGGAACAGCCCAAAATCTTGAGGACTGTATCTATCCTGCTATTTTTCTCTTCTAGCAAATCTCTGTGTGGGAGTTAATCTCATTGATACCACCTTTTGTGTTTTGGGTGGTTCTATTAGTTGCTAAGAAGAAGTTGCATTCATCTGCTCTTCCTGCTATTGCAAAACCCTGCTGTGCTCATGCCTCTGTAAATCTTCTCCTTTTCTATTTACTCTGCAGCTTGATGTCTGTGAAAGTACAACTGAAAACTGAAATTATTTACATTAAGTAGAAGATGTGAGTAGTTCTTTCTCCCTTTTCATAATAGGCCACTGACTCGTAAAAAGCAAGAAATCTGAGATGAATAAAAGGAAACCTTTTTTCCACTGACTTATTATTAGACCATTCATTGCCATGGGAACTCTTTTTAGCTGAGATATAAGATTCAAACAGCCACATGGGGTATGGATGTGGACAGAGCACATTTCCAGAGAGTATGTGTACTGAAAACAGTGTCAAATTGAGCAGCTATATCTTATTCTCCAAAACCCCTGTCAGTCTCTAAGAATACAGTGCCAGGGCGACTCATGTGGTGCTGAAGTGGCTTAGCCTCCCAAGGTGAGCATTTCTTATGCAGGAGCTAAGGAACCTTTCTGGGCTCCCTAAATTAACTCTGCCACATGTGGGGCAATGCAATGGGCTGTCACTCCCAACCTGACCACAGCTGCATAATGTTTTGGCAGCAGTTTCCAAACCTTTTTTACTTACAATCCCACTTCCCATGTCACGCATCTACTTTTGTTTGCCCTTCCGGACTCAAGAGCCTTTCTGCCGAAACTGCTGTTTTATGGCATCATGTGCTCTCCACATTCCCTTCCTCTGCATCCACATCTTCCCTGCACTCCTACCTCACCCCATTACTCCTGTTCCTTCTCCTCCAGAGTTCTCCATCTGCTCTTTTTATCAGTTCCTCTCCTGCACCTCTGCCCTGCAGATGCTGCCATGCTTTCTTAATTTCTGTTTGTTTCAGGTACCCTGTTTCCCCACCAAAACTCTGTGAAAATCTTGCTGCATTTTCAGAGTCCCTCTAGATTTCCCTTTGCCTCAGTCCCATATCCCTCAGTGTGTACTCACAAACTGTCCAACTCTGCTTTGGCATTGCACTATATCATCAAGGACAAAACTTGATTGTGACAGTCCTCAGATTTCAAGAGGTGAATAAGTGCCTGTCAAAGGAAGCAGGAATTTTCCTTTCCTGGATCATTCATTGGAGAAAACTGCAGGGAATGAAGAAGCTGCAGGGATGGAGAGTTAAATTTGATAATTTATTGGGAATTTTGCTGTAATGACTCATTTCTGTAGGACTGGATCCAAATGCAAGTGGTTTCTTCCTAAGTGGGAAAATGATGGCCATGGGGGCAGGGATGGTGCCTATAAAGCTCTTTGCTCCTACCCCCTCACTAGGTCCACCTCTGCAAAGAAGAAAAATTTGGTTTCAGGGAAAGGAAGGAATGGGATTATTTAGAAAATACCATAAAGAAAGAAAGCTTAAAATGCATTGAAATTGTTTTTGCTGGCTCTGTTCATGAAGAAGAGAATTTTTTTATGGCCTAGAAACACCTACAATGGCAATGAAGACAAATCTTCCAGAAAATGACTGAAAAAAAATATGTAAAGAAGACACTGATTAATTTCCAAAGGAATTTTCTGGGAGATTTGTCTTTTTTGTCATTGAAGGTGTTTTTAATAAAGAGCCTGATTAATTTCCAAAGTTAATATTGCCCTTGTTTAGACAGAAAATCATGTTTTGCCGTATTTCCACTCTGGTGATTTACATTTTTCACTTTGGCCATAGGCCAGAAGGATTTACAGCTTGAGAAAGGATCTTCCATCTTCCTAGGAAGTTAAATCATTGGCACTATTTCAGCCTTTCTGTATAAAGGAGATTAACATCATACTGACGTATAAGGTTGAACGAACCACAAAACAGATGTTTGGATAGTCAACTTAACCCAATGGAAAAATTCCATTTTGATCAGTTTGAGGTAGGCCTAGTCATCTTGTGGCTGTGCAGGATACAAAATCTGGACTTTATAAATGAAACACTCGTTAAAAAAAAAAAAATCCTGGAGAAACACAACTGCCTCAGATTTCTTGTTTTACTTTTTTTAAACTGCAATAATCTCTGACATGGCTGGTCTAGCCCAAATGGAATACATTAACATTAGTTATTCTAATAATTACAGATTTTCAGATGCTAGCCATCTCCTAATCTCAACGTGTCCCCATTTAAAATACTCCTGATACCACGATGTTGTCCTTTTTTTGACTTTTCATGGAGGTTGCTCTGGGAAGAAGGGTGGAGAGCCACTGTGAAGAGGTGTTTCACTGTTGAATGTTTACTTCGTTCCCAAGGAGTGCCATGAGTGACCTCATTTAGAGCAGGGGATAAGGACTGGGATTAGCCATGGCCAGTCTTTAGCAATCACACACAAACGAGCCATGACACGGGCCTGGGCTGCTCAATCCCACAGCACAGTGATGCCTTCAGGTCTTTACAGCCAAGCAGCCTTAATTAGCTGCTGCTGCTGCACATGTGATTATTCTTTATTGTGTTTGCTGGGATTTATTGCCATTTTCAGCCAGGTATTTGTATACTTTCCATCTTTATGGTACACGGCAAATCTCCTTCCTTTCCAGGCTAGTCTGTTTACCAAGGCAGCCTCACTGGCTTTTTCTTACCTGAAAGGGCATTACAGCACTGACATTTTTTAATCTCACCTATGAGGTGAAGGGGAAAGTATGGCCTGTCTACCACATTATTAAAGCCTTTGTTTTAAGCACACTTATTATTGTTCATTTTCTCTAACATAAGGAGTTCATTTGACAGAGCAGCAAGAGCAGCAGGGAGGCAAAGAGACCTGTAGTGTGCCTTGATCCTCCTGTGTTGTAGATATTAAATACTTGTGTCCAGCCATTGCTCCACAGCCTGCACAAGGATGGTCAAGGATGCTGCTACATCTGCCACTCTTTTGGGCAGATTTGGTCAGGTATCTGGAGAGAAACAGAGAACCAGCAAGCATTAGCTTTTTTACCAAGAAATTTTTGAATATGCAGTACTGCATATACTAGTGTGTCTCTGATTACATCACAGACCATCTGTGTTTGTTAAAGGATACCTGCAGGTGAATCTGACCTTTAACCATTACTAAGCTGGATAGTGGAAAAAGCCTAAATTTATAGTCTTAAATGGAGCAAGTGAAGTGGGGTTTTTTTTAGTAATTTGATCTGGCAATATCTGTATAAGCAGAGGAAACATATGATACAAGCTCTGATTTTTTTTATTTATTCTCAGGGTTGTAGCACCACCATAAAAAGAAATGGTGACTTTGAGGTGTCTCAATATACTGAGAGACAAGGAATGTGGTCTGTGTGGTGGGAGGATAGTCAAAAGTGAGTCTGCTGCTTCCAACAGTGCTACCTCTGAATTCTGCTTTAATCAAGGACATTCATTTGAGGCCTTTAATTGTCTACAAAATTTGCTATGTTGACCCCCACTGATGACTGAGTTACTCCTAGGCTTACACCAGAGGTGAAGACAGATCTGGTGTGTGCAGAATCCTCTGTGAATTGTTGCTGTTCTTCCTTCTGTTACTCCCTTTAAGATGAGATTCATCTCCCCTGACTTCATGTGATTTAGATCAAAAGAAGGAAAGAGACAGCAATCATAGGGTGCAATTCGTGTCACTTACAGTAAATTTCCTTTCTCACTACCCTAAATGCAGCCTCTGGGAGTGACTAGCCCTCTTCACTGATTTCGGATGGTGGCTTTAATTCGGTGGCTTAAGGTAAATTCAATCAACGATCATGCTAATGCCCATGATCACTCTACACTTTCTTTCCTCAAAAAGTCAGAGAGCAGAAAAGGAGACAAACACTGCCAATGGCATCCAAGGTACCCAGAGCATAGCTCAGTCTGTAAGCCCCATAAAGAGAATTAAATTTTGCTTTTTCTCCTCCTTCTGTGCTCTTCTTCCTTGAACTCTGCCAAATTTTACTCTTTAAATTTCATGTTCCTCTTCATTTCGGGAAATAAATACCTGACCCTAGGCTGGAGATGTGCCATGGTTTCCTGATAAATGGGTCCTGCTTAAACAAGCTGTTTCATCATCATCTAATTTTGGTTTCTACTGTCCTTTTTGTCTCTCTCCACTGCAAACACTTTATCAAGTATGCTTGTTAGCCCAGCAAATATTTATTTTAGGTCCTAACTGGAAAAGTTCCTTTCCATTCCAGGGATATTTTGAAAGTCTGAAGGTGAGTTTGGGCATGCCTACATGGATGAGCCCAGACAAGTACACACATCTGCCATGATCTGAGTTGATCAAATGGGAGACAGTTCTGATCTGAAAGTCACTGAGCCATTTTCCTGCAGCTCTGTGCCCAAGCTAACATGCCCTGCAGAGGAGCCCACATCTGTCTGCAGTGATCTGTATAGACATGCCTTATGCATATAAAGCACTTCATTCTGGTTCTCTCCCTCCTGTTGGTTGTTATTCCTGGTGCACACAAATGTGTGTACACAGTCCCATTTTAATAACATCCTTATTTTAATAACATACCTATTACAATCTACAGGAACTCAAGTGGCAGAAAAACATCACATGAATTATTTTTTTCTCCCTTCTCCCTTCTAATTGGGAAAGCAAATGAAAAGCAGGCTATATTGTCTCTTTCTGGAATGGTATACTGGCAGATAAAATAGGTGACTTGGCCACACGTTCCATCTCTCATCTGTGAATTGTGATGTAAGTGAAATTAATTGAAAAACTGGCACTTGTAAATGCTTTACTCCAGGCAATACACTCCAGAAGGAATCAACAAAAGAGAAGTTTTAGTTCAAAAGGCAATCTTTTCCAGCTGCATCTGAATTTAATGTTCACTCTATGAACTCACAGACTGTATTGAAATGAGAAAAGGGAATACAGATCCTGAATTTACCCATGTGCAAAGAGCAGCTTGCTATGCAGATGCAGGCCATGGCCTGAAATCAAGCAATGTGTTTTTTTACAGCCCTTGCTGCCCCTGAATCCTTGGAGAACTTCTGTCTGGCGCAGACTTCCTGCTGGAGTATTAGCAAAAAGCAAGCTGGAGCAGTGGTCTCATGCCATCCTCAAAGAGTGCTCCCTTGGTGCTGTGCTTGGAACCAGTCCTGCTGCCACTGGTGTTGGCACACCTCTCCACCCAGGCCAGCTGGCATTAATGCCCCAGGTGTTCTGCAGGCCTGACACTTATCACTGGGCACAGCTGCTTTGTGGAGCACAACCAGGATACAAAAAGTCTTGTATCTTTTCCCCCTTCTTCTCACATTAGTGGAAAAAGAGCCTTCAGTAGTGGTTGAGAAAGTACTTCTGCACACAGTGCTCTCACAGGCTGTGGAGAGCACACACTGATACATGAAGTGGATGCCTATGGATTTGTTTCTGCCTTTTTTGGCTAAACAATCCAAATGTAATGGATGCCTTAATTACTAAATTAAGTAATCTACTCCAATAGCCAGTGGTGCATTTACCCCCTTTTGTTTGCAGTGACCATGAATCGCTTCCTGATCTGGCAGCATTTAAATAAGCAGTTCTGCATTCATACTGGAGGAGGTAGCTCTGCTTCTAAGGGCTTGTCTGCAAAGGAGAGGCTAGTGTGCATTGAGTTAGGGTATGAATTTACAGTGCTCTTGGGGTAGCCACACGTGATAGAAAAGCTATAAGGATGGAAAATGTCAAATTATGCCTAGTGTAATGGTTTGTTTAGCTAAACCTGGTCTAACTGGGAATAATGCCTTATTCAGATGGCAATTTTGGTCACCTGGCAAATGTACACATAAATTCACATAGCATTTGAATAATTCTGCAGCTTCTCATCCCACTTTTGAGGCATGATTTCCATTCTCTCCAGCCACAGTTTTTCTTGGTCTTTTTCCAGATGTGAATGATTTGATAAAATCCATGTTCAAATGTAGAGTTTCTGCAGTTGTAACCACTTTTGGCAACCTGCCCAATAAGATAAGCTGATCTCCAAATATTAGAGAGATCAGACTGATATGAAGCTTTACTTCATAATCCTTGAAAAATCAACAATACTCACCACTCCATGAAGGGCTGTTCTTGGAAAAATAAGACCTGATTTTTGATACAGAGTGTCAGGACAGTAATAGAAACCTTTTATTTCTATTTGTAACATCAGTGATGCCATGACTCTGTATTTTTAAACCAAAATATCCCTTTAAACTATTGGTAGGTCTTAAAACTACTTCTGCACAAGGACAGAGAATTAGTAGATGTATATTGGCATTTGTACATCACTCCAGCATTCTTTGGCAGTGTTACTGGTATCTGCAACATCCAGAGTTTCCAAAGCTGCTGCCTTCCTGAATGTGCACATAAAAAGGCTAAAAAGGGAGCCTTAGACTCACACTTACTCAGCGTGTTATGATGGAAATTCACTTGGCTTCAATGGTCATAATGACATAGATGATAAAGAACCAGGTAGTCTTACCGAGTTAACTCTTTCACATAATGACAAAACCATGCAGGCTGCAAAGGACTTCAGAAGGCCTCCAGTCTAACCCTCTTCAAATCAGGATTTGGTCTAAGATTGAATCATCTTGCTCAGGAATTCAGCCACTTGGGACCTTTAAACTTTCATGGGTGGAGACCGCACAGCCTCTCAGGGCAGCTACTTCTTGACCATTGTGATGAAGAAATTTCTTCCTACACTCAGTCTTTGCATTGTAGTTCTGTCATGATTTTTCTGATGAGTTGAGTCAGTTTCCTGATATACCTGTTTCCACACACTAGGGACTATTTTGTACATAGAAGAGTTTGTCAGTAAAGACCTGCCAGTTTGCCTAAGCTTTTTTTGTCTTCAGGGCTGGTTTCTACATGATGCAGACTTCAATGATTTGAAGAAACTGAAGTCTGTGCTCTCCTGAAGTCCTTTAATGGTCTTTAGTACTTGTCATCTTCTTTTCTTCAGTATCTTTAGGTCCACTGTTTCAGTGTCTCCATGACCAAACCCGACACCAATTATTATTCCCTCAGCCAGTGTGAATGCTTTGTTAATACAGGTCTAGGGGGTGTAGGATCCCAGCTTGTCCTATCTGGTACCTTTATGAAGCAGTTGGCCTTGACATCTTCTGGAAACCTCCTGGCTTGCTTGTATACCTTTGTAGTGCTCTTCCAGCATACACCAGGGAAGTTAAAATCTCCCAAAAGCAGAGCATGTGATCCAGAAATATCTTCAAATTCTTCAAGGAAGGCTTTGCCTTCTTTCTCATGCTAGTTAAGTGGTCATTAACAAGCTCCCACCAGACTGAAGCAAATACTGATTACTTGACCCAAACCTCAGGTTCTCTCCCAGCTGGCCCATCAAAGAACTCCTTATCTCAGAGCTGCTCTGTCGCATATCCACACCCCCTTGTCTCATTGCCTGTCTTCGCTGAAGACTTTGTATCCACCCATCACAGCACTCCAGTTGTGAGAGTTGTCCCAACAAGTCCCAATGACTCAATAGTGGTGCAGTTCCTCTTCAACCATATTGACAAGACACAACCTTGGACTCCATGCCCCTAGCCAGTACCCCAAAATCCAAGTAATCTCCACATACGCTTGAAGTCCCTGTCAGTAATATTTGTGCCATGGAAACGTGGAAGAGCAGCTAAGGTAAAAATCTGATGCCAGACAACCCTTGGTCACCTCTGCCAAGACCCAGATGCAAGAATGCATCAGAGACTGGCATGCAGAGACTTATACAGCAGGATATCTCCAGCAATGATTGATCTCCTGTTCCTCTCCATGCAGATGTTTGGATGAGAGGTAGCCAGGCAATAACACTTTCCTGAAGGGAAGTCATGTACGCCAGTCCCAGGGAAATGCACTGGGTCTGTACCTGCAGAACCACAGGACAAGGAGGATCCTTACATAGGATTCCTGGAATGATGCAGCCTCCCCAGTCGTGCAAGCTTCCAGCTCTCCTTTCCAAATCTACTGTTTGGGCTCTTGGCTCTACAGGATTTCTGCAAAGGCTCTTTTCTTCTTTTCCTGCTCACCCTCACCAATGGTGTTTGTGCATTCACCTACTCCTGGCACTTTTTCTCAGAGGCTCATGAGGCACATGACCCATTCCATTACCCAACACTGACTTTGTATCAAGAGTTTCTAAGAAACATGCTTTTCTTCTGCGTTTTCTGATTCTGAAAATCTTGTCCAGATGTGAAAAGATATATCTGGCCAAATATAAAGCAGCTCAGTCAGACCAGAAACATGATTCCATGCACATGAAGTAAGCTGGATGTATCCAAGAAAGGTAAAAAATCCCAAAAGCCTTTTCTATCCCTCAACATGAAGCCTGGGGAAGCCTCGGGGTCCCCAGCACCACAAGCATTGTAGGTGGTAAACTTGACCCAGATCAATCTGACCAGTGAACTCTGGGCTGGAGGAGAGACTGTGGCCACTCACTGCTGCAGGACTGAGGCACAGCCCCTCTGCAGGGAGGGGGAAGAGCTGTTTATGGGCATTTTGCTACCAGTATGCAGCCCAGACAGGGTCAGCTCAGAGACCCTGGGATGGGAATGCACATGGTGTGCTGTAGCAGGAGCATTATGGACCAGCCTACAAGCTGTGACATACCTCATGGTGTTGAGAAAACAGCAGCTCTTCTGAACACCAGCACTCTGTCAGCTAAAAGGACTCCTGATTTCCCCATCACAGCAGGCCCCCTCTTTTTGGAGTCTTTCGGTGCTTTTATATGATCTTGTCTTCATTCCAGAAGCCCTGGTGTGAGGTTTGAGACACGTGTGACTTTGTCTGTCTACAGGTGTGTGGAGGTATGGAGGGCTACTGCAGCTGGTGGGACAGGCAGGAAAATGGTGGCACTCACCCTCAGGGGAGTAGGGACCTGGAATCTCCGCAGTGCAAACCTGGAGAGCCCAAAAGCAGGGATAGCTCACCCTTGTCAGACCAAGAGGCCCTGGTAGGACCCCAGTCTGGGGATGCCTAGGGGGACATAAGGTCTCCTCCAGACCCTGGGACATGCACAGAGCCCATCTGGTCTGGTGATGTTTTCCAAAGCTCTAGGGAAGGGTATCAGGAGGGCTAAAGCTAGTGAAGAGATACAGTCAAAAGCTCAGCCTTCCTTTGAAGTGGAGCAATTTTCACAACCAAAAGCTGTGTTTGCAAATCTGAAGGGATTTCTACCTAACAAAGTAAACACATGAGAACAATTCAAACCAGTGGGATAGAAAGGGAGAAAATTATTATCTATAACACCATTCATGTGTGATTTATTTATTTTACACCCTTCTCCATCAGTAATGGAAATGCCATCTATGCCTTCAAGCAATGTGGAATTTCCTCCTCATGAACCCCCTCCCTGACCTCTGTCTCTAGAGACACAAAATGTCATGGCCTGAAATCAAGCAAGCAATTCTAATAATTATCTGCCACTTATAGTGCCCTTTCCCTGCACAGCCTAGTGGCACCCCATCAGCTTCATGTGACAGCTGGGGAAACCAGAGGAGAGCAAGTCAAGTGATTGCTCTGGGTCTCACCAGAACTGGAGGGTAAATGTCCCACCCTTCTGTCCAGCCCTTGTCCTTTGAGCCATGCTGCTTCCATCAATGATTTGGTAGTGAAATCACAGCACTGGTATGCCTAAATCCTCTATGGTTTTCATTTTTTTTAGCAACTGTAAACACCAAATCCTTATCCTGGTTATCTTAGCTGAGATGGTGGACAAAGACAAGCGCTCAGAAGGAAAGAAAATAACAGGGGTGTGTAGTGTGGCTTCAAGCAATCGCTTAATGACAGGATGTGGAGAAACTCAAAGACAAAAATATCAGAAGGAATGACGAGAATGGTGCCACAGTAAAGGGCTGCTAAAATGCAGGGAGCAGAGTGAAGCCTTAAAAAGGCAGCCTTGGAGATGGCTAATATAGCATCACAGAGGACATTGTTGCATGCCACACACCAGAGAGATTAAACGAATGCAGTGTTACCCTGATGTCAGAAGAAAAGCAGGATGGAGCACAGGCAGGAATGTGAGGGAGTGAGAAAATAAGATCAACTGTACCTCACCTTTATTCCTCTTTGCAAATACTTTTTCACAGTTTGTGGCAATCTGCTACCAGAGATATCAACACAAACTTCACAATGGAATGTGTTACAGACACACACATGATGGATGCCAAAGGATTGGGAGCTGCCCTTTGCATTCACCCATAGTATGCACATTGTTACCTTCTTCAAGTAAACAAGCTCTGAATCAGGGGAAGCAGATTGCATGGGTAATCTCAACCCCTATTATCAGCACATCTCTGGTCCAAAACTCAGAAGAATCCCGGAGTCCCGCAGTGGGGACTAAAATTAGAAATTCATTACAAAAATAGAACATTAAAATTTCTTTTAATAGCCTAGTTTCATTTTGAGATACTCTTTAGGGAACACCCCACTGAAATGGGATCCAAAGCCAAATCTTTGGCTATGTAAAACTTGTCTTATTTGTGTAGATGATTTGGTGGCCTATGTTTTATTTTTATGTAATGGATGGGCATTTAAAAATGCACAAAAAATAAGCTGCCATGTTCTAAAGAGGCTGTCAAAGTGGAGTACTTGGGCTGTTGGAAGAAGAAGGAGGCAATTTCCCTTCTGCCCAGTGCACACCATTGCAGCAGGCCCCACCACATCTGCACAGTGCTGAACTGAGATTGCATGCCATGTGTTAAAATGTCCACATAGGTGTTTCAAGGAAATCTTGGGAGGAGATAATGCCATGCTGAAACCCTGGTAGATTGTTGACTGCTGCGGATTTATTTACCATGTTCTTAGTTGTACAAGAATAAGGATTAAATAACAATGCTCTTTGTTTAAATGAGCTTGATACGCTTTAGTGGAATTTTTTTCAGCTCTTTTGTTATTGAAGTCACAGCATATTACCAAGCCTTCAAGCCCCAGATTTACACAGATGCATTTCTGGCCATTAGCCAAGCCATAAGATGGCAAAACATAAGCCTCAAGAGCAGCAGGCTTATGAAAATATACCATTTACAACCCCTACCATGAAGTATTTTCAAAAGCCTAATTTTAGATGTGCACACTGGAATCAAATAGCAAAGGGATCGATGGGGTGAGGAATGGGGGATTTTTTAAATTCAAATGTCAATTATAATTAACTTAGAGCACAATATTCTTCTGTCCCAGGGCAATCATGGTGACATGGAACACCATTCTTGGAAGCTGGCAGGACATCCTGAGAAAGACATTCCTTGCCTCAGGAAACTGAAACACCAAACATTTCTGCCAGTGCTTGTCCACGAGGCTTGCTTTGGTGTCTGTGCATCAAGGGCTGGCCTTGAGCACCAGCAGACAAAGCAGCTTCCCTTGGCCTTCCCTTCCCACCACCCTCTTCATTGCTGCGAGGCCACCTCAAGGGCGCCACCACCCACGCCATCATCTGCCTTTCTTGTACTGCATAATGCAAATTGTCTGTGCTCAGGGAGGAACAATTGCTTTCAGGATGTGAGGGGAGCAGAAGCTCCCAGTGCTTGAGCTCCAGGAGGCTCTGAGAAAGCAGGAGGCAATGTCAGTCCTCTCCCATGGGAATGGCCTCAGGACCCACATCCCTGGTCCTCTCAGGGTCTGGCTGTGCTGTGCCAAGCACTAATGCTGTACTCAGACCTGGGACTGTTGAGGTCATCTTTGCTTTCATATTTTCTTTTTCTCCTCTCCCTTACTTTGGGCAGGAGGTGGCAGCCATCTGTGAGACAAGGTAGAGCCCCTTCAGCAGTAAGAGGAGCTGTCAGGAACACCACTTGGTTGTTGGTTTGGTTTTTTGTTTTGTTTTTTTTTTTGTCTACTCGTTCTGTAATCTCTTCCCAGAATCAAATTATTTTGCTGTGTTTTGCCAGTATACCACCTAGTAAGACAGCATCAAACCTACAGCTGTGTTGCAGCAGCTCATACATAAAGCCTAAGGCCAAGAGCTTCAGAATCTGAAACCCATGCTTTGGCTTGTGGCATAACTATATGCATAAAAATGGGAGGATCCCAATTCCTCACTCGACTCCAGTGGTTTTGTGCTAGTTTAATGCTCAATTTCCATGTAATGAAGCTGTAATAAAAGAAGCATAACTGAGGAGAATGGTGTGCAACAGGCTGAGGTCTCTTTCACAGGGAGCCCAGAAAACCATCAGGTCATTGAAGAGAGTGATAAGGTCATCCTACGCCTCTTTTTCTCCAGACTAAACACCCCAGCTCTTTCAGCTGCTCCTCATCAGACTTGTGCTCCAGACCCTTCTCCAGCTCTGTTCCCCTTCTCTGGACTGCCTTCAGCACCTCAGTGTCTTTCTTGCAGTGAGAAGCCCAGAACTGGACACAGAATTTGAGGTGTGACCTTACCAGTGCTGAGTACACAGGGCTGATCTCTTCCCAAGTCCTGCGGGCCACACTCCTACTGATATGGAAGTCTTTGGCCTTCTTGGCCATCTGGGCACAAGCTGGCTCATGTTCAGTTGTTGTTCAGCACCTCCATGTCTTTTTCTTCTGAGCATCTTTCTAGCAGCTCTGCCCCCAGCCTGTAGCACTGTGGGAAGTTGTTGTGACCCAAGTGTAGGACCCAGCGTTTGGCCTTGTTGAACCTCACCCAGTCTGCCTCGGCCCATGGATCCATCCTGTCCAAATCCCTCTGCAGAGCCTTCCTGCCCTCCAGCAGATCAACACTCCTGCCCAACTTGGTGTTGTTTGTAAACTGACAGGAGGGTGCCCTTGATCCCCTCATCCAGATCATGGATAAAGACCTTAAACAGATCTAAGCCCAGTACTGAGCCCTGGGGAACACCACTGGTGACCAGCCACCGAGTGGGTGTAGCTCCATTCACTGCCACTCTCTGGGCTGGGCCATTCAGCCAGTTTCTAATCCAGCAAAGACTGCACCTATAAAAGCCATGGGTGTGAAGGTTTTATATTAACTTCTGGTCTATACTCATCTCATACTAAAGCCACATCTCAGGGAACTAGTTCAGATGGCTTTGTTGAGAAATTTATATTCTGGGGAACAGAGCAACCATGCCATCCCAAACTAAACCAGCGTGCAGACTGGAGAGACAAGGGCTGCCTGGGTTATTCCCTGTGTTACATGCAGGGCAATGACTGAGATCCCATAGGAGCCTTTCAAACTCAAAAAATATCCTTCAATTACAGCAGAGCTGCGAAAGGTCAAAGTGTTTGACTGACAAACCAGCAGAGGTTTGCTATGAAGTGCCTCTTTGTTTAAAGACCTTAAAAGGGGGAAGTTTAGTAAAGTACAATAAATAAACTCTGGCAATCCACTTTGAACAAGTTTCTTATCTATGATTTCAGAAAAGAGAGGGAAAGCAGCAAGTCTGGGGCTGAGGCAGTAGCAACGTACGTCCAGGGATCTGTACCTTCCCTGGTAGTGCCTGGGCTCCTCTCACTGATTTATACTTCCATTTGAATACAGAAAGCAACAATAAAAAGTTGTGCTCTTTAATACACTGAAGACTTGTTCTTTAATCAAGAACAACAGTCTAGCATCTCATCTATATATGTGAGCATAGGGTTTGTGTTGCCATCCAAGGTAAGAACATACTGGTGTCTGTCCTGACTGCTGTAACAGAGGTCTTGTTATCAAGAAACAATTAGAAAGGAAAGCATGTGTAAATAATTTATTGTAGCATATAAATGCTTGCTGGAGATGGAAATACTAGCTATAAAAGTGCTCTGTGCTCAAGGGAAATGGCACAAATTCAGTGGCTGGAAGCCAAAACCATACAAACTCATATGAGATATAAAATTTAGATTTTGATCAATGAGGTTGTTTAACAGTAGACCACAGGCATGGTGAAGTTCTCATCTCTTGATGTCTTCATATCAGAAGTGCAAAGCTTTTCAGAAGGCATGTTTTAATCAAGTACTAAGTGAATAAACTCAAAAAAAAAAAAGACAGGCAGACCAGAATGAAAGGGTTTGAGATGAACTGGGGACCAGAGTTATGGAACTACTTTCAAGTCACTCTGTGGTCCTGCCAAGGTAGCTGTCTATAATAAAACTCACCAACTCACTCTTTTGAAATCAATATATCATCCAATAACCCCATAAAATACAATTTGTTTCTTTGTATTTGTACTAAAGTCCCAGACCAACTTTTCTAATACCTAATGGTCTTTGAAGGCTACAGAATCTTTAACTCAGTTCTTGGCTTGACCGTGTATCTTCTGGTTATTACCATGTCAGGGAGGGAAGCCCCACTCCTAGGCAGTCTCTCCAGTGCTCAGCCCATTACAGGGCACACCAGTTTCTCTCTGAACCTGTCCAGGGGATGACTTCTTGGCCAACAAGAGACCTCTTGTGCCAGGACAACGCAAGATGATTTGAAATAACTTAGTTTTAGCCATAAATAAAATAGTTCTCTTTGATTTTGACTTTCTACTCGTATTTGGATTTTAGATTTATTTTCCTACACATAGACTTATTTTCATAGGTTGGTAGCTATTAAAGTACATTGGTTTGTTACTTAAAGTAGCCCATATCTATAACTGGTATTTCCTTTTTGGTAGCCAAGATGATATAATACACACACTAGATACATAGCACAAAAATGCAATTCTTGTGCTGAATGACCAAGAAAAGTTTTAATTGGAACAGGCTACACATTTAAACCAAATGATACCTTAGACAAAAAAGCATTTTTCATAGACATTTAATCAGACTAATGGTTTTGGGTCAGTACGTTTTTCAGCATTTTAGAACTAATAGATGTCACCCTCTCACATCTCATTTTTATAAATTGGAGAAGGAAACTCAGCTTTCTTCAAATCTCAACTGGTTTCTCAAGTTCTATAACATTATTGAAGTAGCTGTTGGATTGAGGACATCTGATGGGAAGAAAATAGCCTTCCAGCAGAAGAGACAACAGATGGCCAAAATTCAAGCAGATATATACTGGCTAAATAATGCTCTTTATATAACCTAAAGTTTCTTAATAGTGTAATATGAGGGGTTATCACAGGTCATGATGATTGTTGAAATGCATGAAAACTATTTTTAATTTTATTTTTTTTTATTATTATTTAGACTTCTTTTAGCTAATTGACTGTTGTTGTATTTGAAGACCCTTACAATCTTGAGAAGATTTTTGCCTGTCCGTTGCCAGCAATGATCCTATGCAAACTACTCAGCCTTGTCACAACTTTGTGACTCACTTCTGCACTTGGATCATGTAGGGACAGCTAAACAAATGCAAGTTTAGCAAGACAGGAATCTCTCTTTGGCTTTGAAGCACTTAAGAGTTTAATTTCACAGATTCAGGGAGTTATACTTACTCTTTTCAGTGCTATGCTTGTCTTTTTTAAGTGCTTTTTCCCCTCCCTACTATGATCTTCATTCATGGAGAATTTTGGAGCATTTTTTTTCCTTCCTCACATATGCAACAATTAGTCTCACACTCCACAAGCTTCAACACTTGAGTGTAAGGTATTGCCCTAAAAAATACCTTTTGTCTTTAAAAGAAAACAAGTCTTTCAGCTCCCTAAATATATGTAAGGTTTGATTTACCTCTGCATTATAAATGTATATGGCCTGTGAAAAAGTGTGGAGTCCAAAGACACATAGATAAATGAATGTACATACAGTTAGATACTTATCAAAAATACATATATATACATATAGACATGCACAATTTGTGCAAGATTAACCAAAAATGAGGTAAATCCAGGAACAGATTAAATAAATTGCTATAAGAAAATTGACATCTGGAGACTTTTCTTCAGACTTAGTATGAAGCGCCTGGAAAAAGTTTATTTCTTTTTCTATTCTCCTTCTCAAAGGTATAATTAGTGGTTTTCTGTGCGTGAGGGCCAGCACATGTATTATATGTGTGTTCCTGTATGCTTTATATTCACAAATGTGTGTGTGTGGGTATATAAATGTATATGCACACAGATATTTTAAATATTGTTTGTCATTAAAAATATTTTACAACAAAGTAAACAGTGAAACAGTGAAATAGGAATTATACATATTTTTTTTGTTTCTGAACTGAGGAACTCTGGTAAGAATGTCAAAAATTATTCCCATTGGGAAAAGTAACAGCACTGAGATGAGCTCTTACTGGCACCCCTCCATGACCACAGCTCCAGCAAGGAGCCCAGCTTCTCCCAGGACCCCAGGGCCAAGCAGGACTCCATGCTGGTGCAGATTCTGCCTACTCTGAACCAGATCAGTTCACAGGATCGAGGCCAGAAGGAAAAACTGCCATGCTGAAGTCAATGAAGCTCTCAAAGCAATCTTCTCTTACAAGAAAAGTTCCGCTAGGTAGCATGCTTCTCTGCGGTGCAAAAAAAGATAAGAAAGGGACTGTGGTGTCTAAATGAAAGCAGTATCAAGTATAATTCACAATATCTTGTGCCACTGTGATGTGGCCACTTCCACTGGTTTTTCCTAAAATTTCTAAAAGGTGCATCATGCATTTCCAATGCTGTTCATCTCTGCTATTGCTGTTGATTGCGGTGCCTTGCATATGCAGTTCAGATTTTATTAAATAAGGTCATACAGTGGTCATGGAGAACATTTGAATTTTTACTAGATAATTGTTAGCAATCAAATAAATCAGAAAAGAATGAAGATACTTCATCACAAAGGACTATTTCTACCTTTACTTTAACAGACCAGTTTATTAATACAATGTCCTTAGTACTGGCCTACTGTAATTCTTACTTTGTTTTGCAAGTGAAAAGAAGTTTCATAAACTTCACTTGAAAAGGTTATACATGTGTAGAAGTGAAAGAAAGATGAAAAATCAGCAATCACACCCCATCTAGGATGATTCATCTTCCATAGAGGAAGAGATAAATCTCTCTTTTCTGGAAAAAGAATATGCAAAACAAGTCTATAAAACCATTGAGCAATATCGAAAAATAAATAAAGCTGCAATCAAATAGAACATACAATGAGAATAAGATAAAAAATGTACAATGCCTGTAGGCAAAAGGTAATGGTCAAAAAACAGTCAGATGACCAGAAATACTTGAGTCTAAATGAAGATATTGTTACAGGATATTGTAATGTGAACTAGGAGAAGGGAAAGAAAATTAGTGTAGCATGAAGGTAAAAATCATAACAGAAAGCATAGCTGTCTGCTGGTGGAGAAACTATATCTGTGTTAAAGAAATCCTTGGCAGTCAAATAATGTGATTAAGTCATCCACATCAACAAGTCCTAGGGTATCACTCTGGATTGAAATTGTGGGTTATAGGTTAATACTGGGGCAACATCAGTGGAGCACAGTGGTGACCACGGCCTCCAAGATCCAAAACAGAACAGTAATGGAAAATTCCAGTCATTGCTTATCCCCCTGACAATGGGGAAATGTCATTGTGGGCACCACACAGACACAGAAGTTGAAGACATCGTAAATGACTATGTTTCCTCAAGAAAATGAAAAGAAGCAGTCCCCAAACTGGTCTAGGTGAATACTATATATATATATAGGGTAAAAAAGCACTGTATCAGATCCAGTTCAAGATGTAATCATAGAAAATGTAACTCTCTAGTGACTAAACTACCAAAGTTTAATACTCTAAGAGGAGAAAAAGGTTAATAAGTCAATTACATTAACACGACACTTTAAGAATTGTGGTTAACAAAAACAGAGAAGATTATTAAGAAGAAGAAAAGAAAGAAGAAAAGAGAGAGGAAAGAAGAAAACTAAAGGAAAAGAAAGAAAAATAAGAAAAATAAGAAAAATAAGGGAAAAAAAGAAAGAAAAGAAAAAGAAGAAAAAGAAGAAAAAGAAGGAAAGGAGAAAGATTGTTTGTGTCAGAACTCAGCAGAGAGAGGTTTAAGGAAGTTTGCACAACAAGTCTTTATTTACAGGGGTGAGGCTGAGGGGTTAGGTCAAATTGAACTGTCAGTAGAGAGGTTTTAGAGCAAATCAATAAAGTGAGTAGCAACACATTGCCAGGAACAGGTAACAATCTCTCGAGGGATCTAAGGGAATTCAAATATAAAATTGCTGAACTTTTCACAGTAGTTTGTAACCTATAGCTTACATTGGCCCAGGTTCCAGAGTAATGGAAGGTGGCAAATGTGGCCTCAATTTTTAAAATAATCTCCGGAGGGGAGCCAGGAAACCAGAGAATGGTAAATTTGACTTCCTGCTGAGGCAGACTGATGGAAGTTATAATAATGAGCAGAATTAGCAGACATGAATATATACAGCTTACTGGAGATAGAGGACAGGGTTCATAAATAAAGATATTATGCCTCACAAATCCCGTACAGTTCTTTGAAAGGATCATTGCCCTTGTAGACAAGGG